>NC_135313.1:64008553-64351886 GCF_048772815.1 Callospermophilus lateralis | reverse complement strand
CAGGAGCTTTGGGCCAGGTAGTCCACAGTCTGAATCTTGCTCCATTTATGCCAAATATCACTAGAGAAGCCAATTCTAGATTGTTTCATAATAGTGTTCTACGGAATAAATGAGATAATGCATACAAAGTGTAAAGCACAGGGTTTGGTAATAAACTACCATTTATCGGGTACTTACTCTTCTTGTGTGGACAATTTTCCATCATTGTAAAATTCAATCTTTCTCATTTTCTATAGAGTGACTAGGGAAGTGCCTTTATAACATGTCTATTCTGATTTAGGAAGCCTGGCACTTCCTTTCTGTTATAACATGTCTATTATGATTTAGGAAGCCTTTCACTTCCTTTTGTTCCATTAAAATTGTCATTTTTAACTATGATTTATTCATCTGACCTTTCCTTAGTGCTATCCTAGGTTTTAGCTCTATTTTATAAAGTATTTCTGCTTATTATCTACAATAACTGTTTAAAAGTTGTCAAAAGATAATGTGTCAAACACTACTCACCCCAGGTCTCCATCCAGATTTTCGAATACTTCACCTCCAACAGTTTCATTGTCTGGATTCAAACAGATTTCTATCATATTGTACAGTGCATTTTGGCCCCACTCACTATCTTTCCGAGCTTTATTAAAATGTCGAAGGGCATCATTTGGTTCTCCAGTAAACCTTATTAGATGTTAAAAACAAAATCTTATTTTAATCACTGACTATAAAATTCAGAGTATTTGTCTGGTAAATAAAACTATTAGCATATTTTAAAATGTATCTTTAATACCAAAAAGCTCATTCTACTTTACCTACAATGAGAAAAAACTACCATGTAGAATTTATTTTGCCAGTAGACTTACCAAAGATATAGTCCTTTACAGTACTGAAATCCTGGCTCCAGTTTTGCTCTAGAGTTACGTTTCTCAGCCATTACAAAAAACCTTGGAACATCTTCAAGTTTTCCACATCTTCTTAGGAGATCAATCAAACGAGAAAAAGTCATATAATTATCTAGAAACAAAAAAATACTTCAAATAAGGATAATATTTCCTAACTTTTATTCTGATGGTTATTATCCTACTTTATTAATGTTTGATTAATATGAAATATAATTTAAATAAAAGTAAAGTAATAAAGTAAAGGTGATATAATCCCTAAAGAAACTATACTTCCAACTGGTTGATCTATCAAATGACATAAATTGGGCTGGGCTGATCATAATAAGAGAATGATCTAAATAGGGACATCTAAAAAAAAGTTTATTTGTTGTTATTTACTTTTCAATTGTTCTAGAGACCAAAAGCCTTAGAGAAATAATTTTTGTAGTAATCTAGACACTTAATTCTGAAATTCAGGAGGACTAATTTGACCCCATAAGGCAACTCAACTATCCATTTCTAAAACTCTCTTGCCTACTCACTACAGCTGGAAACAGGTAAGAAAGAAGTCTAATTATGTAAGAAACAGTCTACTATGCCAATTCTGAAAACATTTGTGGTAGACAATTAGAAATTTTACTCAAGACTTTAATATGTATATGTATCAAACATATCAGAAACTAGTTTACCATACAACCTAACGTCTAAAGACATATTTTAATTCTATCTCCTTTTACGAAAAAATAATTTATTTTTTTGTTTCAGGTATAATTTTCTGGCAGATTCCTATAAAGGCATTTCCTCCCAATCTCATGTAGTTCTCTTTTATTAGTAGCATAATAAGCTTTGAAAATAATCTAATAAATTTTTTATTAGTTTTATTTATTTACACTTATTAGATGGACACTTGAAAAAATAAGAACAATTTAGAAAATACAGAGAATGCAGAAGATAATACAGAGAAAACAAATCACTTATATTCCCACAAGATGGAAATTATCACATTCTCGTGCACTAAATTTCATATATTTGTAAAAATAAACCTATAAATATTAAATTTACATTTATACAAAATTATTCTTTGCTTACATATCTAAAAAATTTGACCGACACTTGGGAATTTGATTTTGATTCAAAATTATATAGTAAAATTTCTCAACTGTCATTAAATAGTTTTGAAAGACATGACTTCAATGACTGCAAAACAGTCTATTTTATTAATAATACACATTTTATTTATTTCTTTATAGTTGAGATTTTTAGGTGTTTGAGAGTGTTCAAGTTTCAGTTAACACAGGCCTCATTTTAGACGATTTGTAAAAACACTTGTCTAAGGTATTTGGTCACTTGTAGTTAAGTCCCTAGGATTAAAACAGAAACACATATAAAATCCCGCTTGAAAGCAATTTATCCTTGATTCTACTTTCCAAAACAAGACAAGGTACAAGCTAATTCAGCAAGTCACTTCCGATCCAAAATGTAGGGCATACAGATACCACAGCAGCATTATTTGCAAGAGTTGAAACACAAAAAAATCACATAGACTGTAAAAATTTACATAAAATTTTGTATTTTTAATAACTTGGTATTTTACAGTATTTCACTGATCCATTCAACCAGTAAGCATTAACTTTATACCATATATGTGACTGGCATTGTGTCTGACACAGGGAATATAAGATGAATGTGTGATTCTTGCAAAGTCTGAAAATAAATGGAGAAGACAGTATCTATGTACATATTTTTAGCAAGATAACTGTGCAAGATAACTGTACATGAAAAAGAGGAATGATAATGGCATTCAGGATTAGGGTGACCAACTTACCACAGTTTGCCTGGAACTTTCCTTTATCATGGAAAGTCCTGAATCTAGGAAACCACAATACGTGGTCATCCTACTCAGCAACCATTATGCATCTGCTAATGCAAGTGGTGGCCCTGGAATGCCAGGTGTTTTCTCCAAGAGGAATACATTTTAGATTATGTGTTGAGAAAGACAGAATAAATAGAAAGATCAGTAAAGTAGAGAAAAGGAAATGGGGTGTAAAGAGGGAGGACTGCTAGGATAAGGGTAAGTATTGGGGACTTAACTGGAACAAATTATATTCTATGCATGTATAACTATGTCAAAATGAACCCTAATGTATTGTATAACTATTATGAACCAATACAAAAATAAAATAAACGATAACAACAGAAAAGAATAAGGGGGGCAAAATACGATATTGGCAAAAGGACAAATCCATACTTGGAAGTATAATTGCACATCATTTGGTATTGTAGGAGTACAAAATCTTTACATTGAATTTACAAATAATTGATTTTATATTTGATTATAAACAGTCCAAAACAGCCAGTCCACTATGCCAATTTATGCTGATGCCAAATAACAGAAACTTAGGTGAAAGAAACCCCCAGGACACATGATAATGTCTTTAAATCTTATAAAACCATAACATATGAGGAAAATATTGATAAGAACAGCTTAAGAAAATTCACAAGGAAATAGAGATGCTCTAAAGAAACAAGGTGAGATCATTCACTCAAAGGAAATACTGTGGAATGGGAACAGCTTGCAAGAGATCAAAATACTATGTGTATTTCCATTCAATGTCAGCTCAGAGAAGGAAAACAAAACAGTGTCAAGATTTAAGGTAGAAATAGCAGGAAAGAAAAGAAGACAGGCCTGTAGGAAAAGGGAGGTTTGGGTAAGGTGGGTGGGAGAATACTGATTAATTTAAAGTGGGGCGATGTCCAGGCATGGCTATATGTTGGTTAGGAAAAAAAATGATGATGGAAGGAGTGAGAGAGGGAGCTGCAGGAGCAAACCCCTTTGGCAGGTGAGGGGCAGTGTCCAGTGCATACAGGGAAAAGCTAGTGGTAAGTGGGGTCACAATGTGGCAATGACACAGACTAGATAATGGATGGATTTGGTGACGGGGAATGGAGCTCTTTTCTAGTTGGTTATATATTCTTAATCAAATATGTGTCAGGGTTTTTAGATGAAGGTAAGGAATACAGGTGTTGGGAGGTTAAATGAGACAGAAGAATTCATGAAAAGTAGCCGAAAGCAGGTAAATTCATTAGAGAGACACAGTAGGAGTACCCGACTGACCACTTAAGATTTGTGGTCACTATTGAGACCATTTCAGTGTTGCATTTTCTTCACGGCCATTTCAACTACTCAAGACCATATATGGAATAATCAGAGTCAGATTCATTCAGGGTGGCTGTTTTTCCAAGAGTTTACCAGCTAAGAGGAGAAAAGAGAAAGAAGTTTGACTGCATTAGAAAAATATATGGACGATGATTAATTACCTGGTTTGCGTTCTAAAAGCTGCTGTAAATGAAACACTGCTTGTTCGTAGTCCTGTTTTCTGAACATAAGATCAGCCATCATCTATAAAGATAAAGTTCGTTCTAAAAACATTGCCATGTTTTTCACAAAGCATATTCTTCTAAGACTGAAAACTAAGAAAATACCTATGAAAACTATAAGGAGGAGTAAAGTTTTACAAAAACTTCATTTTTGAAGTTCAAGTATGCCTTGGGCAGACTGGCTTGAAAAATCAGTACAACATAAGTTAATCAAGGACGCAAAACAGATTGCTCTGTTCACAAAACTGTATTTTTAGCATAAAATATGTTTCCAAGTGGTGGTTTCAAAAACAGAAATGGAAGGGAATGAAGTATGCTATGTACTATTGTAGGAAATATGCCTCATAGGAGTTGGCTAAAATGACAATTACAAGATTAAAAACAAGACAAAAGAAAGCAAAACTTAAGTCATAAATATCTCAAAGGAAGGTAAAGCAAGGAAGATGTATGGAAATTTTCTAATTGTGTTTCAAAAGGGAAATGACTTGTATTTTTTTTAGTTACAACAATAACTTTGAATAAACCTCACAAAACATTATCCATGCAGCTGTTTGCTCACAATATTTCAACCCAGGTGAAAATAAGAAAGAAAAGCCAAATTTTATTTAAACCAAACCATCCTAAAATGATTACATAAAGTTTTTATTTCTGTAATTTCAAACGTTTCACTGAAACTCTTAAATTAATCCAGTATGTCTAAGTAAGTACTTGAAAGTTTTAGCAAATTGTAGCTTTATAAAGAAATAAAAACAAAACAAAACATGTAGCTTTACTATATGAACTGCCTGGCTAAGCATTCCCTTAGGCATAAAGAAATATTATCTCAAGTTATGAACCAGGTTTGCTGTCATGCTTATAAATACGATGCTAATGGTTCTTGGTCTTTATTAGTTAAATGTACTTATGTTGGAAATGCTATTTCTTCCAAAGCCAACATGACCGGGCCTTCCCATCTAGTATTATTTTATGGGGTAAAACTTGAGACTTCCAATTGGAATATAAAACTCAACTCTCTTCACATGGAAATCTCTTGAACTGACCGTTGTAGCAGCTTCGTTGTCCTGGTCATTCTGCAGCAGTAGTGCACACTGCCTCATGCAGGCATCAGGGTCACCTTGGGCTAGGTATAATCGTGCCAGCTCCAACATTATCTAGAAAGCAAAAGGGAAGAGTAGTCAGAAATTGGTTTTGGGATAAAAAGTAAATGAGGAAAATTTTGGATGAGATTGAACTCTAATTGATCAAAGGTTATTGCAATAAAAATGCTAAGCATGGTAGACTAGGAAAACTATGGCAATTCCATATCTATTTTGTCTTCTGAAAACAAAACAAAAAAATTAGATAACAACTCACTTAAAAAGTAGAGAGAGAAAAGGTATTGTGGAAAGAACACTGCCCTTAAAATTAGGAGACGGGTTTCTAGTTCCAGAGTCTCTGACAAAATTAAGTTCAGTCCCTTTTGTTTATTTCAACCTGCTTTCTCATTTGCAAAATAAAAAGGTTTCAATCAGATAATCTCTAAGGTATGCTTCTGAGTTACAACTATGCTCCCACTTCTTTTTACTAACCACTCAAAAAATATATCTGCTGTTTGGTTTAAGCCTTACAAAAGGTGAATTATACCAGTTTTCACAATGTGCCACTTGAGGTCATAGATTTATTCTGATCACTTTTGTATCCTCAGCACCAATATGCAACCCTAATACAGATGGGTACAATAGCTATTTAGTAAACTGAATTGAATCACCTAGGTGCAGATATTTATTTGTGACTAAGAAACTATTTTACAGTGATTATTAAAACATAAATGAATATTAAAAATAATGACCTTGCAGGTTTGCTTTATATGACTTGTTCCATTATAATTTTTAGACTCTAATATTTTAAAAGTATCGTGTATTTTGAAAGTTTTCTAGAAATAATTTTATTTTTTAACTTGTTTTCATTATATTTCTTTGAAATCTTTTAAAATAAGCTTGTAAGGATTTTACATTTGAGAAAATTAGATGACATCTGTAATAAAAGGAACTTAAAATTTTATAAAGGTACTGACCTTGCTATCTGTTTCACAATGAACCAGAGCCTCTCTATAAAACTTAATTGCTTTTTCAGGGTCTCGCTGAGCTACAGAATGTTTTGCAATCTCTGCACAAATTTCAGCTGCTAAATGTTTCTGTGCAGGAACTGCATCTGGCTGTTCCATCTGAACACGTTTTAGTACCCGAGCTTGTAGTTCTCGAGCCTAGGAAGGAAAAATAAGGATAAAAAGCAACTTTAAAAAAAAAGAACCAAGAAAGGAAATGAAAAAATTTTCAACAGCTCACACACAGTATAATTTTATAGAAGATTTATTCAGGCATTATTGGCCTTTGATCTAACAAAGCCTAATCCAAAGAAAATGTCTTATTAAGATCTCAAACATGCCCTTGTTTGTATATGATCCAGCATGCACATAACCTTTTGACGAAAGTGCTATAAAATTACTGAATCTTTTCCATGTTTTAAGGATTCGTAAAGGAAGCTCATTAAAATGGAAATGCAATCATGAAATGAATACTTGGAAAAGATACCTAGATGTTATTATTAAATAATTAAAAATTTTAAATGCTAATAGAATTAATAAAATAGTAAGTATCTGAAATTAAATCAAATATTGGCAGATTCTAGGTAACGAGTACATTTACGTACATTTTTGACAGAAGTTGAATTAGTACAATCTTTTTGGGCTTCCCCCCAGTGAAATATACCAACACCATAAAACTAACCAGGCTGCTGAATTTAGCTGCTCCACTCTCTGACAAGGTAACCATTGTAAAGAAAAATGATCTGTGTTATTTGTTGTAAAAGTAAAACAAAGTATATATAACACTAATAACAAAAAAAGAAGCCCCAAACCCTGGGAACAGGTTAAATGCCCAATTAATTGATGGTATATGTAAATACAGTCCTATACCATGCATAGAAATGTTAAGAGGTGGTGGCTTTTCTTTGGGTAAGAATATCAATAGATTGCTTAACTGGAGGAATATCTGCTTTTCCACCCATACATCTGGTTTTTGGTACACTCAGAGTTTCCTAAATTAAATGAATGAGAACTATGGCTGAGGCCTTTACAAATAAAATTTAACCTTGAGCTACAGAAAATCTTTCATAATGTATTCACTGAAAAAATAGCAAATGCCTCTCATGTGCCCTACATTAGTCTATACAAAGTACCTTTCAAGGAACTCCTGTCAATACACTGCCTGACAATTGGTATTTGATGAATAAAGTTTAAAGCAGGACTTTTTTCTAAGCTGTAAGTTCAGTGGGTCATAACAGCACTATTTTGGACATAAAAAAGGATTAGAAAATGTGACTGTAAACTGCATGTGGTAAAAATTAATACTGTCTCATAAAATGTTTTTTCTTGTGTTCAAGAAAGATTATTGCTAACTTTTACAATTATCTGGTACAATAACCATGTTAGCACTTATTGTCAACATTTGCTTTTCCTTTCCTCTGTTTTATAATATATACATTTTTATAATTCCTTCAAGCACTTAGAAGGAAGTATAGAGATAAGATGTTTTATAATCCTTATCATCATAATATGGTTGCTAACAGCCTACGTATTAAGAGACCTCTGAGGGACGTCAAGTGAAATCTGAAAAATTACTTCTCAATTTTCTCTGTTTTAATAGCTTTATTTTATATATCTTAATAAAGACCACCTCAAAATAAAACATATCAATTAAAGAATATCATATTACTTTTCAAATGATGAATACAAAATTATGAAAATATTGGAAGAATATTAAGTGAAAAATAAAGCAAATGTAATCTGCACATAGTAATTACAACTATGTAGTTAAGTACATATAAAATTATAAAGTAATACAATTTGTAATGTTTTATGTCATAGAGTTCCTTTATTTCTGATTTATTTAGATTTTTATTTTCATAGAAAATTTAGTAAATGCATTCTCCCCCTATAATTGTTCCTAGAATTAAAGAGTTAAAATAATCTGTGATTTTCTTTCAGGTCTCACCACAGGTTTTAGATGGTTCCCATGATCTTGCCTCTTGATACTCACATCCTTTATAATGTCTTACCCTGTGTGCAGGTGGGGCACAGAACTTGTTTGTAACCAAGAAAATGTGACAAATGTAACAGGATGTCACTTCCATGATTTTGGTATATTATATAAGACTTTGTCTTGCTAGTCGACTGGTCCTAGAGATTTTCTCCCTTGATGGCCTTTAAGTAACCAGATTTGCTGGCCCATCAGGCAAGGAGATAAAGATTTCTAGAATCTAAGGGTAGATATGAGCTGACAGTAAACAGCAGCGGGAGCCTTCGATCTTAACTGCCTTGGAGAAATGAATTCTGCTCACAGCCTATGTCAGTATGGAAACAGATTCTTACCCTGATTAGTCTCTAGAACCACACCTGGCCAATAACATAACTGATGCTGTTTAGAATCTAGGTCTACTATGTCTAGATCTCTGACAGCCAGAAGATGTGAGGATAATAAATGAGAACGTTGTTTTCATTCACTATATTTGAGGTAATTTGTTATATAGTACAGAATACTTACATGGTTTACTATGAGGCAAGCATTCTAGGGTCATAAAACACAGAATCATACCTCCACTCCCAGAAATTCTAATTTTAACAAGAAGACTAACACATAATTACAGCAAATTATGAAAAGCTTTATGGATGGGGAATATATGATAGGAGACCCAATCTGTCTTGAGGTCATATGAGACTTGAAGACTAACTAGTAGTTACAATTTGGTTGAGTTTGAGAGAAAGAAAGGGAATGAGGAAATGGGATGTGGTCCTTGCAGTAGGAATTCCATGTGAAGGAAAGAATGGTATACTACAGCTTGATTAAAGAATTAGGAAAAAAAAAGGAAATGGCTGGAAAGACCCAGAAAATTTACAACAGGTAAGCCTATCAAATAATTTATATTTTATTTTAAAGGCAATGAGATCAACTATTACATCTTTATAGGCAAAGGAGTGACTAGATAAGGTTTGCCTTTGAGAACTATCACTGGGTATCATTATGAAGAACTAAGTAGAGTGAACCAAGATGGGAAGAGGTAGGTGGTCAATTAAGAGGCTACTGCATTAGTCTGGGCAAAAGACAGTGGCTGATGGGGCTAAAAGGTAACAGTGAGAGCCAAAGCAATATGGTCACTTCAGATATCCGAAGTCTACAGAAAGCAGAATTTCTAAGACTTCAGATTTTCATAAATTCACTAGTTCTTCCACTGCCAAAAATATTTAACAACAATGCAAAAATACTCAATGGAACTGCCAAGGTACACAAGGTGGAGAACGAAGCTGAAAAAATGGGTACTAAATAAATTAATACAAAATATTAAAAATTTTGATTGTACTTACAGGCTTCTGTTTGAATTTTACCTTAAGATTTGTCTTTTTTTTTTTTTTATCATAATGCCCACCATGTTGTAATTGGGAAGCATCTTATGGCTTTTTAAATTTTATTAAAGATGAGTAATCCCTGCATCATTGCATAGAAATTTCAAAAACTACCTAAAAGTTTGGCTTGTTGGTATTGTATGGCCATGGTATGATGTTCGTCCTTTTGTCTTCTTTTATATATATATTTTTTCTTTTAATTGCTTGATGTATCCATTCATACAACATAGGGACTTACTCAACCAGGGTGGTTAGGACTAATTATATTCAGAAAGGGTTGAAATAAGCATGTGGCTATTTCAAATAACTTGGCTTTGTCACTTCAAAAATATTATAAAATTTAAATCATACTTTGTAGCTACTGGTAGTTGATCTAAAGTTAGAAAATGTATCTATAATATGATTCAGAAAACGAGAATTAAAAGATACTGACAAGTAAGGATGTTAACATTGTTGAGGATTATATGTTTTAATGAGATTCTAGCTTAGATGGGTATCACAGAAATCTCATAGTCCAAGCTCTTGATTTGTTCCCACCAGAACAATAAGTCTTTAGACACTGCCAGTGAAACAGATTCTTTCTCACACTCATAAACACATATCACTGTTAGCTAAACATTTGACAGACTATGTTAAGAAGGAAGAACTCTTCTAGATATAAGAGAATCAAGTCTAAAGGTGATAAGTAGTGTGGTATCCTGTAAATCTTACAGGATTTGTAATGATTGCTCTAAGTTCTTTTTTAAGCTCTTCTACCAAGCAACTACATAATCTTGGGCAAATATTCTCTGTGGGCTTCTTCCTCATTTGGAAAATAAGGAAAGTATCCATTATAAGGGGAAGAGGTGGTAAATGGTTTATGAAAATATAGGAACTGACATACATAGACAGACAGATATCTATCTATATTTTTGTACTGAGGATTGAATCCTGGGGCATTTTACTATTGAGCTGCATCTCTAGTCCTTTCAATTTTTAAATTTTGAGACAAGCTATCATTAAATGGCTGAGTCTTACCTTGAATTTGCAATCCTTCTGTCTCAGTTTACCTGTTGGCATAATTGCAACCATCTTCCTTTCCCCCACCCCCACTTCATGAATGTTGTTCTTATTCCCAAGAAATAGAAACTAGCCAGAGATAAAACCTGCTGGTCTGAAGACATGCCAGTCACTCCCTCTTCTCTCACTGAGAGATAGGAGATAACTTATCAGCCCCTGAAATGGGGACATACTGGTTTCCCTGTTCTCTCCTTGAGAAGATAAAGGGACAGGCTGGTTTCTCTGTTCCTCCTTCTAAGAAAAAGGAAAACTGCCTGTCCTTGTCCCCATGAAACAAAATTGCCTTCCACAAAATCAGGGGATGCTTAGTACTTCAGTCAAGACTAAACCTGCCCCTAACCAGTGGCCAGGAGTCTAGCCTATAAGAGGTAACATTCAAGGCAGAGTTGCTGCTGCTCTCCCTAGTTTGCTGCTACTCTCCCTCTTTCTGTGCAGAGCAGCCTTGTCAGGCTCCTGACAATTAACCC
This sequence comes from Callospermophilus lateralis, assembly GCF_048772815.1. Classification (NCBI taxonomy): domain Eukaryota; kingdom Metazoa; phylum Chordata; class Mammalia; order Rodentia; family Sciuridae; genus Callospermophilus; species Callospermophilus lateralis. The sequence goes on along the minus strand of NC_135313.1, from coordinate 64,340,679 downwards.
GCTTCTTATCCCAGGTGTGTGTTGGATCAGTGCTGTACCACTTTTCTTTCATTCCCAAATTGCTGAGATTACAGGGCTGTGCCTGTAATGCCTGGCAGAATGAAGAGCTATTAAAGGCTATAAGCATTCAAGGAAGACTCTAAGGGTGAGATATGCAAATTACATCTCTCTGGTGTGATATAATGGAAGGCATCCATGTTCATGGCTTCTACTCTTGGTTTCTTATTTATCAGGTAACCCATTCATCATTTGATCTTTCTTTCTGGTGTACTTTCAGAAACCCAACGAGGTTGAGGTCACTGAGAATGTCATCTGCTCAATAAATGTCAAGTCATAAGTTGGTACTGCTTCCTAAGAGCTTTGCCATTACACATCAATGACCAGCTCAGTGTTTCAAGACTCCATGGGTATGAATAAACTCTGAACATACAGTAAGGTAACTACAACATACCACTATGAGGACCTTACTAAACAGAAAGCTTGCATTCCTGAGGTGAAACTGCTTTGTTCTCGTTGTTGGGTTATTCTGGGTTCCTATACAAGGCAGTGAAATGTGCACCAGCAATGACTGGTTTTGTAAAATTTTATATCTCATTGTAATAGTTCTAAAGATAACATACAGGAATATGTTCTAAATATCTAATATTTAGGGAAGACAGGTAAAATACAAAAGGAAATAAGAGGGAATGTAAAAATTTAAAATATCAAAAAGAAAACAAATCTTAAGATGACATAAACAAATGCAAATGTAACCCCTATTTATATTGATTACGTAGTCAATAATCAAGTCTTCTGAAGTAAGCAAAAAAATATTGTATTGAAAAAATTAAAAGATTAAAACTGTCAGAATAGATTTAAAAAAATTAAGTGCTGGTAGATCTTCAACATTAGACATAGACACTTGAAAGTAAAAAAATAAATAAATAAAAAGGTATACCATGGAAACTGCAACCAAAATAAAGCCAGAATAGTTCTATTAATATCAAAGGAGTGTAAGAAACATTACAAGTACTACAGAAGGCCATTTTATAATTACAAAGAGATTGATTCACCAGTGGGTTATCACAATTATTATCCTTGATCATCAGATATACATGTCTTCTAAAGAAAGGACTCTGCGTCTGATAGAAGAAAAAGGTGGCTCCGATCTACATATTGTGGGGTCGGGCTCCAAATTCCTTAATAGGACACCCATGGCACAAGAGTTAATAACAAGAATCAACAAATGGGACTTACTTAAACTAAAAAGTTTTTTCTCAGCAAGAGAAACAATAAGAGAGGTAAATAGGGAGCCTACATCCTGGGAACAAATTTTTACTCCTCACACTTCAGATAGAGCCCTAATATCCAGAGTATACAAAGAACTCAAAAAATTAATAAGATAACAAATAACCCAATCAACAAATGGGCCAAGGACCTGAACAGACACTTCTCAGAGGAGGACATACAATCAATCAACAAGTACATGAAAAAATGCTCACCATCTCTAGCAGTCAGAGAAATGCAAATCAAAACCACCCTAAGATACCATCTCACTCCAGTAAGATTGGCAGCCATTATGAAGTCAAACAATAACAAGTCTGGCAAGGATGTGGGGAAAAGGGTACACTTGTACATTGCTGGTGGGACTGCAAATTGGTGCGGCCAATTTGGAAAGCAGTATGGAGATTCCTGGGAAAGCTAGGAATGGAACCACCATTTGACCCTGCTATTGCCCTTCTCGGACTATTTCCTGAAGACCTTAAAAGAGCGTTGTATAGCTACATAGGTGTTCATAGCAGCACAATGCACAATAGCTAGACTGTGGAACCAACCTAGATGCCCTTCAATAGATGAATGGTTTAAAAAAATGTGGCATTTATACACAATCGAGTATTACTCTGCATTAAAAAATGACAAAATCATAGAATTTGCAGGGAAATGGATGGCACTAGAGCAGATTATGCTAAGTGAAGCTAGCCAATCCCTAAAAAACAAATGCCAAATGTCATCTTTGATATAAGGAGAGCAACTAAGATCAGAATAGGGAGGAAGAGCATGAGAAGAAGATCACCATTAAACAGGGTTGAGAGGGGGGAGGGAAAGAGAAAGAGAAGGGAAATTAAACATGGTAAAGGAAGGAGACCCTCATTATTATACAAAATTACATATAAGAGGAAGTGAGGGGAAAGAGGAAAAAAAAACAAGAGAGAGAAATGAATTACAGTAGATGGGGTAGAGAGAGAAGATGGGAGGAGAGGGGATGGGAGGGGGGATAGTAGAGGATAGGAAAGGCAGCAGAATACAACAGACACTAGTATGGCAATATGTAAAAAAGTGGATGTGGAACCGATGTGAATCTGCAATATGTATACGGGGTAAAAATGGGAGTTCATAATCTGCTTGAATCAAATGTATGAAATATGATATGTCAAGAGCTTTGTAATGTTTTGAACAACTAATAATTAAAAAAAAAAGAAAGGACGCAAAAATAAATATGACTGAGAAAGAAAAATCTACAATCACACGGAAGGATTCAACATCTCATAACAGCAAATTATACAGGCAGGCCAGAAGCAAGTAAACAGTAAATCAGCCCTCAGAACAGAGAACATTTGAACAAATAATTGATGAACAAACTTACTGACCTTCTAAGCACTTAGTAATGCCAGAAACACATTATTTCAAATCCAAATGGACCTTTACCAAAATTGATTACAATGTAGGACATAAAGTAAGCTTCAAATAACTTCCAAGGATTAAGTGTTTCAAAGCGTGTCTTTTTATAAAATTATAAATCAATATTAAAAAGATTATAAGAAAACCAGAATTGCTGAGACATTGAACACTACAGTTTTAAATAATCCCTGAAACCAAGAAGTGATCAAAATAGAAATGAGGAAATATTGTGAACTAGAAAATAATAAACTATTGAGATATTAGCTAAAGCAATGCCTAGAGAAATTCACTACTTTAAATGAATAAGAAAAAAGCAAAGACTAAAATCTATTACCTAGTCAGCTATTTCAAGAAGCAAGAAAAAGATAAGCAAAGCAAACCCAAAGAAGTAGAAGAAACTAATGAGTAAAGACGAAAATTTAATGAAGCCAAAAAGGCAAAAGTTGATTCGTTATTATATTAAGAAGAATAAACCCTTAGCATAATTAATTACTAAAATAAAAAGAAAATAAAACTAGTATCAAAACTGTAAAAAAGGACATTTTTATAGTACTTGTAGGTTTTCAAATGGTAAGGGGAGATAATGAACAAATTTATGTTGATATATTTGACAATTTAATGGAATGAAAACATGACTTAAAAAATATAAACACTCTAGGGCTCAGCTGGTAGAGTGCTCACCTTGCATGAACAAGGTCTTATGTTCAATCCCCAGTGCCACCACAAAAAAAAAAAAAAAAAAAAAAAAAAAAAAAAAAATATATATATATATATATATGAAAGTTTTAAAATAATCAGCCTAAAATATACTCAAAATGCCAAACCCACTAAAAAATACTTTCTATCAAATAAAATGTTGAGGCCCTCATAGTTTTAATATCAAATTTTTCCAAACATTAAAGAAACCATATCATTTATATAATATATATAAATGATATATATATTATATATATAAATGTATATGTATATATATATTTTAAAAATGATATGGCTTATATCATATATGTGTGTGTGTGTGTGTGTGTGTGTATATATATATATATTTCCATGTCTTAGGCATATAATAAATTTTATTTGTTTTTTAAAAATTTTGATTTGTTCCATATGACAACAGAATGCATTATAATTCATATTACACATATAGAGAACAATTTTTCATATCTCTGGTTGTACACAAAGTAAATATATATTTAAAATCTTTATTTTATTTATTTATTTTTTATATGGTGCTGAGGATCAAATCCAGTGCCTCATCTGTGCTAGGCAAGTGCTCTACCACTGAGCTATAGTCCCAGCCCCACTATATCAACTTTACACTTCAAGCTTTCCCTGAATACAGAAGTAGAAAACTTGAGAAAAATATTAGGAAATATCCATAAATTCTGGAAATCATTTTAAAAACTGCAGCAAAGTGACATTTATTTCTGGAATATAAGGGTTGGTTTATATTCAACAATCAATCAATTTAATATACCACATTAGTAGAGAAAAATAAATAGGAGAAAAGTCATATGATCATCTTATTAGATTCAAGAGACAGTATTTGATAAACTTAAATCACTTGTAAAAAAAAAAATAGTTAGCAAACCAGAAATAGAAAAAATAATCAAAATCCTTATGGAATACATCCAAAATGACTTATGAAAAATTGTGTTCCATAAGTGTAATAAGGATTGTAATACATCCCACTGTTGTCATATATTTAAAAAAATAATAAAATCAATTAAAAAAACACAAATTGGAATTGCACAAGTGACAATTTCCTAAGTATAGAAAATAATCATACTCTGATCTTTTATGTTAATCAAGATTTTAAAGGGAAATTTGAGTAAATGTAAATAAAATGTGTATGTTGAGTTTTATAGTATCAATCCATACAAAACAAAACAAAACAAAAAATAAAATACATTAAATGGAAAAAGCATTGAGCTCAAATCTGACTTGACAAAGTCATGTAACTTCACACAAATACTAAATTGTTTCCTAAGCTGTAAAAAATAATTAAAAATACCAACCTTCCTTAGCTGTTTTAATAATTAGCAATATTTAAACTGTGCAGTCATCAGTTCTATTTGGATATATTTTCTGTGACAGTGGCCAAAAGAGGTTGTTTTCTGCACATGTGTGGCAGGTTCCCTTCCGTACCACCTTCTGCTCCTCAACCATACCTACAAGCATGGTTACCTGTTGTAATGCAGTAATGGCATCATCAGGTCTTTCCATTTGACTATAAATTTTTGCTAGAAGAACTTGACAATGTCCATCCTCCATGAGAGCTGACAGTTCATTTACTATAAAAGAATGGAATATAAAGAAAAAATATCTTAAATAAATCTTGATATTTTTCTATGATTTTAAAACTGGTCTTTAAAAAACATTTTGAGAAATAATAAATTAAGTTAAAATTTTTTCATTCATAATTTAAGTAAAGTACAGCCAAATTAAAAAAAAAAAAAAAAAGAAAGAAAAAGAAAAAGAACAACTTTAGGACCAGTTGTAACAGCCCCTACTATAGAGAAGGACTGAACCTGCAGAAGCAATTGGAAGGTTGCTCTTCTTCTTCTTCTTTTTTTATTCAACAAATCTGAATAAAAATAATATATAAACCAAGAAAACAAAACAGTGTCTACATTAAAGAAATGTATGCCTTAGACATATATTTAGACAATTGTTAGCAGGTATCAACTATAATTCTAGAAAATTTGAGGACCAAAATACATTAATTAACAACAACATTTACAAAGATTTAGGATTAAAATTGTGTGGAAGACAATTTAAAGTACTGAAGAATAACTAGAAGTTTTTGTTATGTTAAGAGATAATCTAACAACACAAATATGAATTTCAGTTTTCATTTGTAGGTGAGTAAAAATTAGTTCATTAAGTCATTAAAAGAAGATGAGTAGTTGCTGCATGCCATTAAGAAGGTAACTACTTTTTAAAAAGGAACAGATAGTTGATTAGCAGTAAGTATCACTATTAAGAGCACTAAATTTCATGCCACCAAGTCTGGTTTCAAATCTAGACTCCACTGCTAGGTAATGGAATTTTAGCCTTTGGCTTCCTTATTTAACAGCAGTTTAATCTTTTGTACTTCCTTTTCATCTGCCAAACAGGGAATATAATAGTACCTACCTTACAGAGATATTATAAAAGATAAAGTTAACGTACTATTAAATAAATTAAACTATGTAAAACAATTAAATTAAAGTCTGGGACATGGTGCTATACCAATTCTTTTGAGATTGAAGGGTAATGTAAGAACCCTATAGAATTACAAAATAAGTTTCTTCCACCATATATCAAGTACATAGTCCTTGTCATACTGTGTTCCAAAGGTTTATACACATTATTTCTTTAAATGTCAACCTGAGAGGCAGGTTTTGTTATCATTATTTTATAGGTAAGAAAAGCTCTGAAGTTGGCACAGGTGAAAACAAGAAGTCTGTGTGGATGAAGAGAGAGTAGCAGGAGAGGTCAGTGGGGATATAATAGGCTGCCTAAGCCACAGTGGAGACTCTGGCCTGACCTGAGGGAAAAGGGAACAACAGTGATCATGAGCAGACATGGTGGGACTTCCACTGCTTAAAAGACTTAAAGTTGCTGCCGGGTTGATGTCAGAGCAGGGGTTGAGGATGTGAGCAGGGAGATCAGCTGGATACCACAGCAATTGGGTAAAGGGTTTGACGACATAGAGACAAAAGAGGATTCTGAATACATCTGAAGGTGAAGTCAAACACATTTCCTAAAGGCAAGAGCAAGCCTGAAGACAAGGATTTTGTCTCTTTAGCAACTACAAGAAAGATGAATTTTTTATTAACGAGATGAAGAAAGCTGTTCATGGAACCCCTTGGGGAGGCAGATCAGAAATTTGTTCAGACATGTTAAGTTTTAAGATGTTTGTTAGAACCCAGGTGTTGGATACATGAAGAAAATTTATTCTCAGACAACTAATTAAAAAACTGGGATAATAACTGATTATACTTGTCTCAAAGATTAATGTAAATATTAATAAGATAATACATGAAATGTATATGGAAGCATCTAAGTATACCATAGAGTGTTGTCAACAAATATTTGTTAATCAAAAGCATTTATGCTACATAAGGACAACAGACTTAATGTAAGTAAAACATATTTGAATCTCTCCATACAACCTTCTCAGAATGCATATACACATGAAGACTTTTGAAGTGTTTCAAAGAAAGGTCTGACAGACCCATGTATGCTTTTTATGGAACTAATAGCACTTTAAACAAAAAACACATTCATAATTTAGGAGGATTTAAGCATCAACTTCATCAAAGCTAAATTAATACATGAGTTTGAAAATATTAGAAAACTTAGGGTAGGCTTTTCTTGTTATGTATCCAAACATACTTTAAAGCTACAGTAAATGTGGTATTGGCAAAAGAAAAGAAAAATGAGTCCATGGAATAAACATTTCCCACAGCGTCATATGATAAAGGTGGCATTTCAAAAGATGGCACTAAAATAAATTTGGCTATCCATTTTGGAAAGAGGTAATTACAGTACATGGATTAATGTTCCCAACATAAAAATTAAAATAACAAAAATGCCAGGAAAAATATGAAAAGTTTTTATAATATTAGAATAATTGAAATTTTAAAAACTTATGTAGTTATGTAACATTGTAAATGACTTGAATATAGTGACATCAAACTGTATTTGGGATATGTTGTATGTAGAAAAAAACTGCCACATGGAAAGTACCATGTACTTTTGAAAAAGAAAATTAAGACAATGACAAAAAATTCCAAAGTCAAAAAAGGAAAGGTGAACAGACATACTATACAATGAGTATTCATTTTACCAAAGATACAGCAAATATATCCGATAAAGGACAAACTAAGAAAATACATTTACAACATAAATGACAGGTGAAGCATTAAAGAAAAAGGATATGTAAAACACAAAAAACTTATGACCTATATAAAATAATGCCTAAGCTGATCAGCTACAAAAGAAACTCAAAATAAAATAAGCGTTTTATTTTTTCTCATAATTAATGCAACATAGTATTGGGAAACTTTTATCTTCAAGAAAGAACAAGGAAGCAAGATTCAATTCAAGGAAGTACACACAGATATATAAACAAAGATTTTTATCTCAGTGTTGTTCTAACTATTCTCTAATTTGACTCATCAAATCAAATATATGATGTTAACATACAATACAATACATAGTTTAAAAGTAAAGAACAGCTATGTTTGCCGACAGGATAAGAAGTTATTAAATGACAAATTCATACTGCATAATTATAGATACACTATAATTCTTTTAGGTAGAAAAAAGTGTGTACAGTCAACCTCCAGTTTCCATGGAGATTGGTTCCAGGACCTCCCACAGGTACCAAAATCCACAGGTGTTCAAGTCATTTAAGTAAAGTAGTGGTGTATCTGCATAACCTACACACATGCTTCTGTTGTATTTTAAATAATCTCGATTACTTTGTCTATCTAATACAATATAAACGGCATAAAGACAGTTGTTATACTGTATTGTTTAAGAAACAATGACAGGAAAACATGTGTACATATATGCTCAGCACAGATACAAATTTTCTCAAATATTTTGGATGAAAAAAATGTGTATGTACATGCTTAGTACAGATGCAAATTTATTCTCAAATATTTTTGATCCATAGTTGAATCCTTCAATGTGGAATACAGGGCCAACTGTCATTGTGCATGGATGATAAAGAGATGGGTACTGAGGGGACTTGGCATAATATACAACTTGTTAAATGTGATTAAATATTAAAGCACAGCTTTACTTTTGTAATATTTAAATTCTGAAAAGTCATGAGGACTCAATTTTGTTCAAAAATTAAGATATTAAACAGTAAGTTTGTATGAATTTCTAAGAAGGCAATTTGAAAGTATCAATAAACAATTTTTAAGTGAAAACTCTTTATATCCAGCATCCTACTACTAAGAAATACAAGCAAGTGTACCAACGAATGAGATATAAGATACTCATTGTAACATGATTTACAATATCAAAATGACAGAGAACAAAATAAATACCCAATAATTCAGGAAATTAAAAACTTATGTAGTTATGTAACATTTTAAATGACTTGAATATACTGACATCAAACTGTATTTGGGGATATGTTGTATGCAGAAAAAAACTTCAAATAGGAAGTACCATGTATTTTTGAAAAAGAAAATTATACGTACTATTTTTATATGCACATATACACAGATGCAAATATTATAGAGAGGAAATACATACTTAATCAAAAACTACCTATAGGAAAGTAATTTGAGAATAGGGCAAATAGAATTCATGGGAGAAATAGATGTTTTATGCATTACATTCTTATAGGGTACTTGAATTTTTTAAAAAATCTGAATATTAGTATCTTAAATTTTTATTTTATTTTTTTTACAGTGTCCTATTTTGCTGTTGTATTTTTTAATTTGTACTTTTTAGTTATGTATGATAATATAATTGGACATATTTATACAAACCTTCTTATTTTAGTATCTTTAAAAGGTAGAGATTATAAAAGTGTTAATGTGTTTAAATATAGAAATAGTTTGCAATTTATCAATTACATTCTTTACATCATTTTGGAAAGTAAACTATCTTCCTATAACAATTAACTTTCATAAATATTTTATTAGACTTTGAATACCTCCTTTTAGTAAAGCAGCATTCTGATAAAAGAAAAAAAATACATGCATTTATATAACTTATAAGCACATAAATATTAAGAACAGAAATACACATTTATGTAATATCAATATGAAATAGGTTAAATTAATCAGGTATACTGTTCTGAAACTAGAAATACTTTCATACCAGGTTCATGTGCTAGAGCATGTTGAAGAACTTTTTCTGCTTTATCATACCATTTCAATTTTAATAAGAGCTCAGCCAGGTCATAGCAAAGGTAATTCTGTTGTCCACTTTTCAGAGCAGCTTCATAATAAGTGATAGCCTAAACAGAAACCACTTTAGTTAGGGAAAAAAAGGTACTGAGACTGGTATTCAAGCACAAACATTTAATATATCACAGATTGAAGGTATATTGAGTATACATCATGTATAACAAGAGAAGTCTCTAATTAGAAAAATTTTAAAAAATTTTTTAAAAATTATAAAAAAAGTTATATCCTGTAACTGGAAGTACCTAGGAAGAATTTTAGGCATGTACCTGCACTAATCACTAAGTATGCCATTGTTCTTAGCAAATCAAATATCACAGAAGGGAAGAATATTTCTTAAGGTAATTGACTAATGAACAGTGCTTGCCCAAATTAAAAAAAAAAATAGGTTTCATTCTAGAGGCTAGTGAACCATATTGAATGCATATACTTCACTAGCTGGTGTACATATATTTAACAACTACCCAAAATAGGGCAAATGTATAGCAGTTAAAAAAAAATTTGTTATCTCTGCTAGAAAGAAAAAAAAAAACAAAAAAAAAACTTAAAGCATGTAGCTTGCCAAAATTGGTTCAGCAAAAAAGACATTGATTGTGCTTTGTTATATAAGAAAGAATTGCATAAGACATAAGAATTGCAACTTTATGGTAATTGATTTGGTTGTAAGGAATTAGATATCTAAGATGGAAGGTTGACATAAACTCTGGGGTCCAAACAATCTTCACAAAATGAAGCAACCATAATGTAAGGCACTGAGAAAGACTTTTGCACAAATTCTAGTTCATGAATACAAATTTACAGTTTACTACCATAAAAGATACAAATGTTGCTTGCTTAACACTTCTCTAGAGCAGGTTTGATCAATTTGATCCAATAAATGTATTTAGAACTATAAAGTACTTATTTACCTTTGAATAGTTATGAGTTTTAATAAGTGCTTTCCCAATTTTGCTTGCCAATGTTCCATCTTTGGGGTTCTGATTTAGCGCTTGTTCATAGGCTACTATAGCTTCTTCAGGCTAAGATTGTTGGAAACAAAAAAATAAGCAAAAAAAAAAAAAATAGCTTTAAGTGAGTCCCCTTAAATGGCAATACTTCTATAATTGCATACTATATTTGGAACACTTCATAATTCTAAGTACATATGGAACTCCAGGAAGCTTAATGAATTCAGAAAGATGATAATGAGTAAGGTAGATACAATTTATTAGCATAACCCTACCCCTGCTGATTGTGCTTCCATTCATACAAATGAAATATGAGAACTAAGGGACAGCCTCATGACTTCATTTTTGTCATTATAACTACTAGTAAGAGTCAAAGGACTGCTTCCCTTTGAAGAAAACACCATCTTGGCCAGTAGCCCTGTTCTTCCTTCTGTTTAAAGAAGATTCCTAAGATGCTTCCAGGATCATTTCTATTCCAAATTATGATACTGCTGAATTATTATACCTCAATTTAAAGACAAAATTTTATTGTTATGGCTCTTATTGTGAAGACTGAATCATCAAATATTAAATAATCATTAATAAACCACATTCCTCCTCATAGAAGTTACACTAATCACAAAATGTTTTTTAAATGTAAATTCAGTAGCATATGAAATTTTACCTCTTGAATATTCATATATGCATCACCAAGGAGAAGAAAAGACCGGGGGCTGGGTATTCTTTCAGCAATTTCTCTAAAAATCAGACCAACATGATTTAGTATATTGATTATAAATATCTTCTTTTAAGCCAATGAAATAAAAGGTAACCTCAGGTTTTTTTCCCCAAGGCTAGTACTTTTAATAGCCTTACAAGTACCTTCAATATATTCAACATTATTAAAAAACAAAACAAAACAAAATACCCCATAATCCCACACAGATTGTTTATATGCTAGATCAATTATTTTTTTCATTGAATCTTTCCACTTTCTGAAATGTATATAACAGAGTAAAGATAAATAGTAACATTCTCATTATCCAGAAATACATGTTTTGCTACTTTAATTTCAAAATGATATAGGAGTGAAGATATGAAAATTGGTCAGGGAAACAAAACTTTGGGGTCCTCCTACGTGTCTTGAGGTTTCCTACTCATGGCATAACTTGTAGACTGAAGTCAGCTACCTTATAAAATATATAATTTTCTACTTCAGTATCTGTTCCATATTTTTACCTGCAAAATTTAAATGCTAACTTTAGAATAACAGTTATTATAAATAATAATGTGGTGCTAAGTTCTTAACATATAAATTTCATCTAATTAGTCCAAAAACTATAAGAAAGATAATTATTATCCCAATTTTCTGATGCTTTTGAATTTAAGTCTATATCTATATCAGATATGCCTGAAATAAAAATTTATGCTTTTAACTATTATATTATAGTACATCCAAAACAAATCAATCTCTTTGTTAAATACTTGTGGATCATTAGAGTTAATAATGCTGATAGTTTGCAAATATATTAGAAAACGTGATCTAAGAACTCTAGTTTATCTATACCTTTGTTTGGTGTATATTAACCTATAACTTTCTTTTACTATGACTACTATAGTGAGTATTAAATATGCCTATCTCCTAGATTGCTCTTAAATTATCAGAATATATGTAACCATTGCTCTTTCCCTTCTTAAACAGTCTCAGGTTCTAGAAAGAACTGTAGATAAGGAAAACTGAGAAACAAGAGAAAGCCACACTTTGAAATCATCATAATTTTGTTTAAGGGAGAGGAAACACTGGGAAACAGTGAGCATGACTGTAGTGGAAGGAAACAAGACCACATTAAGGAGAGGATCTATAAAGTGTGTTTTGTAAAGCAGGTGAAAGGAAGACAAAAACTAAACTTGAGAATTAATTTTGGAAGGTAAATGAGTCAACTGTAACTGGTTGAAAAAAATATATACCTGTAACAAGTGATATATAACATTTTGTCCTTTCGATGCTTCAGATAAATATCAGCCATTTTTTCTTTGGCTTCTATAAAATAAGGCTGCTCAGCTGTGACATTTCGAAGCATGTTTAAAGCCCGTTCAACATCTCCCTGGGTCAGAGCCAGGTCTGCATTAGCAATAGTAACACGCAATTCTTCAGATGTTCCAGAAAATTCATGGATGGCATCTTGTAAAACCTTTGCTGCCTCATGCTATAAAGATGAAATTAAAATATCATTCTTTCAAAATATTCAACCACTGATACTAGAAAGTGGGATTTTCTAATAATAATGAATAATAAATGGTTCTACAGTTACAGTGTTTACAAAATTGATAAATTTTCTGAAAAGTACAAAATTTAAAACTAATCCCAAGAACCCAAAGCATATGGGGCTAAAAATATTTGTAAGCTGAAGAAATGTTTCCATAACTAAGATGACAGCAGTTACTACAGGCATGGCTACTGTAATTCAATAAGCATTTACCTTGTAACCAGCACTGTATTAGCCCACTTAATTCTCACACATACCCTCTAAGGTAGTTGTTGTTATTGTTATCCCTATCATGTTGTTAGGAAATTGAAATCTAAAGTGAACAAGTTATGCATGATGGACTCAGACATCAAATGCAGGTATCCTTCCCTCCTGTCCATGTTCACTGCTATCCCTTTGATGAGATCCAACTCAGGACCTACACCAAACACAAGCTCTTGATGGGTAGTAGATTACTTCATTCCTTCCAGTAGAACAACCTTTTTTGTTATCTCAGGATACTATTTTTACTTCATTTCCAAATGTGTATCTTTATGAAACTAAAATGACATTCATTTTAAGATTCTGCTCAACTTCAGAAGTTACAGAAAAATCTTTTTTAATAAAAAGATTTTTAAATAAAAATAAAACAAAAATCTTTTTTAATAAAAATTCATCATAGATATCTATCCACATATCTAAATCTGTATTATTATTTTTCAAACTATCTGACATGATATTCCTTCATCAAATATTTCTTTCATTTTCTCAATTAGTAGAATTTCAGGTTTGTACTTTCATTTTATTCCAATAGAATTTGTGTGTGTGTGTGTGTGTGTGTGTGTGTGTGTGCATGCGCATGTGTGTTCCTTTTAGGAACACAGGATTATAACTACATTACAGTATTACATCTTATGGTAGCCAACATAAGCACACTGAGACTTAAAGTCATTTAAGAGCAGATTATGATTAATGAAAACTTGCAGAAAGTATATGACTTACTGCAAATTAAAAAAAAAAACAAAAAAGACTTTTGAACTTTACCACTTGGTCAAGGGTATAATCTTAGCTTTTTCATTTTCTACTAATATACACTTGAAGAACAATTTCAGATCTGAGCCACCGAATTAGAACTTGACTTACATGTTCTCCATTTAAGTGGTGAATTTCCACCAATTCAAGAAAGATTGACAAACGATGGCTTGTATCAACTTCAGTGTTTTTACATTTTGGTTTTGAGGAAGCTCCTGTTCTCTTCATTCCTGGTAAACTCATTGCCATATGCAGAGTTTTAATTGCTTCTGCTATTTCTCCCATTTTCTTTTGTGACTGAGCTTTAATTAAATGATATAAAGGATAGTCTCTCACCTGAAAAAATAATATTCAGTAATTCTTCTTCAGAATACCCAAAATAACAATGCATAATTTATAATCCATCAAGCATTAAAATAACAGGATCACTGAGGATAGCCCATCATGATTGTACACATGGGGTCTGTTTCTATTCTATTAAATTACTAATCATTCCTTATATTAAATCTGATTGAGAGAAAGTGCCACTACCTAGCATTCTCCTGGATGAACAAGAGGTTGATCAGGTGCTTCTACTATGACCCAAGAGAAAATGCAATGTCCAGAAAGCTAGCAAATGCATTCTCAGAAACTGTGAATTTTCAGGAAAAAAAGTACTTTTACTATGTAAGACTTCTAATACTGACACAATTTTTGAATTTACAGAAACAGTTTCCTCTCTTTTATTTTTTTAATTTTAAGGTTAAACATTTCAGGATAATTTTATCAAACACTGGTTTCACATTTTGATACTAGTCCGAAACATACAGTAAAGAAGCTTCTGTCTTTATTCTGATTCCCAACAATGTAGATACACAACATAAAAAGAATGATAAAAATGAGTGAGGAAAAAAAAGCCAAAGGGAAGGAGATGGCCCAGAATGAAATGATGTGGCAGCCATCTAAGCAGGCTGCTTTCTCAGCCTGAACATGGCACCAGAGTTCCCTATGGTGCTGAGTAAACACTCATGCTGTGCTCTGGTCCCAGCATCTGACTCACTGGGGTTATGGTACCTGCCCTGGATTATGCTACACTACCCATTTTGAGATCTATAGTCTTAAGAAGCAGGTGGTACCTTCTGAAAATCTTGCTTAGAACTTGATCTCTAATTCACTCAAGGGTTGTCCCATAATAGAGCCCTGAATCCTGTGATGCAAAACAAAGTCTGAAGCCCTCTTCCATGAGTAATAGTTTGGGAAACACCTGAAACTAGGATTCTTTCTAAGGGTGAGGAAAGACATAAAAAAATACCTTGGATAAAAATATAGCATGTTTATATCCTTAAACCACATAATAAATTTCAAAATGACTAGGTGTTCTTTGATGATGAATCTGAAAGAAGTTATTAAAAGCCAAGATCCAAGAAAGAAACGGGCAATAATATTTATTATCCTTATACCTAAAATTATTTGGCGTAATGTTCTATGGATAAAAATTATTTTATAGATATTCATTATTGCATTTAACTTTTATCACAACAGTAGAGTGTTATTATATGAGTTTTATAGAAAAGAAAACTGAGGGCTCTGGGTGATAAGTAGAAAGACCAGCCATTTTGTTGCCAAGTTTATACAGTTTTTGAATTACACTAAAGATACCTCCATTTTTTCTTCCTTCTGCTTATGAGCCCCAAATTATTTCCAATAAAATTTACTTTTAAGCAAACTATTACAGAATAAAATAAAAAATAGTTAAATATGTAAATATTCACTAAGATTCAAGGAGAGGGGTGTGTTCTATTCACTTGAATCTAGAATACTTACGTTAAAATTATAGCTAAGACAAAGTTCAAGAGCCTGAGAACACAATTTGAATTTTTCTTGAGACAGGTAAACCTGAGCCATCAGGAGATGGGCATCTGCATAAGAGGGACTATGTTCCAGGCAATGCTGCAGGTTGTTATAGGCTGCTTCAATGTCACCTAGTGAGGAAAACAACATAGGGTTACCAAACCTAAGTGATGAACACCTGAGAGAGAAAGGGAGGAAGAATAGATACAGTTCTGTGTAGAAAGTCCTCTGTTCTACCTGCACTGTTGAGCATCTGTTGGGTGCACATGAAGAATAGAGCTGTAGTTAGGACAGCCCTTGAGTATAATTAGCAAACCAGGAAAACATCAAAGTGACAATAGATCATCAGGTCTATAAATGTACCTTCATTCATTTTTGTTGTAAAAAAATAAAGTGTTACTTACAATTTCATTAAAATAAGTTTTATAAGACTTAGACATTTACATAGATAAGAGTTTTGTAATATCACTTCCATAACTAAAAAGTATAGGGTCTTATTATCATTCTTATCCAGAAATTTTATTACTACAAATAAAATAAGTAAAAAGGCAAAACAATACATTACAGAGATTCAGATTTAAAATGCCGTTAAATGTCAACTGAAATATTCATGTTTTGAAAAACATAAGCTATGTATCTAGGAGTCTAAAAATAGAAAGCAATGATTAAAACTGGTGTAACAAGAATGGTGGATTTGTTCTTGGATGGGTAGATGGATAAGCAGAGGCTCTTCAAAGAACAACTGGCACAGACTCTAGGTTCTAGAAATTTCTCATCATGTAACCCATAGGGATATGCATTTAACCCTCTAGTAAATGGCCTTAATAGATATATTAATTTCCATTCAGCCTAGAAGAAGGGAAAAGAAGAGGTCTAAATCATCTGTTCTATTACATTCCTCAAACTAAAATGAGGTTATAAGAGGCTTAAAGTCAGCTTCTTGCTCCCAAATGGCCAACCTCCTGATAACAGAAATCCACTGAAACAGAAATATTTTTACTCAGAGACAGAGGATTAATGAAAGTAACTGGCTGAGACAGTACAATAACTTAACTAAATATAGTATTTCAAAGTATAACAATTGACCATCAAGCATGATTACTAATGCTGGAGTCTTTTTTAGTTGTGATACATCTAATTTTAAAATTGTACAGGGGAAAGGAAATGAGAAGGTTAAGAATAGTAAATCTGAATGCATGAAAGTTGTCTGAATCAAAGGGGAATCACGTCTATCAGACCCTAATCAAACAAATAATATGTAGCAAGGAAAACAAACTAGAAGGACCCTTGTGTACTTGTGCCTATGATAAAGACCATTACAAATCATGAAGACATGCTTTGTTCCCTAACAGGAAATATTACCAAAAATCCCAACAAACTGCAGCTTGCTACATGAGTTACAAGGACAGTCAGACAGATGTACAAGAACATTTGCCTGACACACTGCCTTCACTAATGAACTGATGCCAACTCCTGTACTAAGCCCCTATAACCAATGTTCTATTTGTCTCAAAACAAATTGTTTGCTTTTTTCTCTTTGGCCTTTAAAAGTTTCCCCTTGGCTCAATCTTCCTATGTGCTTGCAGTCTACCACTGCCCGTACATCCTACATTGTAAGTCTTTTGCTTATTCTCAAATCAATGTTTACATTTGAAGAATCTTTATTGTATTTAGATTGACAAGTTTTTTTTTGTTTGTTTGTTTGTTTTTTAGGAAGGAGAAGGATTAAAAAGATAACTTGATGTAAGAGGCTACCATTAAGGGGGGAAAGTACACAGAAAAAGAATATGGTCTGCAACCATGACATGAAGAAAATTAGGAGTGTGTGAAAAATAGGGGTCAGACTCTTAATTCTTTTAGGGGTGAGGGAAAGGAAGTGAGAGTTAGCATTACAAGGCCATTCAATGTTTAAAAATGAGAACTGGGTCATCAATGTTGGAGAAAATAGATTATGTAAACAAAGATCAATATCAATATTGCATCCTTAACTGTCCAATCTTCACTGGGGGAAAAATGAGAGATATTTCTGTCCTGCACATCTGTGTCTGAGTCCTATGTAATATAGTATTTGGCTGGTGATTTTCTTGGGTTTCTGGAAGAGAGTATCTAAATCTTGCAATTTCCCTCATGATAGAATTGTCTCATTTCAAAGAGTCAGTTCTTGCAACTAGAGGATTTTAAAGGAAACAAGCTTTTGAGATCAAAGGTTTTTTCGAAACAAGTAAAACTAAAGTTAAAAACCACAGTAAAGGAAACCTCTTAACTATCTTCATTATATACAAGAAATAAGTATTTATAAAATATATTTAAACTGGTATTTTTTAGTTTTGCTGAAAAAATGTATTTTTAAAGAAATTTCTTTGTATCTATTACTATGCAAAGAAGAATAAAATTCTGATTTTTCAAGATAAGACCCTTCATCCTACAAAAGAAGTAAAACTAAATAGAAAACTAGTAAATATAATTTCACAAAACTCCTTTGGATAGCATTTTGCTGGAAAAGGTACATATACACAAGCATATGATGGCCTATTTTTATATGTAAACTCAGACATTTGTCTGTGTGCTAAAAAGCTGTCTACAATAGGGTTAGCTATATATAATCATCCACAAAAATAAGAATTAATCAGTACATTCCATAAGGGCCTAAAAATCTGACAAAGGGTGCATTTGGTTATGTTAACAAGTTAACAACTAAGGATGAGAATTCTTATATCAGTCCCCAGTACCTTCTGATAAGACTTGTCTTTTCTTAAAGTGGTACTACTGCATTTTCCAAGCAATTCATTGGGCCACAAAAGTTTATAGCAATTTTGAAGAATTAAATAGTAAGTTTTACAATTTTGTTTTGGATTAAAGACCCTATTCACATGCAAAATGTGCGTTTTTATGTGAAATTCTTTACCTATACAGAGTGTTTGATTCATTTATATCTGTTTTTATCAATACTGAATATAAAAGTTTTAAGGTATACTTTACCTGATAAATACTTCACTTTTGCAACTAGGAAAACAGCTTGCAGAAGACCTGGTACAGTTCTTACTATAATCTCCAGGACTGAGGTACAACGTCTAAGAAGTGGAGAAAGAGGTTGCCCAGGACTTGCAGGCTAAAATGATTTGGAAGATCATTTTATAAGTTTATAATAGTAAAAAACTATTAGAGAGAGAGGGTCAAAAAAGAAACATTGGTTAATTTTAGTGTGACTAGCAAAACTATATATTTCTACAAATTTCTCTTATTCTATTTACTCCATATTCCCTTTGCTATGACTGGACTAATGATAAATTATCTCTTTGAGATCTATGAATAGACCATGCAAATAATACCTTTTCTTTAGAAAAATAATTATGAAATTATTATATAATTACTAATTTGAAAGGAACATTTCTATTCAAAAATTTCATCAAAGATACATATGTTCAAAGGTAAGATAACTAAGAGGTAGAGTTTCTTGCTAGAATCAATAGTCAAGGCAATAACTGTTCAAATTATAGATCTGTTCTATGATTTATGCAATTCAATAACTTTCACTATCCCAGAGTACTGTAAGAACAGTTTTGAAATAATGTAGATGTTTTTCCCTAGTTGAAATCAGAAGGTAGAATACTCATGTATTCTATGCCAAACGTCTCAAACCTTCACATTCCCCACTTTTGTGCCTCACGTGCTATAGGCCCTCAAAGTTCCTTAAGGTTCTCTTTACAAATACTGAATGTAAGTAGGATGGGGTGTGGCTCAGTGATGGAGAGCATATTTAGCATGTGTAAGGCCCTGGGTTCCATCCCTAACACTGAAAAAAGAAGGAGGAGGAGGAGAAGAAGAAATAGTTCATATGATAAATAAAGCAGTAAGAACATTGCTTTACTCAATTTTTCTTTTTCTTGTAATAGCATTTACCAACCAAAATTTATCCAACTTCATCCAACCATGTCTGAGAAATATGACACTAGAATGTAAACACCAAATGTACATATTCCCTGCTTTGCCTTACGAATGCTGATTTCTTTATATGAAGGTTGATGTTCCCCATGCTCCCACCCTTCAGCTAACACAAATATTATTGAAAAGGACTGTAACCTTTTACAGAAAAGTTCTCCTATAATGAACCATTGTTACTGACAAAAAAGTGCCACTTCTAGGATGTGGGGAAAAGGGTTTCACTTATACATTGCTGGTGGGACTGTAAATTGGTGCCACCACTCTGGAAAACACTGTGGAGATTCCTTAGAAAACCTGAAATGAAACCACCATTTGACCCAGTTATCCCATTCCTCACTTTATACCTAAAGGACTTAAAATCAGCATACTACAGTGATGCAGCCATTTCAATGTACATAGTAGCTCAATTCACAACAGCCAAGCTAAGGAAGCAATCTAAGTGCCCTACAACGGATAAATAGATAAAGGAAATGTGGTACATATACATAATGGAATATTACCCAGCCATAAAGCAGAATGAAATTATGGCATTTGCTGGTAAACGGATGGAACTAGAGAAAATCATGCTAAGTGAAACAATCCAGTTCCAATACACCAAAAGCAGAAACTTCTCTCTGATATGTGGATGCTAACCAATAAAGGAGAAGAAGATTATAAATTCAGTGGACTAGACAAAGGGGAATGAAGGGCAGAGAGGGAGGATGGGAATAGAAAAGACAGTAGAATGAATTGAACATATCTTTCCTATCCTTATATATAAATACATGACCAATGTAACCCCACATCATATATAACCACAATAAGGGGATCCTAATTGGAACAAGTTATACTTATTCTTTGTAAGTATAATATATCCAAATACACCCTACCCATCATGTTTATCTAGAAAGGACAAATAAATTTAAAAAAATAGAAATAAAACAAGAAAGTGCCACTTTTCCTCACCTATGCTGAGATATAAAAAAATGTGTGCTCAAAAAAGATACTCAAAATATGCCTACTGCTGCCTAAAATACTTCAACTTCTTTAAAGTTATAAAACATTTTTACCTATTTTATAGTAGTTTCCATTTAGGTTTGCTTCTTTTATGTAACCAAGGGTATTTATGTACCTTGAAGATAAAAATTTATACTTCCTTGCATAGTAATAGATACAATGTGAATTGTAAATTTGTAAACAGAACTTAAAATAGTGAAACTATAAGTGATGGTAAGGTTCTGGCAGTGTTCTTTGCCACCTGTTAAGAATTAGTTATTGACAATAACTATCATTCTTACTGACAGTGGTTTGCATGTGCAAATCACAGGAAAAAATAGAAGGTTTCAAGAATGTTAAGATGGCATTTGTTCAACAAAAATTTAGAACAAAATTATACCTATATAAAAGGGCCAAGCAAGTAGGAACAAAGCTGGAGAGAATTCTTCTTACCTATATTTCCCCCATTAAAAGTAAATGCTGATTAGGTTTTTTCATACTGACAAATATTATAGGAAAAATCAGATACATATTTGGAATAGACACAGTTATACTTAATACTTCTTTCTTTTTTATTTATTTTTTTTGAAATGGGGTCTTGCAATATTGTCCAGTCTAGTCTCAAACTCATGGGCTCAAATGATCCTCATGCCTCATTCTCTATAGAGAAGTTAGGACTTATTACTGCATCCAGCCACATTATTTTTTGTTCTATTTAGTTTATTCTCAGTACAGCTACCAGAAAAAATCTTTTAAAACATTGTTTGAAGAAGCTGACAAGATCCAAAAGGAATATTAATCTAGGATTATGAGATGGACACAAGAAGATAAAATTTAATAAGAATAAGCATAGAGCCCTGCACTTAACTTCAAAGGTTCAAGGAATAATAGATTTAAGGACTTTAGTCAAATGTTAGTTAAATAGGGGTCAATAATGTAACAAGACTCGCCCAGAAACACACAAATATAACCCTGGATGGAAATTCAGAATAAGAGGAAAAAGAAGTTTTTTTAGCACCATGTAAATAAATAAATAAATAAACAAATAAAGGCATGTGTCAATCTATAACTAAAAAAAAAAAAGTCATGCACAAAATAAAGGATATCATCAGGTTTACAATCAGGGTTCTCAAAACTATGTCATATAAAAATAAATTGTTTAAAACATTGATGTATAAATGAGTTTTTAAAATCTCAAGATCTATTTATGAATGATCATTGCTTAAACTTAGTAACTGGAATTGTTCGATCTCTCTCTGAGCAGCAGAACCAGTAAATGGCCCTTTTTCTACACAAAAGCAGAGTTTGACTTAACAAAGGAAAGCAGTCACACTATACCAGAAGAAATCCATTTTTAAGTATGTCCGGAGGTTAGATGGGCACTTGATGGTGATGCTACAAAGCAGATTCAAATATACAGTGGATATCTCAATTAAATGATTTTTAGTAATTCTTTTGTTTTGTTTTTTTTTTAGTACCAAGGATTGAACCCAGAGGTGCTTAACCACTAAGCCACATCCCCAATGCTTTTTTTATTTTAAGACAGGGTCTCACTAAGGTGCTTAGAGCCTCCCTAAATTGCTGAAGCTGACTTTCAACTTGCAATCCTCCTGCCTCAGCCTCTGGAGCCACTGGGATTACAGTCATGTGCCATGGCACCAGCTTAGTAATTCTTTTAAGATAAGTTTTTAAGAATTTATACATTACAAATGTATATTTGTATATCAAATACTTTTATTATGCAGCTCAGTGGTAGGACTTTCCTAGCATGCTTGAGGCCTGGGTTTATCCCCAGCACTACAAACAAAACAAACTAAAAACTGTATTTCATCTCAAATAGTTACTAATACTACCCTTTACAATACCAATATAGTCTAACATATAAAAGATAATGTATTTGCATATAAATATATCCTTGAAAATAAGTCTTATAATTACTTACCTGCATTGGACAGAAATTCAGATAATCTGTAATAATTTCTAGCAAGAAATCAGGATTTAGCTTCTCAAAATACTGTATGCCAAGAGGTAAATCTTCTAAGTTTGAAAAATGAGTGTCCAGGACCTCATTTAACAAATTTATAACTTCTTCTTGTCGTTTATTTTTCTTCATAGCAAGAATTGCATGTAAATAAGTTAATTCCTAGAAAATGTGATTTTCACAAATTATTCCATTTATATAGCCATTTATTTCTATTTAGATCTTAAATGTATATGAAGTAGTATTTATGTTCAATTGTTTGTTCAAACTTGAGCTTGGATGGACTTTTAGAATCATTCAGAAGAATATTTGAAATTTACTTTGAAAGGGGGTAAATTAATGAATGCAATTACTTGTTAAAATTAGTATAATCATCCTTTAGAGCCATTACTATAGGAAAAAAACTGATTTAAATTTTTCATATTTTATAAATAGTAACTGGGATCTAAAATCTGGTAAAATACTATACCGCAGATTTCCCGATGGATTGCTGAATTTCACTAAAGAATTCTAGTTGCTGATCTGCGTCCTGTAATTGCCCTTCTATTAACTGACACCGAATAAATCCTAAAACCAAACAGAATATAAATAGTCAAAGCAGACACCAATTCAGACATGTACAGTTCAAGCTAACAAGCTAACATCAACAACAATAACAAAACAGGTTTTTCACCCATTATAATTTTTCCAAGTTTTATAGAGGGGGGAAAAAAAGTGCAAAATGAGAAAAGTAAACAAAAGAGTAAACTTTAAGAAAGTAAAACAGGTAGTCTTGGACCTGTAAACAATCATTTACCTGTAAACAATCATAACTTATAGGGACTACCTCATAAATCTTTCTCTCAAGTTATTTATAAAGTAAAAATTCATTTTTAAAGATATACAACATTACCTATTGTATATACTGCAGAACAATATAATTTTAGAAAAGAATGAAATACATGTCTTCTTTATTAACTATTATTTAATGCAATTTTTTCTTGCATCTGTATCATACAAGTTTATACAAATAATCATTTATACAAACAGTCATCATACCTACTAGTGCAGAGACACTAGTCTCATTAAGTGTCATGGCAGTCTTATACCACTTCGATGCCTCTTTAATTTTTCCTTGTAAAATCATTTGGTATCCAAGTTCTGTAGCAAATTCTGATTGCTGAGGGGATAAACTGAAAGATTTTTCTAATAGTGTTTGAATTTTTTGAAGTATGAGTTGACTGCGTCCACACTGAAAAGAAAAAATAATTGTTAGACCAGAAGTCAAACACTATTACTTAGATTGAAGGAAAACATGAATATTTTGTACTTCTGTGAAGAAGAAGAAAGACTATTATTTAATAATCAAATGAAGAGAAAACTTATGTTAACCATCCAGACAATGCATCAAGAAGGAGTTTATAACCTATAAAAACTTATATATCCTAGGGAACATGATAGAGCTCAGTGGTAAAGTGCTTGCTTAGCATACACAAGGCCCTGAGTTAAATTCCCAGAACCACACTAAAATTTTAACAAAATAACTTAAATATTCTAATGAACAGTGCTTTCACAAAATAGTTGTCTTGAAAAGTATACTTCCAATGATGTATACACATTTTTTACAACTATTTTTGAAACTATGATTGCTTTACAAATTAGATTTAAAAAATCATTATATCAAATTATGTAGTTTATAGGTGAGGAAACAGCAATATAAGCCCAGAAATTTCAACTTTAAAAGTGCTTATCTCATTCCATACTTCAATGAAATTGGTCAAATTCAGCTATGTGCACGTATGAATATGCCACAATGAATTCCATTGTGGAATTCATTTAATGCAATTTAATGTATATAAAGATATTATGCATCAATTAAAAAAAAATGGAAGACCAGAGAGTACAGGAAGGGGATTGAAATAGAGTAAATAATACACACACACACATATATACATATATAGAGAATAAATCTATCTATCTATACATATATATATAATTATTTACTCCATATATATATATGAATGTGTCTAAATGAACTCCACTATTGTGTACAAACTATAACACTAATAAAAAAGGAAAGCTGCCATCAGGCCTACTCCACTCAAACCACATACACACCCAAAAGTTATATACATATATACCATGTTTATATAAAAGTATGGGAAATTTAGAATTAGGCTCTATGCCCCTTAGTGAGAATTATTTTTAAAACGTATTGCCTTAGAATGTTCTAGAAACAACTTCAAAAATATTTTAAGAAATTGCAATGTTGTTATAGTAAATATATAATTTTGGAAGATAGCAACATTAAAAAGTAAAACACTTATTTAAATGCTTGAGTACATTTCAATAATTTTAAACTTATAAAAAAACTAATCAAAATAATGTGTCTGGCACTAAGACAAATACAAAAGGTAAATATCGCTCTTAATTCAATCTTTTGTAACAGCAGGAATTTTTTCTTCCTCTGAATTTCACATAATCTGACATTGTTCATTTTTTAATAAAAAGAACTCAATTTCCTTGTATAATTTAGCAATTAATACCTTAATTTTTTTCAGTATTATGTTCACTAATTATTTTATTTCCTTATATGTATTTTTTCCCTTATTCTTTGCTAACTTAATTAACTTTTAAATTCTTTTATTCCTTGTATTGGTTTTGAGATTCTGCTATATTTTTCTGTTTTATTCCTGATAATCTTCTATTTAGAGCTTACAATAAAAACACTTATTACAAAAAAAATAAGATACCAACCATTTCCCCTACTAAAAAAAATCTATTTTTCACTTTAAAACTTTTTCCAAATAGTTTTACAAAACAAAACCAAAAAATAATGCTAGTCTATAAAACCTACACTCTGATTAATGGACCATTTTCTATTTCATTTGTCTGGAAGGTTCTCTATCTTTAAAGGGTCAGCAAATGTTCCACTCTTTCCTCCATGAGTCTCCCTGATGGCTTCTAGTTAGTAAATACATCTCCTCTGAACCCGCTTTCTTAAGCTATATCACATATTCAGACAGAGACATTTCTACCCCATGCTTTTGTTCTTTAGTGCCTCCACCCAGGTGATTTATTTTATATACTGCATTACAGAGAACGCAGCTCTAGTACAGATGGGTCCACTTACAGTTCTGCTGAAGGCTATTGTCATCTTATAAAAAAGTTGAGCATTCTGGGGTTCCATGGCATCCAGTGCTTTTCCTAAGTTATCCAGCTTCGAGGAAGCCTAAAACAAAATTCATTCAAATTAATTTTAAAATATACTTTAAAAAAACATAATACCTGCACATGTACACTAATAAAATATACTATTACTTATATTTTAAGAGACCTTTGCTTATATAATTTCCTCCTGTCTCAATGGAACCTTATTGATCTTAAAACATATTAAAAATTATTTTAAAACCCTAATAATTAAACATAAAGAATTCTTGAATTCTAGAATATTAAAATTTCTTATTGAATAGAAAAACCTCTGGATGGGTAAAGATACCCAGAGTATTCAATTAACTGTGCATGCCAAACTGTCTTTCCAATTACTACTCTCCAATTCATGACCCAAAGGAAATATGAGTGAAAACATTTATAAACAATATTATGGGCTGGAGATGTGGCTCAAGTGGTAGCACGCTCGCCTGGCATGCGTGGGGCGCTGGGTTCAATCCTCAGCACCATATAAAAATAAAATAAAGATGTTGTGTCCACCGAAAACTAAAAAATAAATATTAAAAAATTCTCTCTCTCTTAAAAAATATTATATGAGATCAGCTGTAGAATTGCCTATAGATTAGTTTATATTTAAAATATTTTCTAGAATTAAAAAAATTATTGAGGTACTTAGTATAAGTTTTTTTGTGTGTGTTTTCTTTTTCTTCTTTTTTTTTTTTTTTTTTGCAACACTTGGAATTGAACCCAGGACCTTGCATGTGCTAGGTAAACATTCTACCATTGAGCTACATCCTAGTCCCTAGTAGTTTTAATATCTGAAAAACATTTGCCTTACTGAACATTCTTTTAGTACTTACTGAAATACTTTCTAGAAACTGTCACATCAACCAAGTTAAGCACATAAAAAAATGCAAATCTACTACTTACTATAATACTATTTGCTACAAACTGAATTTTGGCACTCCATGATCCTGTGTGTAGCCAATGTGTTCACTACTACAGAAACAGATGTACCTTATTATAAGGTATTTTTGAAGCTCATTTAACTCATAGAAACTCAATTATATTGTAAAAATATTATAAATTACAGTTTGCATATGCAATCATTCATATCCAGGATCAATGATTACATATAAAACCAATATACTGTAATTAATAATTTAAGGAATTTTCTTTTTTATATGACCAATGAACATACTTAATATTTTCATTGGTTAAAAAAAATGTACCTAATAGAACACAGCATTTTCACTTGTTATTAAGTAAAGAGAGAAATGTTGGGTATTGTCAAAAGAATAAGAAAACAGGACCTCTCATACAGGTTTAGTGTGAGTATAAATTTTATGTGGTATATATACACAATGGAATATTACTCAGCACTAAAATAGAATAAAATCATGGCATTTAAGGTAAATGGATGGAGCTGGAGAATATCATGCTAAGCAAAGTAAGCCAATCTCCAAAACCAAAGGCCGAATGTTTTCTTATAAGTCGATGATGATGCATAGTAGGGAAGGGGGAGGCATGGGAAGGATGAAGAAACTTAGACTGGGTAAATGGGAGGGAGGGTAGGGAAAGTACATGGGGGCAGGAAAGATGGTGGAATGAGATTGACATCATTACCCTAAGTACATGTATGACTGCACATATGGTGTGATGCTATATCATGTACAACCATGGAAATGTAAAGTTTTGCTCAATTGTGTAAAATGAATCAAAATGCATTCTGTTGTCAAATGTACCTAATTAAAATTAATTAATTAAAAAAATAATTTTCACATAAAAAAAATGTATATGGAGATTAGTTTCTCAATCTGTATCAAAATTCTTGAGAATTTGTAAAGCATTTGATCTAGTAATTCTGTTTAAAGACAGAATGTATTCTACTGTCATGTAGAACTAATTACAACAAATAAAAAATCAAATGATAAAAAAATGATAAGATATTTTTAAGGGTGTTATTGCAATGGAAGAATAGAACTAGATATCCACCAATGAAAAGGTGATCAGTCTATTTATATATTGGTTAATGTATGCATATCTGTATATTAGAAATTAATTTGTGTATATCCTGTATTCAGAAATTAAATTTAACTCATTTGATGAGATTTGTTGGTACAGAAGAGCTTCCATGACCTGTTAATAAGGGAAAGAAGCAGTCTATAAAATAGTTTGTATAATGTCATTAAAAAAAAATCCTTTAAGTGTGTGTTCTCATGGACATACACTGACCCTCACATGCCTGTGTATATGTTCATGTATATGGAAGGACACATGCAATTTTATGTTAACAAAAGTCCTCTGGGTGGTTAGAATTCAAGTTAATCTTATTTTATTCAGTATTTTTTTTGTGTGTGGTCATTTAAGAAATATATATGCATATTTTATATATATATATGTATATTATTATAGGTAAATATATATTTAAATATAATACATGTATACACATATATATACATATATACATATAATAATGTATATATATTATCCTAGTTTTTTTCTCCAATGCTTTTGATACCTTTGTTTATTTTTACATTTTTTGGGTT
The DNA here is from genome assembly GCF_048772815.1 of Callospermophilus lateralis. NCBI lineage: Eukaryota > Metazoa > Chordata > Mammalia > Rodentia > Sciuridae > Callospermophilus > Callospermophilus lateralis. Next base: position 64,312,470 of record NC_135313.1, on the reverse strand, counting down.
TTTTTAAATTCATGCATTATAACTATACAAAATAATGGACTTATTATTATATATTTGTACACACAATACCCTAATTTGGTCAATTTTCTTCCATAGCACATCCCCTTTCCTTTGTCTCCTCCCTTCCCCTTGTCTCCTCCTTTCCCCTGGTTTCCTTCCTATACTCCATTGGTCTCTAAGAAATTTTCAAGAGTAATTCACCATTTAATATTTTTTTTATTAGTTGATATAAAAAGATAATCTTTTGTTAAGGTATATATCTAATAACCAACTAAAAAAACTAGGTTCTAAAACAGAACATCAGGGCTATAATGTAGATGCCTGCATGCATGTGCATAATAAAAAAAATACAGGAAATTTAAATATTATAACTTACTTTCTCTATATCCCCCTCTCTACACAAGTGGTAAAGAGCCAGCATTCTTAGTGCTTCCACATTTTGATTATCTTGAAGCAGCAACCTGTAGGAAAACCTTTGTTATTACTTATAGAGATTTTACATATTTTCTTTTATCCAAGGGCTTGAAAAGTTGGTTTACTGGCCTAACATTCCACTTACCAAATAAGTAGTTTTAATTAGTAAAGTTACATCTGTATTATTTAAACTTTAAAAGTCTAGGAATCTAATTTTTAACATTTCTAAAACATGAACAGATTGTACCAATCTCGTCAAATTCTGTGGCAAGCCTAAGATGAAGTATTAGCTAGCCATACATAACTATATAAAATTTTAATTCACCTTGGCTAGGCTGATATATAACAGGAATTCAAGGAATGCCAACATGAGTCAAATATTTCAATACCTACTAACGTTGTTCGTAACATTACAATAGTTTCCTGTGTAATAAAAACAAACCCCAAAAATATTATGAAAAATATCCTATTAAAAATTTAAACAAAACAATAAGAAAAAGGTATAAACAACAAATGTGGAAAAACTTTTTTTTTTTATAATTTTTAGTTGTAGTTAGACACAATACCTTTTACTGATTTACATTTTTATTTTTTTAATGTGGTGCTGAGGATTGAACCTAGTGCACCACATGTGTTAGATGAATGCTCTATTGCTGAGCCACAATCTCAGCCCTATAAAAATTCTCATGAAACTTCACTGAAGGTTATTTTTAAAGGAAGCTGAACAGAAAGGGTAACACACTAGACTTCCCATCATAATATAGGACACTGAACTATTGATTCCAGTTTTTCATCCCTCCCTGGATATGAGCCTCTCCCAAGGAGTGTACTTCATGGTTCCTTGACTAGGGACATGAACATTTTTCTAACATTGGCCTAAGAAATGTTGGCAAGGAGTGACAGTATGTGAAGCCCAGACTCCAGACACACTGCATGTTTCTGCTTGTTGCTTGTATCCCTGCTACACTAGGAGAAGCACTTCCTCTACATAGCTGCTAGTTTTTGGCTTGAGTCCTGAGAGATCAGCAGAGCCCAACTGCAATAAGGTGCCACTCCCACACAGCTGGATCTGAAACTTGAAGCAAAGATCCTTCAAAGCCTGATTAGGATAAGCAGACTGCAGATAAGCCACACAAATGCAAGAAATGAATGCTTATTATTATATTCCCTGAGATTTATGGTTGTTTGTTTTATGCCAATGGTTGCCTAATATGATAATACTCACTTTTAGTTAAAAGACTTTCCTCCAAATAATCTATAGATTTATTTATTTATTTATTTTTGCATCCCTGGGTGGACATGAAGAATCTATAGACTTAATGCTGGATAACATACTGAATAGTTCTGCATCTTAGTTTAGTTGTAAACTGCCATACCAATAGCATCCATATCTTAGAATAAACAGCCAGGCTATTTACTGGCTGTGTCAGACACACTGAGAACTTTATATCAGATCATCAGTGTTGTTGCTGGTTATTTTAGCTATTCAGGCTAAAAAGTGTGGAGTGACTCTCATCTGTCCTCATCCTCTCACCTTCCTATTAAAACACATGCAGAGCCCAGTCACTGCCCACAGCACTTGCACCACAACCATCCTGGTCCCTGCACCAGCACTTTTCTCTTAGATTATGGCAATAGGTTGAAAAATGGTCTCCCAGCTTTTGCCATTGCTCCCTTTCCCAGGCTGTTCTCAACACAGCAAAGTGATTCCTTAAAAAATACTCAAAACCCTCTAATGATTTCATATTTCAGAAGAAAAAAAAAACCAAAATTCTTATGAGAGCCAACAAGACTCTTCCATGACCTGACACCACCTCCCTCCCACTCTCCCATCTCTGACTTTGCCATCTATTAAGCTCTTCCTTCTTTCCAATCTTCAAACACAGGACAATCTTTCTGCCTTAAGATCTTTGTACTTGCTTTTCCTTCTTTCTGCAAAGTCTTCCCCCAGATGTCTGCATGGCTCTTTGACTTTCTTCGGGCCTCCACTGAAATGCTTCTTCTCAATGACGCTTTCCCTGACCCCATATGACATCAAATCCCCCAGCCCTGCCCATTTTATTTGACTGTTTCTTTTCTCCATGTCAATTATAACTGCCTAACATACTAACGATTTACTTGTTTGTTCTGCTTGGCATGAGTCTTCTGACTACAATGTAAGCTTCATGAGGACAGGGGTATTTTCATGTTGGCCTAAAAGACTGTCTTACAATAGCTGTTCATACATTTATGTAAGTTAATAATTCAATTTTAAAAGCAACACAATTTTAAGTGGTCATTGAGTTCTATGCCAATAGAACTCAAAGTCAATTCCATTTGGTTTGGAAAAATTTGGTTCTATACTGTTGTTTGAAAAATTTTATCACACACACAAAAATACATGCTGATTTCCTTTTTATCCATAATTATAACCAGATCCAAAGAGACTTGTGACATCTATTTTTTACTTAACCTTTGTGCTGTCTCAACTGTCTGGTCCCAATCCTGCAGGGCTAGTTGTAATTTCATTTTCTTCACAAAAGCAGGAATAAAGCTTGGAAAGTTCACAATTATCTGGTTCACAGTCTCCAAAGCACCTGAATAATTCTGACGCATCTCAAGGCACTGTGCCTAATGGGAGAAAAAGTGGCATCAAAATGATGATCTCATGTATTATGGTTCTCAACCCAGAATGGGTAGAACACTAGTGTTCCATATTTCCTGACTTTCTTGTAGGGAGCACACATCACTTTTATATTGAGGAAAAATAATCTTTTACCAAAATCACACTTTAAAACATCACCGAAAAATAAAGTATTTTATATTAGCAAATACCAGTACAATACAATTAGAAGATAAAAAACTTCTAAAAATATTCTTAGGAACACCATAAAATAAGGAATATTTCTATTTACAATAGGAAAATTTCCTTTTTAGAATAAAATATATCCATGATATTTTTTAAAAGTATCTAAACTTGGGCTTTTGTATTTTTGGAGAGGTGGGGCACTTGGCTACTGAGCCACATCCCCAACCCTATTTTATATTTTATTTAGAGACAGAGTCTCACTGAGTTGTTTAGCCCCTGCTTCCGCTGAGGCTGCCTTGGAACTCTTGATCCTCCTGACTCAGCCTCCCAAGCTGCTGGGATTACAGGCATATACCACCATACTCTGCTGTATCTTCTTAAAATATTACTCTCAGGTTAAAGAAGATATGATTTTAAAGAATAAACAAAATTAGATCCAAATAACTGCCTTTACCTTATTTTTACTTCAAGGAATTATCATAGGAAATAATTGGAGAAGATCACAAGAAGCCCTTAGATGCTATTTATGGCAGAACTATGCACTTATAATTAGAAAAATAAAAACAACACAAAATATCCATAGAGGAGTTAGTTAAATTTTAGCATATCTATTTAGTAAGATTTTAGGTAGTCATTTAATGTGATTATTCAGATATTACTATATTTATGAAAATTTTTTACAACATGCATGAATTAGTATCTTCAGAAAAAGCTATAAATATAGTTAATATATTAAAAAATATAATGGTGCACATTTAGTTCTTGTGTATCAGTTAAAAATGAGCTGTCAGTCTCAAAGAGGAACTGCAATATATACCTGAAATAAGATTGAGATTATATTCTCATATAATTAAAACAAAGTCTAAAAACCATCCAAAGAAATCAGTATATCAAAATAAATTAGTTTCTATATAATTGACAGGAAAAGAGATTAGTGTTGATAATTTTTAAAATTTACATTTGCTCTTGAAATCTCTCTTAAAAAACTGGAACAGCAAAGTAACAAAATTATGCCATAAAGACTTTGTGTGCTCACATATAATCTTCTTCTTTACACCATCACTTCTCATACAAATGCAAAAGTAGCATCTTAAACTAAATTTGCTGTGCATATGAATGACATTATTCCTAGCTGGGATTGATGGTTCAGTACTCTACTGAATTAACTGAAACATATAATTGAAATGGATCTACTTATGGTTGGAATGTTTTTGTCCCCTCCAAAATTCACATTGAAACTCAATCCCCAATGTAACAGTGTTGGGAGGTGGGGCTTAACTGGATGTGTTTAGATCATGAAAACTTCAGGCATATAAGAAGGGCCTGTGGCAATGGGTTCAATCTCTTCTGCTCTTCTGCCATATGAGGTACAGCATTTCTCACCTCTAGAAGATATAACATTCACGGCACCATCTTGGGAGCAGAAATAAGGCCCTTAACAGACAACAAACTGTCTGGAGCTTGGATCTTGGACTTTTCAGCCATCAGGATTATCATATATAAATGTCTATTCTTTAGAAATTACCCAGTTTCAGAATGTTCTGTCATCAGAGCACAAAATAAACTAAACCAGGGTCATTCCAAAAAAGAATTTAAACATAACTTGAGTACTGTAAGAAAAAGGTAAATCCCTCCTTAGTTTTCTGTATTAACAACTGACATATCCCACTGAAAGGAGTTTATCAACTAGTTTTTCTGTTTAGAGAGGAAGAAGAATGAAATGTCCAATCTCTACAGCAGTTCAATTAGATAAAACTTGAATTCAATCATACTGAGTACTATTTATACTTGTAGAAAAAATCTGAACAAATTCATTAGCCACAGAAATTGGCAGTTATTAAGGACATTACAAGAAAATAATCTTCTCTTTATCTTTCTTACTCCAAATTCTTGCTTACCTAACAGTTTCCCTAACACCTAAATTTAATTTCATTTTTGCTGAATCAAAAATTTTTTAAAAAGTAAGGTATTTAGAAGTCATCAGTGGGGACTCAAAAAAAGATCCAACATAAATATTTCCACCCAGTGATTTTTGACTTTCAACTGTTCATTCCTCAAAATGTAAGGCAGATCATGTTAGTACTCTGATCAAAACCTTCCACTGGCCACCTAATTCAGAGCAAAAGCCCAAAGCCTTGCAGAATCTCATTACCCCTATATCTTCTGATTCCACACTCACATAACCTTCCTCCAGCCTTCACTTCTCCCTTCACTCATTCCACTTTGACCTCCTGGTCTCTATGCTAAGCCCTGACTGTCCCTAAAGGCGTCAGAAATTGATATCTCCTCTACTTGCAATAGGTTCTCTCAAATGCACATGGGGCTTTAACCCTCATCTCCTCTAAGTCTTTCTTAAAAATATCTTTGTTTGATTACCTCACTTGAAATTACAAGTTCATGTGCCAACTCTTCTTCTCCCCCTTCCCATTTTATTTATTTTTCCATCACACCTGTTGCCATCGAATACTATATAATTTATTAGTATGTTTACTGCCATCTCTTCCAGTAGAATATAAGCTCTACAAAAATTGGTTTAATTTTGCTCAGGGCTTCCCTAGTAACTAGAATGATGCTTGCCTCATATTAGATACTCTAGAAGTGTATGTTAAGGAAAAAAATGCATGATCCAACCACAATGAACACAAAACTGACCCAGGATTCAGGAACTTTGGTAGAGAATCCATTTCTCTAGTTGTGTCCTACACAAATGCAGATCCCTCTACAAGCCAGAAATGACAACAATATCATGAAAAGTATCATTTTTTAAAATAACTTAGTTTTGTCAGATGTCAAATATGTTATAAATGAATTTTAAAATATGATTTATTCACCTTAACTCCAACTCACCTTACCCAGGAGAGCAAAAATATCATTTCCATCTTGTAATCCCTCTTCAAAATACCTTAGTGCTTTTTTAGCATAAGGTTCTTTTCCTCTTGTAATATCAAGCCATGCTTTTAAAACATGCCCCTGTGAAAGGAAGAATTCTAATCACACTTTTATTTTCTTTTGAAAATGAGAGGAATAATTGTTCAAGAGGTAAATCTAATATTATTATTTTTGGTAATTAATAGCATAAAGAAGTCTGTCAAATAATGTTATGAATAATTACATTCTCCATAGCAAAACTGCTTTTGAACCCTTGTCAGTTTAAAGCCTTAGAAACTAGACTATAAATTTTAATTTTTGATATGGGCTCAACATAAGTCTGTCAAATATTCCCCTAGTGCTAAAACCAAAATTCTTTTCTGAGGCTTTGCTAGTAAATTATTGCTCATATTGGTTAACATGTAATAAATAAGAATGTGTTGTCTCTTTTTGGACAAACAGCCCAAATGAACTTGAATGAGAAAAGGAGTAGAATGAGCATAGGTCTTGTTTCACGTAGTTACAGATTCAGATCATTCTGCAGTTATTTTCTTAACCTCTGTGATAGTCCAGTGAGCTTCAAATGAAATAATAAATCATCTGAGGACTTAAAAAGTTAAGGAGTTAAGGTGTTTATCTTTAGACATGTTAGTGTTGGTGAGTTGATGCATTAGTAGGAAAAAAGATACTGAAACTATTTCTTCTTAAAGTGAAATTAAAAAAACTGGTGAAATGTGTTCTTCTATTAAAAACTTAATTCATACATTTACAGGTTTTCACTAAGCTTATATTTAATTCCCTGTATTTTACCTGAAAATATAGATAAGAATCCACCAATACTGCTTCTACTCTACTCACTAGTTAAGTATTACTATTTGAATGGTTTCAACTATCATCTTTGTGTGGGTGATTCCCAACCATATTTCTAGCACCAAACCTCTTCTCAACTTTTCTTTCTTGGAAGGCTCATCATCTTTGTTTTTTCAGCACCTGAAATATAGTATGTCTGAAAACTAATGTCTCATCTCAATAAATTTTCTACTCATATTAACTGGTCTCTGAATTATCCAGATTTAAAGCCTCAGAGACCTACCTATGTGATATGTGTGATATATGTGATACCTTATTCACTATCTATTATCTTTTCTTCACTATCTATTATCAGCTGACAAGTCCCATGGGTATTTAAAACTTCCGAAATATGCACTCACTGTATAATATTTTTTGTATAGTCCCATGAAACCTTCTGCTAGAATGTGCTTTCTTTTTCCCACTCCCACATCCTAGTTTTTTCCCAAGCCAGTTAGTTCATCCTACAAACCATTATTAAACTTGTGAATTTATACTCTAATACCACTCCCATGATTAAAAATCTTCAACAATCTCTCAATGTCTAACAAATTATATATACTTGTACCTATGAGTCAAGATCCTTCAATCTGTCCCAATCCACCTCTCCAAGTTTTTTTGTACCATCTTCATCTATGTATCCTATGTTTCCATGAAATGTGAGAGTCTCAATGTACGCAGAATCAATACATCTTATCTATTATTTCCTGCCTGGGAAGTAACTACTTCCCTTTTCTATAATCTTTTCCTGCTGAAAATATATACATTTTTTTAGTTTTTAGCTCAAATGCTATTTCTGTCAATACTCTTTCTTATTCTCCTAACACATATGTGATCTCTCCTTAACTTAAAATATTATCTGGCATATTGTAAGCAAACAATAAACATTAGCTATTATTTTCTTGTGCACTTTAGTCACAATTCTTTCAGATCATTTGTAACTTTTCTCATAAGCTGGATATGCACTCTATGCCACTACTGAATGATTCATTCATGAAAGTTAGTTTTCTTTGTCTTGGTATTATTAACAGTACAAATAATGGTATCTTGTGTCCAGGGCTATTTACTAAGAAAAAAAGAGGGAGGGAAGGGAAAGAGATAAGGAAAGAAGCAATAGAGTGGGAAGGAAATGGAAAAGAAAAAGAGGAGAGACCCAGGGAGGGATCTTTTTAAGACTTAATAACATAAAAACAAGCAATATTATAGGATCCCTATTTTATACTATAGAAAATATTAAAATTAAATGGTTATTTGTAAAGTGAGGATAGAGTGGACAATAACAATCAACAAATAGTACTAAATATATAAATAACACACTCTTCCTTTAACGTTACTATTTCAAAATAAGAAAATGGCTACCTCACTACTACCATCTGAAATTTTGATCATTCTGTCAATGTATTCTCTCGCCTTATCGTGGCGACCAAGGTGCCATAAAAACAAGCCTGCATGGTACAAAGCTTTCTGTCCAGCTCCTTTACGTTGCTCCTTCATTCTAGCATCTGATTCCAGGATAGCCTCTCTATCTGTGAAGGGAAGATAATATTCAGTGAAACTTAAATTCTAGATCAAGTGTTTATAATAGGTCAAATGATTAACAGGGTAGAGAATTTAGTTCTCTCTAAAGTAGCACTAAGATACAAGACATATATGTAATTTAAATTTTCTACTAGTCCTATCAAAGAAGCAAAAAGAAATAAGCAAAACTAGTTTTAATAATGTAAAGGTTAACCAATATATCCAAAATATCATTATATAATTGATAAAGTTAATCTTAGTTAATGAGCTTTTTAATTAAATCTTCGAAATCTAGTGTGTATTTTACATTTATAATACATTTCAATTAAGATGTTACGCTTTCTTCAGAAATATTTGTAGATAAGATTTCATAAGACTCATAGTTGAAAAGCTGATCCATACACTCAAGTTGTTCCACACCTTATTTTTTTTTTTTTTTTTTGCAGGGGGTAGGGGGTGGGGTGTGGGGATTGAGGATTGAACTCATAGCCTTGAGCTTGCTATGCTAAGTATTCTACCACTGAGCTACTTTCCCAGCCCATACATAAGATTTTTCTTTTATAACGAAATGAAATAACCTAAGTTTTCTCATAATTGAATTAAATTTCAAAAGCACATTAGGTCGAATTATATAAAATAAAAAATTCAATTCCTTAAACTATCCACATTTCAGGTGCTCAAAATTCACATGTGATTACCACTGTATAGTTTATGTCCTTCCCAAAATAACCAAACAATATATGCTAACATTTATTAATAATAAGATACATAAAACTTTGTAATGATTCCAAAATAATACAATTATTAGGGGCAGGTTTAGGGATTAATACATAAATTATCTGACTTTCAAATTTAATTCTGAAACTTATAAACATGGCCAGCTTATGGTCATGGATCAGTGAAAGGGTAGTATAAGTACTGTTATTTACATAGCAGAACATTAGCAATTATCTATGGTGGAAAGGAGAGTTAGAGTCTAATATCTATGTCTCTCTTTTCAGATTCCTGGAAACCACATTTTAAATAAAAAAATTAAATTAAAACTCGATTCTAAGAATAAAATATTTTGTACTAGTTTTTTTTTATTATTATTATAGCCTTCATATACATATCTTTACTCTAGCTAAACACTCCCACCAGGGCTTAGAGAAATGGGGTCCACAATAGAGCCAAGAACTGAAGTAATTTTATATTTTTGCCCATCTGTTTCTCCTGTCTGGATTATTCTTTGTATTCAAATTCTACATGTCCTCCAAAGATCAGATTAACTGCTGATCTTTCACAAAGCTTTCCCTGTCTACTGCAATAGATTAATACACATCAATTTTAATTATGGACTCGTGTTCCATTTTTATCATTTTATTTAAAAATAACATTGGAATTTAATGTTTGTGGTTTTTACATTTTATTCTCTCAGTAGATTATAAACCTGATGTTATAATCAATTACTACAATCCTTTTCTTTTTTAAAATATCTTTATTTTATTTATTTATTTTTATGTGGTGCTGAGGATCGAACCCAGGGCCTACCACGTACTAGGTGAGTGCTCTACCGGTTAGCCACAATCCCAGCCCCAATTCTTTTCTTTCTTCTATGTATGTTTGGCTCAATCCTGTATATTAAGTAAGCACATAATAGTAGTTTACTTTTTAACATAGTTTTAAATAACTTTTTATTAATTTGTATGTGTATACATGAAGGTAACGAAGTATAAACCTTTGCTTATGAAAAAAATTCTAAAATTTAAGAATTCTAAGATTTAAGAAAGCACTCTAGAACATGTAATTACTGTCTAGTTATTTGAAACAGGATCTATAATTACAATCCTGCTAGCTGTTAGTAGATATATATGGAAGAATACAACCCTATTTCTTCCTTATTACATATAATTTGGACATTGTTCTGCCTCAGCCTTATGTTACACTATATTCTTAGATAATGAAATACATATTTAATTTCTGGTTTCTGAGTAAGTTTTCTTTTATAACCTACTCATATGTCCAAACCTACTACTGGATAAAAATTTACCAAATGTTTTCCAAAAGCTTACCCCCATAGAGTGGGGGATAAAGACTTCCAAGACATTTAATACATAGAAGAGATTAACTGCACATTACTATACACTTGCACATAACATGTTGTAAAGTTGGTTCTTGCAGAACAACCTATGTGTACAATGTTCTTAGCTGTTTTATTTTGGTATAAAAATTGCTAATATACTAACAATTACTAATATAATTTATCTTTAAATTATAATTTATAATTTTTTTTAAATTAACTGAAATAATACTTATGTAGTAGTGAAATCTCTGCCAGAGGATATAAAGAATACAAAAGCAGTATCAGACCTTTTTCTTGAGCTTGATGAACTTATAATCTCATAAGGAAGATAAACGTAAGACAACAGTTCTGTAGAACTGTTGATAAAATTAAATATGGTAATGAGAAAAATCAAAATGGAATAAGGAACAGTCTCTTAAATACTATACCTGGATTAGGACTCATTTTATGGGCATATATCAGTGCAATTAGAGAACAAAGTGATACATCTTGTTTACTCTTGATAGCCTCAAATTCCCGAAGAGCTTCCTGTGTATTACCTGAAAATCAAGATTATGATATGAAAAATTATTCTTACTGAAAATCAAAAATTTAGAACATAGGGATTAGGTTTAATAATTAGTTCATACCTTCCATTAATGTACCATAGGCATGATAAAACCTGAAGACTGGATCACTGCCATACTTCTTCATTCCTTCACTGGCAACAAGTAACACATGATGGAAGTATCTCTCTTGACAATAGTAATTAATCAGTGTCTAAAATGAAACAATGACTAAGTGTTAAAAGAAATTTTGGTGTTCTGAAATACTTTAAGAATTAGATATCAATCTAAGCCAGGTGCAGTAGCATATTTCTGTAATCCCAGCTACTTGGGAGGGTGAGGCAAGAGGATTGCAAAATTCAAGGTCAGCCTGGGCAACTTAATGAGACCAATCTCAAAATAAAATAAAAGACTAGGATGTAGCTTAGTGGTACAGTGCTTGCCTAGTATACATGAGGCCTGTGTTCAACCCCTGCTACAGTAAAAGAAGAAGGAAAAAAAAAAGCAGCAGAAGTAGATATCAACCAACCATCTTGAATAATCTAAAACATTGTTAATGGGATCTTTCTTTTTTTCCCCACATCTTCATATATGTATTTTGTATAATGATGAGGGTCTCCTTCCACCATCCATGCTATTCCCCTTTTCCCTCACTTTCCCTCCCACCTCTTTTCCCTATCTAGAGGATCTTTCATTTTTTCCTTCAAAGTTCCTTAAAAAAATAAAAATAAAAATAATCTATTGTGGGGCTGGGGTTGTGGCTCAGCTGAGAGTGCTTGCCTAGCACTTATGGGGTCCTGGGTTCAATCCTCGGCACTATAAATAAATAAATAAATAAATAAATAAATAAATAAATAAAATAAAGGTATTGCATCCAACTACAACTAAAAAATAAATACTTTTAAAAAAATCTGTTGTTAGTATAGAATTCCAAAGAATAGTTTATTGTTGGATATTACCTTGTTTTTATCTGAGTTCTACAATAAATAATCATAAGTAGGAATAAATGAACCAAACTGTTCTTCAGTGGAAATGACTAAGCTTTTCTCAAAATCATGTATTTTGATCTACAAAATAAAAAACTACTTTCAGGAACTAAGTTCTGATTAAGTGTGGCTCTATTTTACACTGTTTTTCTTAGGATCATATGTCAAGGCTTGGCTGTTGATGTAATTGAGGAAGGAAGCCACACTTTGACCATCACTCTGATGTATGCTTTGCCTTCATAAACCAACTGGGGCCATCCCATAACTAACCCCCCTGACTCTACAGCAGGTTCAGCAGGAGTGAGAAATATGGATGAAGCACTAGTTTTATGTTTTATAGATTAAAACTGAAGGATATCTAAATAGCTCTGTTCCATTGCCTTGTTTCTGGACAGCCACATCCACATCCTTCTCCAGAGCATGGTTCAGCAAGTGTTCTATGTTGACTTTTACTCTGCTTTCTCCTTCTATGGCTTCTGATCTCTACTCTCCTTCTTAGCCATGGATCTGTAACGTATAACCCATGCTCCAACCCCCAGACTCTCACAACACATTTACCAGTGTCTCATTGCCCTACATGTCTTCTTAGCTCACCATAGTTGAGGACACTTTCAAAATCATAGTACTTCACTTTTGTCCAGGATTTAGTATTGTTCAGCACCTATAACATTCCTGAAAGGCAGCAACATAGTGTCATGAAAAGGACATGGATTTAAAGGTGGAAAGACCTGGTTTCAAATCTTTGGTCTATTTTATAGCATCTCTGTTTGCTCATTTGCAAAATGCTGTTAGTATAGCACATTTACAGGTGACTACGAGAATTCATTAATTTTTTCATAATGTAAAAGTCCTATTTTGAAATAAAGAATAAGTTCCTCCAAACTCTATATATTGATGAAATAAAAAATGATGTGTTCACCCAAGACCTCTCATATAATTTTCATGTTACCTGCCACTTAAATCAGCAACTGTGAGTCATGATCATACCTTCCCATTTACCCAGTCTCCCTAATTCTATCAATCATTAAATTCTTTCTCTAGTCCATCCACCATTTTCCATTCTTATTGCCACTGCTGTGGTTCAGATCAGGTGGTTTAGTTCATTAAATACTTATTAACTGCCTACTATTGCCAGGCACTGGGCTAGGTATGGAGAATATAAAAAGAATAAGATATATTCCCTGGCTCCCTCCAAAAGCTTAGCTCTCAGATGAGACTGTAATGTAAAGACTAACTAAAATACAGTGTATTAGTACAAGAAAGGAGCTTCGGGAAGGCAGGATAACTTTTAAACAGCTTTTATAACTGCGGGTGTAGTGAGGGGAGGATGTAAGAGTAAAATTTAGAGAAAGATTCCTGGGGAGGATTTAGAGCTGACTCTTTAAGCACAAATCCATCTCTCCCCCTCCACGTACAGAACATCCTTCCTATTTACCTTTCATGATTCCTGGGAAAGTACTGGAGTTAGCAAGGCAGAGGAACAGCAATAACACAGATGAGAAGTCATCAACAGTACGTGGGATGGGAATGGTGATGGAGAGGGCTAAAAGCCACTCCATATTATAGCACAAGTTGCATACTACAATTGGACCATGTATGGCTTGCTGCCTGTTTTTATATGACCAGTGAGCTAAGAATGGTTTTCAGTTTTAAAATGATTGAAGGAAATATATTTCATAAAGTAAAATTTCAGGGTCCATAAAATTTTATTGGAATAAAGCCATGCTTATTATTTAAGTATTATCTATGGCTGCTTTCTAGCTACAATGTACACATGACAGAGACCCTGCTTATAGTTTTATTCCTCCTACTCAAATGAAAGGTCCAAGATTCAAAGTTTTCTTAGTTTTACTGCAATATCTTCATGCTGAGAATACTGCCAGACCAGTAGGATGCATTCAATAAATAATGTTAAATGACCTAAGGCTTTCCTTGTGTATTAGACTATAAAATCTGTGAATGTACAAGTTATGAATCTGTGTTGCTCGTGGCCAGCTCCAACTTCTAAGGAACATACAAAGACAAGTTCATAAATACTATCTGAACAAGTGACTGAGTGAGCAAATTCATAGAGAAGCTCATCATCCAAAAAGGAAATTTCAAATTTTCAAATCTCATCTCTGGTTTATATCATTTCTGAAGCTGGCCGTCATTAAATATATGCCAAGTGGACGAATAGGTGATTAAGAGAAAAACCACCAACCTAAAATAAAGACTCCTTCCATTTTTTAAGCTTCATGTCTTTCATTGGTTTCATCTTTCCGTGCTGCTTTTACTGTTCAATGGGTGATCGGACACTAGTTTGCACTAAGTTCTTAACCGCACCTGGAGGCTCAGGTCAAATGCTACCCACACTTTCCTAGCAAACGTAATATACAAGTAAAAAAGTAAGCACTAAGAACAGGGTGGGGACTAGAACACCAAAGGCTTGCCAGAAGCAGCGCGCGCGCGGACGGGGTGGGGGGGGGGAGGAAGGGGGGTGCTGGCCCGTCCTCAGCATCCCAAGCGGGGTCCCCCAGAACCACCAGGCAGCATAGGCTACAGGCCTACGAGGTCGGGTTGGTGGCACCTACCAACCAGGAAGCAGCGGCACAGCTGCGGGTAATAACCGCCTTGCCGAGCCCACCAAGCGCTGTCCACGCCCCCACTCCATCGCCATCCCGCAATGCAACCCCAGTCCTTCCGCTCACCTTCAGCCCCTGCGAGTCCATGGCTCCCCCTATGCCGAGAGTTCGAACGCAAAGGGTGCGCTCCCCTCAGCCCCGCCAAAGGGCTAGGGTCTCAGTCCGGGCCGCCCAGGCCCCAGAGGGCTCGCATTCCGGACGCGGCGGAGGGGCGGGGCGAGTCGGGGCGGGGCCGCTCCTCCATTGGCTACGAGCGGGAGGGGGGCGGTCCTTATGGCAGGGATTGCGGGGGGCGCGGAGCGACGTGGGAGGGGACCCAGAGGGAGGGCTGTGAGGGCGACCCGGGAGGGCCCGGATTAGGAAAAGGAGCGCGACTTTGTGGTGGGGCTGGAAAAGGAAGTCGAACTGGGAATGGCCGGGGGGGAGGAGCGCGGGTAAACGGGCTGAGGATATGGAATTAAGGAATAAGAAAATGGTGGAGGAAGCAGAAAGAGGGACTAGTCTGTTTCCCATCATTGACAACAAAGGACTCCATTTTCTGAACATTTACGCGGAAGCCGATTTCCGCAATGCGGTTAGTGCAGGCTTGACCAGCGCAGGACAACACGGTCAACTTTCACGTGTAGTGGTTGCACGATGGCCACAAGGTGGCGCAGGGCAATCGCAAATTCCTGACAGAAATGTGATGAGCTTTGGTCCGCTTTACATCTTTGCAGGCATTGTTGCACTCCTGTGTTTCTTAAAATTAGAATGCATATTAAATTGGCACGTTTTTACTAGCTCTGATAATTATAGGGATAAATGAGGTAAACGTGTGTGTGTGTGTGTGTGTGTGTGTGATGATCCTGCTGATTTTAAACTGAGGATAAAATTAATCCCTATGCAAATTGTCAGCTACTCGTAAATTCCTTCAAGAGTTAAATTGAAATATAATGAGATAAGAGATTTTCTGTGTCTGCTTGAAGAGACTTTAAAAATTGTGCATAAGATGTGAAATTTAGGTAATCTTGGTAGAATCATTTACGTGAGTTCCAAATTTCTAGCATTGTGATAATTATCTTACTTTAGTTGTAATGGTAGTAATTGCCTTTTTGAGATTTTTAAGTTCTTTAAGGAGTTGCTGTAGTTTGGTTCTAGAATGCCCCCAAAGGATCATGTGTTGGAGACTTGGGTCACCAGCATGTGGTAGAACCCTTAGAAGCTGGGGCATAGTGGAAAGAAGTTAGGTCATTGGGAAATGCCCTTGAAGAGAATGTTGGGACCCTGTCTCCTTCTTCTTTCTTTCTTTGCTTCCTGGCCACCAATAAGTGAGCAGGCCTCTTCTACCATGTTCCCACCATGGTATCATGTGCTGCCACACCCCCTAAATAGCAAGGCCAACTGACATGGACTGCAACTTCTGAAACTGAGCCTACCTAACTTCCTTCTAAGTCGTTTATGTCAGGTGTTTGTCACAGTGACAGAACACTAACGCGGGAGTCTATGAACATTAACTGTATTTTCTGCCAGTAGGTTATGTAACCACAGTCTTTAGAGAAAGGGTAGATATTACCCAGGCTTTAAAGCAAAGCAATATTTTTTGTTTGTTTGTTTTCCTTTAAAGTACATTCCATCCAGTGGGGCACATACAATTTTCATGAGACTTGTTTTCGATATTCATAGTCCAGCTAGACATTTGTCATGATAGACAGCTGGTAATAACTACTGGTCTGATTTTCAAAAACTGGTTAATCTGCATTGTGTATGCAGCAGAGAATGCCACAAGCCAACATGCTCAACAAAGTGTGTAATTATGAACCGTAAACTTTTGGTTCCATGGGAATAGTTCATCTCGAAGAAACTGTCTAATGATAACCGTTAAAGAAATAGATGATCAACCTACTTTTCTGAAATCTCTCAATTCTAAAATTGGGCTGAGTCAGACTACTGGAAGACTGCATCCAGATACCTTGTAAAATTTCTTTCACTGAATTTCATTCTAAGGTTAAATCATTTAGCATAAAACACCATGCCTGGCACTTTGTGAGTATTGGTTGAATTAAACCTACTTTTTGGCACTCACAGTAATGGTGTTCTTTGATAAGGTCTCATGTAAGACAATTGTAGAAAATTCTGTTTTCTCTGAAAAGTCAGTATATTCCTTAGCACATATATTTTATTGGTTCTTTTGTTTGGCTACGAACTGACATCCAAGTCAGTCTGACATCCAAAGTGTCTCACCTGATTATCATATTAATGCTGCCTTCTGTTCCCTTCAAGGAGCCTTTATTCCAGACCAATGGGACAGCTATTCTTCTTTTGGGAATGTTTTCACTTACTGTGATCCAAATTCTTTCTTCACCTGGCAAAACCTACTCTTTCATCTCAGATCTAGTTCTCTTTGAAGCCTCTAGGGATCACAAATTGGATGGATATGAAAGAGAGCATGTGGTAGTGGCAAGAATATGGGCTTCCAGACCTGGGGTGAACCTCCTGTATGCTGTTCACTTTTGTGACTTAGGGACCTAATTTTCCTGAGCTTCATTTTCCTTCTTCACTAAAGAAATAAAATGCCTAGCAGGCATAAAAAGTTCTTGATGCAGAAAAGACATAATATAAGCCATAATTTCCATTAAGTTCATACTGCTATATAAGATTTACAGTGAGGTTCAGGATGTAGCCCAGGGGTAAATTCCTTCCCTGACATGCATAAAGCCCTGCTTCAATCCCAAACACCACACATATGAAAACTGCTGTACTTCTCTCTCCCTTGTACGGTGGATATGGTGTTATTGTTTGTCTCCTCTTATCAATTGGATGATGAACACACATGTGAAAGTCAGGAAGTATGGTATAGTGGTCACTGGAGGCAGGTCATCAGCATTAGTACCTTAATACCACCATTCACTAGCCATTCACTTAGAAATGTTACCTACATTTTCTGGGCTTCAGCTGTAAAGTAAGGCTATTACCTTGTAAGATTGTTAAGAATATCAAATGTTAACTTTTTTTGTTTGTTTGAGATGACATTCCACTGTGTGGCTCTGTCTGGTTTGGAACTCATGGGCTGAAGTGATCCTCCCTCCTCAGCCTCCTGAGTAGTTAGGATCACCAGCCTAGGCCACCATGCCCAGCTTAAATGAATAATAGTTAAAGCACAGAGTGATATTAGGTGTAGGGGAAGTGTTGAGAAACTGTTGGCTATAATACTTGTACTCCTAGATACTCCAAACATAGCACAATATTGATCCCATAAGCATTTAGCAAATTGTATAGCAGTGATGTATCCTTTCTTTTTCTTTTCTTTCCCCTCCCCCCACTTTTTTGTACTTTAAAGTGATATGTCTTTTCAATCATGCATTTCTGTGTTTGTTATCCTTATCCCCGATTTTTATAATGGTCTACCTCTCTATATATTATCTCATCATATATTCAAATTAAAGTAAAACAGTAAAATTAGATGTTTCTGGTATAGGCAAAAGTAAAAGAAACTCAAAGAAAACAAACCGTGGGAAGATAAAAGTTATTTTAGGTCTGTTTATAAAAAAAAATTCTCTTGCTTACTCCTTATGAGGAAAATAAGATTGTTGTTGTTCTTCTTGTTGTTTTCTGTAAGTTCAGAAAGGACATGTCTCACATAAGAGTTTTTAATCTTCTGTTTTCAGGAATAAAAGAAGAGATTGGAATGCTCTTCTTGCCTCTACTGTTTTTTAAGTTTTTAACTCAAAATTATTCTTATGCCAAAGTGGCATATAACAGAGAGGCATATTCTGCCTTCCTTCATGCCTCTTTGTAGCTTGGTTCAACTTGCTTGCCCCAAATCCCTCTAGTTCTGCCAGTTTGCATTTCCTATAAGAAATTAGGCCAGGAGCTCATCAAACGATCACTTGACACTGATGCATGCATCATTCTCTCTATTTAGTTCTGGGCCTGACTCCATCTCCCTTTGGAAGAGAATCTTTCCCATCTAGAGTTATGCCTGAAGGCAGAGGCAATGTTTCCTCCTGACAGCTAAGATTTTTTTTTTTTTCACTCCAAAATGTCTAGGCTGTCTCTTTTTACGTTTAACTCCTGATTTCTCATGTGCGAGTCCTTCTCATCAGCCTTTCCACTTATCTAAATTGACTGAACAGACTCCGTGGGAGATCCTTGTTCATGAATCCCCTTATAACTTGGTTGTAATTTCTGGCAGTATGTTTTTCTTCAATTTTAATTTTGAGAACTAAAACTCACATGGAAAAGTTAAAGAGTATAATGAACCCCCTATATACTCATCACCAGAGAACATTTTTGAAAGGCTGTTTTTGTGTGGCTCTCCATATTTTTCTAGTCTCCCTATTTTTAGTACATAGCTACAACCTTAGTGTTTTTGTATCAAGGTAAAATCAAAGTTTTAAGAACTGTGCTGCTCAGGAAGATGGCTACTAGCCACATGAGACTGTTCAAAATGTTTAAAGTAGCATTAAACTTAAATGAAAATTTTAAATAATCAGTCATGCAAGTGTATTAGTCCATTGTCTTTTGCAATAGCATCCTACTTGAAGTTATTTCTTTATAGAAATAAGGTTTTATTTAGCTCATAGTTTTGTACTGACAGTCCAAGATAGAGAAAATGAGAAGTCTAAAGATAAATACTGCTAAAACTTGTTTCACAGTTTTTCATAAGTTGTTACTACATGTAACACTAAATCCATTAGAATGGAGAATTGTGATTAGTAGAGGCCAGGAAGTCTGGGAAGGTGATAGATTGAGGTTGAATAAGTACCCAAACCACAATTGGATAGATGTAATAAATTCTAGTGTTCTGAAAAAGAGTGGTGTGGCCACCACAATAACCTATTATATATTTTATTAATAGTTAGTTAGAAAGAGGTTCTCAAAGTCTCCAAAAAAAAAAAAAAAGTAATGATAAGGAGGTGATTTGATCACTACACCTTATAAACTTATACTGAAATATTACACTGTACCTAATAAATATTGTGCAAGTTTTAATTCTCCCATTTCTGAACATCATATAGGTCTTTTGGATTCCTATTAAGTTGGGAGAAAAGAGTGTCATAAGAATAAGAATTAGTTTCCTGAGCTAGGTGTGATGTATATCTGTAGTTCCAGATAGTTGGGAGGCTGAGGCTGGAGGATCACTTGTGCCCAGAAGTTCAAGACCAGCTGAGAAACACAACAAAACCTCATATTAAAAAATAAATAAATAAAATAGTTTCCTGCCAATCCATAGGAATGATGTTCAGTCAGTTTTGGATTTAATTAAATTAAAAAGAAGGAAAAGAAGTAAAAATTTCTTGCGCACATAAATTTTAAGACAGTATTTGGAATTTTAAGACAGTATTTGGAAATCATTTAAAATACAATGTATGAAAATATTTACTTCAAAAAAATAATATACATGTTTTTTGGCCACTGGGGGACATTGTTGCCCCATGCATAAAACAAAGAAGGTTTTTAGAGCTGTGCTTCTCAAACTTGAGTATACATCAGAACCACCCAGGAGGAGGTAAATGCAGGTGGCTGTGCCTCCACCTGCAGAGTCAGTGGGGATAAACAAATATATAAATTTCTAACAAGTAACTAAATGTTGCTGATGCTGCTCATCTTGGGATCACATTTTGAGAGTCACTGGGTTAGTAAAAGACTTAATATTTGGTATTAAGGCTATTTATTGACCAAACTCTCCTCCTCATATAACTCACACAAACATGAATTTAGATGCTCTACTAATGGTAGGCTTTTGTCTAGCATATGAAGGTTGTATGTGGCTGTACCATTTTGGAATGTCAATAGTAAGAAAATATGGAGAGTCATCATTTCTAGATAAAGTGAATTTGCACACGAAGGGGCATGTCAATGAGGTTTAAAATCAAAACACTTCAATGGCTTCTGAAAATAAATTAGCTTAGGTTTGGACAAAGGTGTGTCCCCAAACTATTGGTACAGGAAAAGCCCTCGAGATTTGTCCCTGAATGTGGCAGACCCTAAAATACATAATTGATCTCCAAATATAATTCAGACAATACCAAGGAGACTAAATTTTTTCCTTGGTGTTCCAGAGTGTGGTTCTATTTTAGGGTGAATTAAAAGACTGAGTCATGAGATTCTGATGACACATAGCTTCACAGAGCAGAGTTGAGGAAAACCATCTTCCCCAGATTTTTAATAACTGAATGACCTTCTATTATATTGTAATATATATTATATTGTTATATCTATTATATCTTTTCTCTCCAGACAATTATTACAGCAAATCAATACATAGAGAGCAGTTATTCCTGCTGAGGAAATATCCTTTGTCTATTGTTTCAAAAATCTACAAAACTCATGTGAGGTTTACTTGATTTACCATGTTAATTATGGTCGTTTATTTTTTTATACACCAGAAATTGACTTTATTCTCAGTAAAATGATGTTCTGAAACTAGAATGGATCTTGAAAATTCTTATTTTCAAATATATGGAAAAGAGAAATGATTGGGTCAGGTATTAAATATTCTTTCAGAAAACAACATTTCTGGGCTTCTGGAAAAGTGATTGAGAAACAGTAGTTTTAGAAGTTTGAAAGGTTAAGTAAAATTTTCTGATTTATGGTTATGTATAATCACAATTCTTCAAAATAGTATGAAATAAGTTTTAACAGTATATAGCTTTAGGCCTCTCATTTTCTATGTAAATTCTGTAGTGTTGATTTTGTTACAAAATTCGTGCTTTGCTACTGTAATGTAAAAAAATAGAGATAATTTTTATCTGAGAAATAATGTGCTATAATCTCATTGTTTTAAAATAAAAATCTTATTACTGAATGAGATTAACTTCTTTTAAGTATACTTCTTCATAGGTAATTGAATTATGTTTCTTACTTATGAATTCATAGGACAAGTAGGAATTGAGTAGTATCAAATGTGCAGTAGTATTTGCATAGTGTGAATTATTTGCATCTTTTCCAAATTCATACATTGAAATCATAACTTCCAATGTGATGACCTCTAAAAGTGGGACTTTTGGAGAAGGTGATTAGGTCATGGTAGCTGAGCCCTCATGAATGATATCAGCACCTTAGTTTGTCAGTTTTCCAATACTGTGACAAAATCACTGAGAGAAACAAAAAAAATCTTGTCTAAAAGATTCAGAGGTTTCAGTCTATGGTCACTCTGGCCCATTGCTGTGGGCTTGTGGCAAGGCAGAACATCATGGGCAGGGAGAATTTGGTGGAGCAAAGCTTCTCATCCCATGTTGGCCAGGAAGCAATGAGAGCCAAGAGGAGGCCAAGGACAAAACAGCCTTTAAGGGCATGCCCCTAACAACATACCTCCTCCAGATAGCCTTTACCATCTACATTTTCACCACCTCACAGTAGCCCATTAAATTATGAACCCACCAAAAAATTAAAATACTGGTGAGGTCAGATCCCTCATAATGTGATCACCTTCCAAAGGCCCTACGTCTCAGAATGTTGCTGCACTGGGGACCAAGACTTCTACATATGAGCTTTTGGGGGACAAATCTGATATCAATAACAGCAGTGCCCTTAAAAGATACTTTTGGAGATCTACTTCACCTCTATACAGTGGGGACACAGCAAAAAGATGGACATACATGAATAAGGAAGACAGCACTTTCAGACAACAAGCCTGCTAGAGCTTTGAAAACAGACTTACAGCCTACAGAACTGTAAGAACTAAATCTTTTTTTTTCTTTCCAAATCACTCAGTTTATAGTGTTCTGCTATGGTAACATGCACAAATAAATAAATAAATAAATAAATAAATACAAATATTTGTGCCAATAGATATAATAATATAACAGGAAGTACTGTTATATATCTAAAGAGGCAGAAACAGCCTTGGAGCTTAATAATGGATGGGATTGGTAAGAGTTTTGAGGTGCAGGCAACAAAAAGGCTATATTACTATGATTGTTAAGGGTGATTCATGTTAGAGTCTATAAACAAGTCAGGATGGCACCTGGCATTTTGCCAGAGAAATGTTAGCGTCTGTAAACAAGTCTGGATGGCGCCTGGCAAAATGCCAGAGGGAGTGGTTTGTGAAGTAAGGCCAGCGAGCCATTAAGTGTGGAGATTCCTTATTGGTTGACTGCTGTATCTATTTTATTTTAATTAGATAAGCTGTGTGGAATGTATAAATACTGTTCCTGTCCTACAATAAACGGCTTCCACTCCTGCTGTATCAACGTACACAAGTTGCTCGTCACCCCCTGGTTAGTTTGCTGCAGCCGCACTGCAGCAGATTCTGATGAAGGCCCAGAAAGAAAAGAAGAAAAGGATAGAGAATGCTTCAATCTTCTTAAGAGTCTCCCTAAGTCATCCTGAATAGAATGTTGATAGGAATCTGGACTGAAAAGGTCATTCTGATGAGGTTTCACTTGGAAATGAGGAACGGTGCTGTCAGACATTGGAGGAAAAGAGATTTTTGTTATAGAATGGCAAAAAAAAAAAAAAAAAAAAAAAAAAAAAAAAAACCTCGATTGTGCTCATGTTTGATTGTTTTGTGGAAGGTAGAACTTGCAAGCTATGAAATTAGGTATCTGCTGAAGGAAATCCCTACATGTTGAAGTTTAAGTGTTGAAGAAGCAGCCTAATTCTCCCAATTGCTTATCGTAAAATTTGAGAACAGAGAAATGACATAAGAAAAAAGAACCAGAATTTGAACATTTGGAAAATTCTCTGTCTAGCCATATTAAAAAGAGTAAGACAACCAGTTTGGAAGAAAACACTAAGGATGTGGACAAGCAATCCTTTGACAAAGTATGAACCATGAACTTAGTCATCCTAACAGAAAAACTGAGAAGAGGTGAGAAGGAGCAGAGGAAAACAGTTGGACTTCTTAGATTTTACTGGACAGGATCATACAACATATCTAACAATGAACATGTGTTATTATTCAAGAGAAAAGAAGAGTGACCTTGAAGGCAATTCAGAGATCACTGGGCCTGACTCTTCAATTTCTAAAGGGTAGAGGGGAGACCACTGCCTTGCTTTAAATGGACAAGAGAGCTTCCACCCAAAACCATGGGGCTGGAACTGGTGTCCCTCTGTGTCCAGAAGGTGGGACTCCTATCCGAGTGGATACAGGAGGCAGAGCATCTTGCTGAGGAGGGCTATTTCCAAGCCTTGAGTTTTAAAGTCATCTGCCCTGTTAGATTTGGCACTTGAGACTTGTCAGGTTTCTTCTTATTGCTTCCTTTTGGAATGGAAATGCCTCTTCTATACTTGTCCCATCATTACATTTTGGAAGTACATAATGTTTTGTTTCATAGGTTCACAGCAGGAGAGGAATTTTTCTCAGAGTGAACTCTACCTTGAATCTCACTTGTATCACATTTAGATGAGACTTTTGTATTATACTTTAAAGTTGACACTTGAATGAGTTAAGACTTTTGTGGTTATTGGCATGGAATGAATATATTTTGTATGTGAGACAGACACAAATTGGGGGAGGGACAGGTGTGGAATGTTATAGACTGGTTGTTGATGTGTTGAATCCTACCCTCAGTGTGACGTATCTGATGGGAGAGTTTGGTAGAACCATTATTAATGATATTAGTACCATTATAAAAGAGATCTAGAGGTCTGTATGCCCTTCTGCCATGTGATGACATAGTAAGAAGATGGCCACCTATGAACAAGAAGTGGCCTCTCACCAAATACTGAATCTGCTAGAGCCTTGATCTAAGACTACCATTCTCTAGAATATGAGAAACAAATCTCTGTTGTTTATAAGTCCCCAGTCTCTGTATTCAGTTTTATCCTAGACACCTTAACTCTTCAGTTTAAAACTGTCTTCACTTTCATTCTCAAGTCAGCTATTTTTTCAAGCAATCATGTTTATGCAGCTTCCCACCATCTAAAAAATGATATTATTGTGCATACCATTTTGTGGCAGGTTCACTTAAAAAGAAAGTATTATTGGCTTTATGTTTCTGTTTTCCTAAATTTCAAGATATTTTAAGGAAGTTTCCAGCACAGGGTACAAGTTCTATTCAAGTTTGTAGGTCATTCAACTTTTTAAATAGTGCAATGCCAGGCATTGTCCTAAACAGTAGAAGACAGACATGGTTTCTGCCCTCACAGATGTTATGACTGTAGAACCATTTGTTCTAGAAGAGATGTTACATGACAAAAATGTAAACAGCATCCTATAATGACCTTTGTTCTAAGGAGAATCACCTACATCTAATCCACTATGTAATATAAAATAGACTGGATGTTTTTCATGTAAAAATTCAATCTCATAGATTTATCCAAAAGAAATGCTCATAGATTGTACAACACAGATTGCTGTTCAGGAACAATTATATTCATTACACCCTTACTTGATATGGAGCAAAAGTGTAAAAATATTATTGTTAATAAGTGCTTGGTTGGTTAAGTCTATAATATTCTGTATTATTTAAAAAGAATGAGCTACATTTATATGTGCCACATGGAAAAATACCCAAGACATAATAATTATAAAGTCAAAACATAGGACAACATATAAAATATTACTTATAATAATAAAAAATGTTTGTCTAAGTAAGAAAGTAATTGCAGAGTAGGACAATAGTACTCTATATTTTTTGTACTATTTTAGGTTTTTTTTCCTCAATAATAGGTATGTATTATTTTTACAGCCCAACCAAGAAAACTGTACGAATTTCTAGAAATTGTATATGCCTGATACAAAGGCCTATGAAGAATTAGGCAAGACTTATGGGTAAGTAAAAACCATCATTACTATTTAATTATTTTGTTTATCATAAGATATTATCCCAGCCAAGACAATAGTTCCCTATTTGGAATAGTAATGTAACTTGGACTTGATTTTTCTTTCATGATCTCTTTTATATTGGTAGATCAGATCATAAGTGACCACCAGTTGCCTGGGACAGTTCCAATGTCCTATTTGTGGAATCCTTCATCCCAGTGCTTAGGTATTTCACTCAGGGCAGGAAGATGGACATTTTTGCAAAGCTCAATATGAAATCATTGTGTCCCCGATGTTAGAGCACCTTTTATATTAGTAAATACAAATCATGTATGTTAAAGAGTAAGCTATTTTTTAAAAATTTACTCAACCATGTTGCTGAGACGTCCTTGAGCCTGTAATAGTATTCAGAACTAAACTCTGACTCAGGATGGCTACTTAGTAATGCCAGCACATTCTGACTTTTGATTGTATTGATTGCATACCACAGTCAACTGAGGATGGGTTTTTTGAAACTTACCTGGCTACCTACCACAAAACAAGGGCTTCCTAAACTTGCCTGATCACAATGGTCTTGGGAGAGCTTGCTGTAGCTGTCTTCTGTCTCATTCTAAGTGTTAGCAAACAGACACATGCATGCATCTACATTTTATAATCAGGTGAGTTAAAAACAACAACTATTCTAAGTATACTGAAAGGTGAGAAGGATTATGTAGTAGGCCCAGAGACTTGGAACACTACTGGAGTTTCCATGTTATTGATTTAGAAATTTAAGGCATAGATTAAGGAAAAGGCCATGGAAATATCTAGGTTTTGGTGTGGAGAAAGGGAACTGTCATACTGTTCTGGGACATACCTGGCTAGTTTCATACAAAATTTCATATAGTTCAAGTCTAATTGGTTTTATGCTATCAAATCATAGCCTGTGACAGATAGGACAACCTCTACTGCGTACAAATATGTCATTTCTCATTTTCTTCTTTGCCACAGCCCGGCTGGCTGCAGCAAAATAACCGGGGGATGACGAACAACTTGTGTACCTTGATACAGCAGGAATAGGAACCATTTATTGTAGGACCGGAGCCATATTTATATATTCCACACAGCTTATCTTAATTAGCATAAACTAGATACAGCAGTCAACCAATAAGGAATCTCCACACTTAATGGCTCGGTTTTGTTACTTCACAAACCACTCCCTCTGGCATTTTGCCAGGCGCCATCCAGACTTGTTTACAGACCCTAACATTTCTCTGGCAAAATGCCAGGCGCCATCCAGACTCTAACACTTCTTATCTGAGAGAAATGTTTCTGGGTATTTTAACCATTTGCTCTAAATTCTACCATCCACTTCTTTATATGTTCATACATTCAAAACTTAACAGTTACTCTCTTCTTTACAATTTCATCTGTCTCAGCTTATTAGTATAATTCGGTAGACATTCTCCCCAAGGCAGAGCAAATAGTTTTACTTATGGCTGAGACTTACCAAAGGCACAATTTGTTTGTCTTTCGAAATTTTTGTTTTCTGTGACTGCAAAAAATCCTGCTGAATAAGACACTTCTTCACCATCCTTGATGAAAGATGAACATTAATAATGCAGATAAGAATGAGGTCAAGTCATGTTGAAGAGAAAACAAGATCCAGAAAATCCAATTCCTTTTAGAAGAATAAATTTAAAATGGCAAGCTCAATAGTTCCACCACAGGGAAGAATGAGGTGAGTAATATACAACCCTTAAGTTCCAAAGAGTTAAATTAATTTATGGATTCATGTCTTAAAAATATCTATAAATACAATATATAAATATATAAAAATATACAATTTTTTTACCTATTCCCACACATAATTCTGTGTCTATTTCTTTGTAGGTAATAGGTAATGCATGTACTTTAATTCATGTAATATACATTCATTTAAGTTTTGTTGTATATAGTCAATATTACTGTAATATACCAAAGTTCATTTTTATTTGCAGATCTTATGATGCTTTTACTTTACACATGTTGTTCATAATGACAGACCTCTTGTATAGGATGTAAGTAAAGGAAAAATATTTTAGACAGATAAATAATTTTTCAAAAGAATTATTTCAAATAATTTTAAGATAACCACTTTTCTCATTTACTAAATACCTACTGAGCACCCTATTTAGCAAAGGACTGTAAAGAATCATCTTTGCCTCTCAGGCACCACATGATCACAGTGGAAGATGAGGGAAAGAGAAGAAGAGAGAAATTCTGTGCTCCAAATGTCATGGCAAGGCAGATTAAGGGCAGTAAAGTGGCTTCTCATGTCCTGGTTGCCTGGAAGAGTCCTGTCTTATTCATGTTGTTTTACCATAGTTATTCATATTTTTCTTCTACTTTCTTTAAGGTTTCAAGTTGGACATATACTTCAAAATCCCATGGAAATTCACAAGACAGAAAATCCTCTTCCAATAATAAGATACAAGACAGCTCTCGCTGAATACTGAAGGATAGGGTTGGTTTCACTGGGTAAAAGACAGATGAAGAAGGTAATTTCAGGCTTTTGTCTTATTATTCAATGCCAGTCTTCTCTCAGTAGCTTCTTAAATTGTGTCTCTGCTTTCTATTTCTTTTACTTTAAAAGTTAAAACCCGCCCACGCCCCACCTCCCTGCTCTACCTTCACAAACCTTCAAACAGTGTTCATCAGCAAAGCCCCCACCATGCAGTTAAGACCCTTTATCATGTGACCCTTCTTATATCCCAGTTACCGACTATTAATTTCTCACTGTAGTAAATACTGAACCATTGCAAATGCTTTAGACATGCCTACCTGATGCTCATTTTCATTTGTTTTGGGTTATAATTATCAAAATACATACTTACACAGTCATGATTATCTACATGAAACTGTTGATTTGAAATTGTTACTTCTACTAACTCATTGAGTCTTCGAAGAAATTATTATTGCCATTTCACCAATAATAAAATTGAGACAAAGAGAGGTGAAGGGAATTTCCAAGGCTTTTGAATTTTTTAGTACTCTCAGCAGAGCTGGTATTTGAATCCAGGGGATATACCTCTAGAGTGTATGTATGCTTTTGACCACTATTCCAGGACATTTTTACTGTGAGGGCTGTCTTACCCTTCCTATTCTTTATAACTCAGATCAGAAGTTACCAATTATAATCTTCCCTATTCTTATATAGTTATGCATCCATTCCTCAATAGCCTCTGTAACTTAAACATTTCTTTTGTTGAATTAGAATAATAATTTGAAGATAACAGATGTTGGAAAGAAAAAGAAAAAAGAGAGAGAGAGAGAGGGGGGGGGCAATTTTAAAGAGCAGGTGGTAACACTCATCACCATCAAATTCTAAGATCTATAAATATGATGAAGACTTATAAAATAAAGATGGTTGAGTTCAGCTACCTGTAGATTGGTAAACACCATATCTGAAAGCATTAAAGAGAAAGAAATGGTACTTTGAAGAATAAGATTCTTCATTGGTTTCATATTTGAACCTGAGAGAGGCATGATTTATCTTAAAGAGCTTGAAGGACAAAGACCTGCCTTATCACTTTATAACAAATAATCACACATACATAATGCCAAGTTTAATTATCACAGAAGGAATGAGTGCATTGGCATATTAGTGGGACATTTAAACTTTATATAACAGTTGTTTTCATAAGGAATTTATTCTTAAAAATACAATCTCCTGTAAATTTATTTAAGAACTTTCTGGTTTCTGTATTCTCATAAGTAAAGGTTACAGTCATATGAGAGGAAACAATAAAAACAACAAATTGCAATAAAGACTTAAATACTTCTGGGAGCATCATACCCTTCTAAGTAAACAGAGAGCTGAGGAGATGTAATTTGTGATAATCAGAAACTGAGTATGCACAGCATTGTTCCATATGGGTAATGTTCTTTGTTGCTTTGTCCACCTCCTTTAATATCTTATAGCTCTTTTTTCATAATGGTAATGGAAAGTATAATAGCTAGCACAGTGTTTTGAAGTACAAAGTGCTTATGTTAACAGGACTATTCGCAGCCACATTTTCTCACAAATACTACTGAGACCTATATGTCTTTTAATTTTAACCAAGATTGTAAAGAGTTTGTATAAAGCCTTGGATTTTTAAGGTAATCTTTAAAAGAATGATATAATGGGATACTAGAAAAAGATGCATCAAGGTTATCCAAAGTTATTTTTCAAGATGAGAAAAAATTGAAAGTGCATAAAAATGAAAGACATATATGGCAGTATGTATAAACGTGGATGTGTAACCAATGTGATCCTGCAATCTGTACACGTGGTAAAAATTAGAGTTCATAACCCACTTGAATCAAATGTATGAAATATGGTATGTCAAGAGCATTGTAATGTTTTGAGTAACCAATAAATAAAAATGATCAGTTAAGAGCGAGAGATACAAAAAAGGGGGAACAGATGGAGCAAGGTATCAGATAATGTAGAAATGAATGGGAAAAGCTGTTCTATGAAAAGATCGGGGGAAGGACCAAGGGAAGGAAGAAGAGGAAGGAAGGAGGGAGAGACAGATGTAAGGTGAAGCAAAAAGGGAAGAACAGGGAGAGAGCAAAGGAAAGAGAGGAGAAAGGAAGAGAAGGGAAGGAGAGTCAAGGGAAGGGATGGGAAAGGACTTGGATAATTTTTCACTGTGTAGTAAAGAAGTCAAAGAAATTCGTGACTGTATCCTCCTGTTTCTTGGTGAAGTAAGAGACAGTTACCTTCAAACATGAAGAGTGTTCTAAGGGGACAATAAGAGACTTGAGCAATATTGGATAATCAGGTGACATTGCAGATTAGCTACTTGTGATTTTAAGAACATCTTAGTGAACAACATTCCCAGCTATACCTGGCTGCTTAGAATATTTTGTTTTTCCTAGTGCTTTTGCTGTCACACTGATTGAATCAATATTAATTGACAACATCAGTGAAATATTCCCATGGGCCAGGAAGAACCATACTAGCAGCTGTAACTTACTAGAGCAATCTTTTTATGAATACTTTATTTAATTCATGGTGATTCAGAAACACATTAATTTACTTACATAATAATATGAAATCCCATTGCACACAGGATAGCATATGCAATCACAGGACATTTTTTCTGCCCTTAATATTAAAAGTTTATATAGTTCTAATTCCTGCAAACATACAAACTTATGAAGTTGAGCTGTCTATTCCAATGGTTCCTAGGATTTAGGATTGTATACATCAGTGAAATACAAATGAGAAGACCAAAAGTTTTTCATTTGGCCAAATAAAATATTAAAACAAATAACCTAGTATCATTTTTTTCTCACCATCACTTCAAAAGAATATTTGTATGTTAAATAATGTTAATCTTTAGAAAATAATCTAGAAGACACAATTTTCAAATGAAATTCTTTAAATTGAATATGTTCAGATTTGTAAATATCTTTTACATTTTTTTAAATTTCTTGGGTTGACCAAGGCATATGAAAATATCATCATGCTATGTGGAACTGTGTTTGAAATTTGTTTACATCGGGGCTGGGGATGTGGCTCAAGCGGTAGCGTGCTCGCCTGCCTTGCGTGCGGCCTGGGTTCGATCCTCAGCACCACATACAAACAAAGATGTTGTGCCTGCCGAAAAACTAAAAAAATAAATATTAAAAAATTCTCTCTCACTCTCTCTCTCTCTCCACTCTCTCTTAAAAAAATTTTTTTTACATCCCTCAAGGTCTGGGCTCCAGCATAGATAGTCAAAAACCATCTACAATTATCATTTGGACAGAATCACCAGAATAAAGATATGAATCTCCAAATTAGATCAGTTCATCTTCAAATACTGGGGAGTTAACCACTATGCCATACATCTCTCCTAAAATATTTTTGGTTTTAGCAAATAGGAATTACCATGAAAAGCAAGGAATGTGATCATTTAAGTAACACTTCAGAAAGATGACTTGGATGAAACTATAATAATTAAAATCCAGGATGCTTTAAAGTTGGTAGAGAAGATCTAAGTGTAGAAATCATAAAGTCCAGAATATAAGAATCAGGTAATAGTGTAAACATAGATATATAGATACTTCAACAGCACAACAGCCAAAAAATCCTCCCCTCCCCAAAGACACATACATCTATGTTTATCTGCATACCATATCTGCATTTCT
The DNA here is from genome assembly GCF_048772815.1 of Callospermophilus lateralis. NCBI lineage: Eukaryota > Metazoa > Chordata > Mammalia > Rodentia > Sciuridae > Callospermophilus > Callospermophilus lateralis. The sequence goes on along the minus strand of NC_135313.1, from coordinate 64,280,982 downwards.
TTCTATCTATACACACGTGTATGTATACATATATATGTGTGTGTGTGTATGAATATACATATATAATTAACTATATATAACTGATTTTTCTTGGAACTCACAAAAGTGGGAGCTGTGGACTTTATCTCCTTCACTTCTAAATACTTTAGCATGCATTTTCTGAGAACAATAACATTTTCTTTTCTTTTTTTCTGAGTGTAGAAATCATAAAGTCCAGAATATAAGAATCAGGTAATAGTGCAAACATAGACATATAGATACTTCAACAGCACAACAGCCAAAAAACCCTCCCCTCCCCAAAGACACATACATCTATGTTTATCTGCATACCATATCTGCATTTCTTTCTATCTATACACATGTGTATGTATACATATATATGTGTGTGTGTGTGTGTGTATGTATATACATATATAATTAACTATATATAACTGATTTTTCTTGGAACTCACAAAAGTGGGAGCTGTGGACTTTATCTCCTTCACTTCTAAATACTTTAGCATGCATTTTCTTAGAACAATAACATTTTCTTTTTTTTTTTATATAATAGGTACACTGGCTTAAAAATTAAGAAAAATCAAAATGTTAAAATATTAATAACTCGTCAACAGTACACACTCCAATTCAGTGTTTCTAATGACATTCTCCATCACTATTCCCAGTCCAGTATCCCATACCAACACAAATTGTGTTTAGCCATTGTAGCTCTTCAACCTGAAGCAGTTCCTTAGTCTTTTTGTTTCATTTTGTTTTTCATGACGCACATTTTAAGAATTTAGTCCAGTTATTTTATAGAATGCCCTCAATTTTGTTTTCCTTATGGTTATATTCTGGTTATGAAAACCTAACTGGATACCAAGACATGATGTGGGCTTTTCCATACATCATATATTCCATTCCGTAATATTATGAAAAATAATACCAAGATGAAAGTGAAGATTTATATGGATTAATGCATATGATATATTTACAATATAGATAGAGTGAAATGTATTTCACTGGTGCTTCTTTTATATCTGTACTGATATGGCTTTTATCAGGAGATGATAATCTTTTCACAGTGCATCACAGCACACAGTAATCTTATCTTCAGTGCATCTTATCAGGATGTGTGATATAAAATCTCTGTACTGTTTATCCCATAGTTCTTAATAACTTTAGTTGGAAATAGGAAATTCTTTTCAGCCACTACTAAGTCAGAATTAACTGTCATTTTGTTTTAGGGTGATGATATTATGAACAGATGGGGTAAATAAGTTGTGGAAGGATGGAAGAAGCACTGTACATTACTGTTTCCTTTTGGAGCATGGCTATGTTCCCCTTCTGGATCCACAACTGAGATAGTACGAGCCTATAAACAAGCAAAAGCTTCTCTTTCCTCAGAAAATTAGATTAATTTGTTTAGACTGTTAACTTTACTCTCTGGACTACTCAAGTAACTTTTCCATGTCCCTGTGAATTCTGCACTGGATTTCCCTGTGTTTCCTCCAGTTGGTGTTTTTCTACCTATGAAAGACAGTCAGATGACCTCGAAGCTAACTCATTGCAAACCTTGGCCTTTTCTGACTCTCACCAGCTATTTCACACTTTTTATTAGTTAGACAGGGGACAGATAGTGTGCTTAAAATGAGACATAGAGAAGGTTTTCATATAGAGGCTGATTACAAAGGTGTGGGCATGGTGAGGGGAAAGCCATGAGGAATAAGGGAACACTCCCAGGCCAGCAGCAGGCCTGAAGGAACAAGAGGACTAAGGATTACCTGACCCCAATGAAAGTAGCCCTAGTTATAGGAGAGGACAATATGACATTCAGTGGAGGAATGCGGTCATTTCCTATCCAGGGCAACCCAGCAAAGAAGAAACCAGCAAATAATATTCTTCTCCCTCAGATGTGGTTGGGAGTGTGGGTGTTTTCCTGCAAGAGCTTCCCACTGGTCAAACAATTGGGAACTCAAAGGTAGGAGGAGCCATTGATGCAATGCAAAAATCTCACTGTCCTTATGCATACAGCAGAATGGGGAAATATGAAGAAAGTCTCTGAAGATGCAAAAAATATCCTACTCATATATGGCATTTTTGAATTTTTAAATAAAAATTTAAAGGCTTCTTTTTATAGCTCAAGTGGCCATCCACCACTGTGCTTGTTCTTATATATATATATTTTTTTCCCAGAGATACTGGCTTATGCTTTGGCACCCACTCTTTGTCCTAACAGAGATCACGCTTCTCGTTGTTACAGAGAGGTCTTTCCCACCAGTTTCAATTCAATTCTAGATTTTCTTGTCTCCCTGTGGTGTGTGTGTGCATGCACATACTGAGCTCTCCTTCTGCCCCAACTATAAAATAAAAATATCTCCATCCGGTTGAAAAACACTAAAATTAAATGGGCAAACAATAAAATAAAAAAATGTAATCTTTATTAGTTTTGCACATTTTTAATGTTGGTTAGCATCATTAGGGTAATAGTAGCATTTTCCAGCATGCAGTTCACTAATACAATTTATCTAAGTAATTTTAAGAAAAAGAGGAGCCTATGATTGCTTCTGTAAGAAACACAAAGTGTCCTGATGTAATTGACAATTTCACTACTCTCTCTTTTTGTGGAAAAAAAATTAAAAATTGCAAAGCCAACATTATACTCAGAGCAATCTAAAGCAGCATGACTCCAAGGAAATGAAAGCATAAAGAAAAGTTAGGAGGAAAAAAAGGCAAAAATGAAAAATAAACACTACCTTCAATCAGTTAATGCAGGCACTACCAAAAATGTAAATCAAATTTTATACCCTTTCCAATTGCAAAGCATAATTTGGATGTGAGTTGTGAGCCTATTTTTTGCCCCTTAAAATTATGAAATAATCTAAAATTAGCAAATATAATAATAAAAAGGCAAAATCTACAACTACCCAGTCTTGTTTTCATTTCTTGTTTAGCAAATATCTTCCATGAAAAAGTACTATGGACAGAAAGTAAGAAAAGTGATTGTGATATCAACCTGAAGATAATTTCCTCTTCATATTTATGTACATAATGCTGAAAAATAAAATAAAATGACTTTTTACAGTATTTATATTTGCTTATAAAATTCTAAACACATTTTAACAGGTTAAGCGGTGTTTTTTTAAACATGTCTGTACAATCTGGCTATACACCATATGTTATTCACTTAAAATTTTAAAATAACCAAAAAGTTGTTAGAGTGCGGCAAACTATTGTTTAATGACTTAAAGAAATGAGATCTGTTGAACAATTTCCTTGACTTTACCACTGACATATGGTTTCTCATAAATGAGATTCTGAGCAGTGGGAGAAACCAGATACAGCAGCATGGTAATATAAACATGCATTGATAGCATCCAAACTATCTATAATGGTACGGAATACATTATATTACCTGTATAAAGCTTGCACTCTACATTTCTTGTGGTACATATTTGATGCAATAAATACTGTGCTTAGGTCATTATTTGTTTGCTCAAACGTGCACCACAGGGTAAAATGACTATTTACATAATAAATAGCATTTCATTAACATATACAGTGTCAACCTCGCTGAAGATGGCTAAACAAAGTGCAGGATTAAGCAGAAATTTATAAAGGATTCATTTGGTCAATTCAGTCTTCTGGGGGGGTGGGGAAGAGGATCAGTATTCATTATTTAGAGTTTTTAATACAATAAACAGAAATATAACATTTATGACTCCAGACATTTGAATGAAGTTTGCACCTGCTGAGACTTAATGACTTACCCCCAAACAATTTACTTGGTCTAGGGGCTAGACTGGATGAAACAAGATCAGCAAGGCACCTCCAGTTATCACCCAGCTACCCTCCCAGGAACACAGATGAGGTTTAAGAACTGCTTAAGAACTGTCGTGGCTTCCCTTGTGACTCTTTTCCTCATGCATGATCTCTAAGTGCAGCATGCCTTCATGCAAACCATGTCTTGGTGAAGGTGGGAGGGCCATGAGGCTGCCATGACCCCCAGGTGGCATACCTGTAAAAGGGGTCCTTGAGTCCATTTCCCAACAGAAATCCTGTTTACAAAAATAGTCACATATAACAAACAACATATGGATAAAAAAAAGATGAATCCACTAACAGAGTTTGTAAAAACGTGACAAATGTGGCAGTTGAAATGCAAACAGTGGATACAATTACTACACTAAAGTGTTTCGTGTTAAACAATCCCCAAATTATAAGTTTGCACCCCTTTAAACTGGTCCCTACAGTCTGCGTAACCACTTTGTCTCTTGTCTTCAGCAGTGTCAGCTGGTAGTGAGGACAGTAACCTCCTGTCAAGGTTGTCTCCCCTTTACACAGAGTCACACAGTTTGCCGACAAGGGGGTCACTGTCTTATTGTAGGCACTGACCTTAAGTAGATTTGTGTAAAAACAGTCAGTTTGGCATTGACCTCCTAATGGAGTCCTGTTGACAAAAATACATCACCTTCACAGGCTGTAAACAATTTGTCACCCAATTATTTTTATTTGTTTTTGTTTATTTCCCTTTGGCTTTTTCATCTTTTCCTTCTTGCTCGTGTTTTTCCACAATTGGCTTTGTCACCCGATCATAGGAGGGTGGACAGACTGCAGTGGACATGGTCAGATCAGTTTTCTCTGTAATAGAGTTTTCATTTATTCTATCGATTATCATGTCTTCTTTTACAAGAAGATTAGCCCCACCTTTGAGTTTGTTCTTATTATATGTAAATGAAGCTTGTTTGACAGTTCGCTTCAAAAGGTGGCGCCTGTAAGCACGCTGAATAATAACAGCAGATACTTCCTCTTGTTTTCGTTTCAAAGTAGTAGTGATTGGCTGATAGGAGACCTTGGAAGGATTGGAAGCCATGAACCGCTCTTCCATCTGTATTCGGAGGGCATCCATCTCTCCACTCTCTCCTAGGACGCGCTTTGTAAAAGCAAATAAGATGTCTAGACAGTGGATTCGGTCACCACTCACCATGGGCAAATCCATAGCAATGAGCTGGAGTTTGTTTGGTTGTGGCAAATTAAGAGGAGGTTCAAGAGCAGCTGCAAACTGAGATAGTTTTTCAAATTCCATGAACTGGGTTGCATCAGGATCAAACTTCTCCCAAACCTCATAGAACATCTCAAAGTCATCTTCACTCAGGGGCTCTGCACTTTCTTCAGTAGCAACACTGAAGTTCTCCAGGATGACAGCGATGTACATGTTCACCACGACCAGAAAGGATATGATGATGTAACTGACAAAAAAGAAAATCCCAACAGAGGGGTTCCCACAGTCTCCCTTAACTGAGCTTCCAGGATTAACTTTATTAGGATCACAGTCAGGTGGTTTACTGTTGAGAATAGGTGCCAGCAATCCATCCCAGCCAGCAGAGGTGGTGATTTGGAACAAGCAGATCATGCTGTTGCCAAAGGTCTCAAAATTGAACATGTCATCAATTCCAACTTCCCTCTTAACGTAGGCAAAGTTAGACATTCCAAAGATGGCATAGATGAACATGACCAAGAAGAGCAGAAGGCCGATGTTAAACAAGGCAGGAAGGGACATCATCAAAGCAAAAAGCAGTGTACGGATCCCCTTAGCCCCTTTGATCAGACGTAGGATTCGGCCAATCCTGGCAAGACGGATCACTCGGAACAGGGTTGGGGACACAAAATATTTTTCTATCAACTCAGCAAGAAACATTCCTGTGGATAAATGATAAGAGTAAAAGAAAGAAAAAAAAAGAAAAAACAATGAGAATACAACCAGTGAAAAAGTTATTCATTAAGATAATGCTTAAGTTTTTAAGGCTCTGAGGTAAATTCAGAATACTGAAATTCAATTATGTTTCTTAGATATCACATACACATAATATAGTCATCTTTCAATATCTTCAAAGTGCTGATTCCAGGACTCCCTTTCATTCCCAGGATACCAGCAGTCATGGATAATCAAGTCCCATAAAATATGGTATAGTACTTGCATTTAACCTATGCAATTTCTCCTGTATACTTTAAATCATCCCTAAAATTCTTACAATACCTAACACAAAGTAAATGCTATGTAAGTAGCTTATAGTCTATTACATAGGAAATAATGACAAGAGAAAGAGTCTGTACATGTTCAATAGAGATGCAATTTTTTTCTGAAGACTTTTTGTCCATGATTTATAAAGAACATACAGATGCAGAACTCACTGGTGTGGAGGGCTGAATGATATAATCTAGATTTATCATAGAAAAGTTGTAAAATAGTACAATAAATACATAACCACCCTCCATCTAGATTCACAAATTGTTAACATTTGGACCTATTCATGTCTGTTATATATGTTATCTATAATATGAATAACCTTTGATTTTGACATTCAATAATAAATTAAACTATAAGGACTACAGTATTTTTTGTCTTTGAGGGATGTTGACAATCTATTTTTAACCTTACATTCCCAAGTCAGAATCTAAATAAATAAATAAATAAATAAATGCACAAGTCTGGTGAACAACAGCAGCCAATAATGTTAGTATAAATTTATATGAATATAATTTATTTTTTCTGAAATTGCCAAATTATAAATCCTCTTTTTACATTTTATCCACCAAAAAGTAGTTTTTTATGCTATTTTCATCTATGAACTTGATGCTTTTCTGAGCTTCCATTATAATATTCTTATTTACATATTTGCTTGTGTACCTTATGGTGCATTTGTAAAAGGATCCAAGGTTGATGTTTGTTTTGATTCCCTGTGTCTGGTATTGGTATCAAGTCCCTTTTTTTAACCTACTTTCCCAATTTTCCTTTTAAATAAAACTATACTGAAGAATAGCTCAAAAATCTAAATGCCTTTGAGTTGAAAGGATTATAGTCATGGATTAGATTGGGGATCAAAAGTATATATAACATATGAATTGGATTTAAGGCCAATTTATTCAGAGTGGGGAATGATATGAAAATCTGCCCAAAAAAGGTTCCCTTTAATGGATGGTAAAACATTGACTGATGTCCCCTTGTTTAAGAGAGAGTGAATATTTCAGGCCTACACACAGAGATCTTCCCTTCACAAGACCTTCACTTATATCTTTTATGAAAAGAGCTGTTGTTCATGAAATCTATTGTAAATTCCAGGCTTTTAAGTATATAACTAAGGAAATGAAGTTCCAGTTTACCTCACTTCCCTGTGCATGGTTAGTAAAACTTTATTTTTATGGTAATGTAGAAAATCTTCGTATCTGCTAATATTTAGTCTTTGTCTTTATCATCATTTTGTTCTAATTTTCCTTATCTTTCAACCAGCTTCCACCAGTATCTACGTGCTGATGTCTCCATAGCTTTTCTCTAATGTAATGTCTTTCCTGATTATACTTCTGAATGAAATGCATCAAAATATTCACAGTGATTAAATGTTGGGAGGACCTCTATTCCAAAGTTGTTTTTACCTTTCACTTTTTTTTTAAACTGAATTTGAGAAATCTTAAATATTTCTTACCTACAATGGAAAGAATGACAACCACAAAATCAAAAATATTCCAGCCAATCGTAAAATAATAATGGCGGAGGGAAATGAGCTTCAGCACACACTCTCCAGTGAACAACACGATGAATACCAGATTGATGCGTGACAGAATGTTAGTCACATATTCACTCTGGTCATCTGTTTCCACCATCATTGTGACCATGTTAAGGCAGATAAGAATCATGATGCTTATGTCAAAAACTTGTCTGGTTACAAAGTCAAATACCATTCCTTGAAATTTGTTCTGTAGAGAAACAGAAACGCTTTTAGCAACAGACAGTTTTATTTTTTTGCACACTAGCATATGCATCAGCAATTTTTGCATTAATTCACTGTCTAATATTGTACATTATAGCTGTATGACCCTGACTTTAGTAAGCGATGATTTATGGCACATTGATATTTAAAATTTAGTTATCTAAATTGCTATTTATCTTTACCTATTCATCAGAACAGCAACACCTTGTCCAAACAGTTTCTAATAGGAAACATCACATACTGTATACACCAGTCAGAGGAAACAAAATGCATATCAATATACTAAAATTATGAGGTGAGAAACCTGTTTGATTTGATGTTACCAAACTTTCCCATGATCAGTTGGACTATGATCAGTTGGATTAATACTATTAGTATAATAATATTAATATTCAATTTCCTTTATCCTCAAAGAATTATTAAAGGGAACTTGGGAATCTCAGGATACATACAATTACATTCCACATATGATAATACTGATATTTCTCCTACTAAAGAGTCTTCGCTAGCATTGTCAGAAACAAAATGCTGAGCCTCCACAGGGATAATCAGACCAGAATTTCGGTCCTTGTTTTGATGTTAAAAGAAAAATTTCACATATTTTGTAACTGATTTGTAGTTCTCTTCCCCGGTTCTGTCACTGTCAGACACTGAAGGCCATCATCTGTCTATTTCCCTGGCCAATAAAAAAATCTAAGGATATTTAGTATCCTACATTTTCTACACACATCATTGACTCATCTCTACTTCTAGTAATAAGTATCAACATAGGAAAGTATGTATTTCTCATCATTCTCAAAAAGGCACTATTGGCCTAGCATTATGAATTTTCTCTGATGCTCCCTCCAAATTTAAGCTCAAAGATCATTGTCATGAAAATCATTAATGTGGGCAAGGTCCCTCCATTTTCACAGCTTGTTTAGTTCATCATGGAAATACAAGGATTGTTATTTATCATGTTGAAATTTAATTTTTGACCTTGATTTTTTAAAGACATTAGTAATTTCTAAATTTATAGTCAATATGAATGATAGTTGCTGAAATTCTTCCCTTCTCCAAAACACTCAGTACTTCTAGGGAAACATAAAGTGAAAATGAAATTTTATTTCACTTAACAATTCATCAATCTCTGAATCTAGTAGGAAACTACTTGTACCTTAACCCCATTCAAAGGTTTACCCACTTCCCAGCATTAAATGGCAATTACTCTACAAATAGATAATTAACTCTCTCTCTGCAGCTCAAATGTCTACACATTCTCTGGCCATTTAATTTGGATTCTAACTGTGTAGTTCTAAATCTTTTGAAGACAAAGGTACATTTTATATGCCATCTTGTTTAGTCTTTTAATTTTTTTTTTACCATTACCATAAAAGTATGAATTAATGATTATCTAAATGTGAAAGAAAATTTTGTTGTTGAAAATGTTAGCTGATTTCTTTTCTCTGAGAAAACCCATACAAATTTTTGGTTTTGTATATTTTTCCCCCATATCATTTGATATTTCTTACTCCTGGTCGAGGTATAGGCTTTTGTGGCTTTTTCGATCCTAATTTTTTCATTGCATTATAATATTTCTTCTGTTCTTCTGTCATAAAGATGTCTTGACCTCCAAAGTATAGAAAAGAAAAATCAAAACTGGTTAAAACTGTGTCCATTTGTGCATGATTTTTCAATTACAATAAAAAGGGACAGTTAAAAAGTAATGTAATTTTGAACCAATTAGCATGATTATGCTAAGGATTTGAGCAATTAAATGTACTTTGTAGGCACTGTAATTTTAGTTCTTATACTCATTTAAAAAGACATTATTATTATTATTATTATTATTATTATTATTATTTTGAGAAGAAAAATTCATAAGCACTTACCCAAGATCATATACTCAGGGAGTGGTAAAATTTGGCTCACTGAGATAGTAAATATTTATTTAGTTCCTTACATATATATATATTACTTTTTTTTTGTATTGGGGATTTAACCTATGGGAACTCAACTACTGAGCTTCATCCCCAGTTTTCATTTTGCGATTGAATCTCATTAGGTGCCCAGGCTGGACTCAATCTTCCCAGTCACTGGAATCAAGGACTGTGCCACTGTGCCTGGCAACATATTACTTTTCTGAGTTAAATACAATGATGTTCTTATTCAAATTTAGCAAAGAGTTAAAGATATTTATATTGCAAGATGGTTTGGAGTTAGCGATGAAAGGTCACTCGACTCTGTCAAGAACTGAATCAAAGAAATGGAAAGAGAACTGGAGGAGTTGAGGGACAAATCAGAAATCCTAAGTATAGTAGGTGTGGGACAGGACACTAGGGACAGAGAACTGGACACAAGCTGATGAGTAAATGGAAAAGCTTGATACTGACAAGATTATGCTATTAGTAAAGAGAATAATGTTAGCATTAGGAGTAGAAATATTTTGTATTGGGAAAAAAGCAATCATTACATAATAAAAAGACAACTAAGCAAATGAGACGTAACAGTACATAAAAAAATGAAAATGGCTGAGAGACACTTGGAATCCCATTCAGATCAATTCATAAGAAAAGACATAAAAATTAAAATAAATGTAACTTTCATATTGTCAAATACTAAATATTCAAAATCAAAGAAGTTTTGATACCAGCAAGGGAACAGCAAGCACCACTTGAACATTTATATATCTTTACTAGTAGTTCGAATGCCTACATTATTTTGGGGAAGGAAAACACTTAATTCTGGGAATTTATCCTAAGGAATAGCTAAAAACTCAGTTTTCATTTCTTTTTTTTTTCTCCTTCATTGGATATAAAATTCTGACAAGGTAGTATTTAAATCACTAAAGATTAGGAGGAATTTAAATTATCAACTTGTTAGGGAATGGTTAAATAATTTCTGTTAATTTATACATAAAGACTTAAAAATGGAAAATACTTATGTCAAAGAAAATTTTAAGTTGTAGATGGAAAAAAAATAAATTCAACAATAAGAATATACCTAGAAACATTGTGAATAGAAGAACATGAAATATGAATAGTGGTTATCCCAAGTGATAATATTTATTTACTCTTCATGCTTTCTATAATGAACATATATAAACAATAAAATGAGCTTCATAAATGATAATTACAAATAAAGATCTGTACAATTTAGGATTCGAAGTGATAGCTTATACTTAAATATCTGGGAGAAAGAAGTGAACATTATGAAAGGAAACAAGGAAGGAAAAAAAGTATGAAAAGAAACACTAGAGAAAATTTATATGTGTTGCCTAATTTCTTGCAAACATTCTGAGTTTGCTTTTTTCTTTTAACATGTATTAATTGTACATATCAGTGGGGCTTTGTGTGATACTTCAATAGATGGATAGATACAACATACACTGATCAAATATGGCCTGCCTTTATCCACCCTTTTCTTCCACTTCCCAACTTCTAGTAATCTTTTTTTTTTTTTTAAGAGAGAGAGAGAGAGAGAGAGAGAGAGAGAGAGAGAGAGAATTTTTTAACATTTATTTTTTAGTTTTCGGCGGACACAACATCTTTATTTGTATGTGGTGCTGAGGATCCAACCCAGTGCCCGACTCATGTCAGGCGAGCGAGCTACCGCTTGAGCCACATCCTCAGCCCCAGTAATCTTTTAACTGATGATATGGATAAAGGGGCCTGGGGATTTATAAGGACAAAACATGGCAAAGTGGAAAAAGTGGAACATTCCTCAAGTTGTTTTTTTTTTTTTGTAGATTTTTATAAATTATTTTCTTTCAAAAGACAGCCAATGTTATTTCTTAATTACAATAGGAAAAAAAAAAAAAAAAAAGAAGAGATATTTGGTGAGCCTGCCTACAGGAATGTGAACAGTCATTCATTCTCAGCTTTCTACAGCCTGAAAGAGAGTGGTAGTTGATAGCAGAGGAGGAGGAAGGAAAAAATAGTTCATATATAGAACCGTTTGTTCTCTTAAAGTATCCTAAATATTAATTTTTCTAATTCAGTAGGAGAGAAAATATTAGAAATACTTATCTTCTTTTTTTGCTGGTTGAAATTATCTATGATGACACCAATAAATAGGTTCAAGGTGAAGAAGGATCCAAAGATGATGAAAATAACAAAATAAAGATACATGTACAGGCTTTCCTCATACTTGGGCTGCAGTTCCACCTACCAAAGGAGAATATTTTGCAAAATATTACAATATATTTTAATGTAGGAAATATCCCTGGTCCTTTTTCATGAGTATAGAAAATACTGTACTTAGTAATATTTCAGGATTTTTTCCTGTGCTAACTACCTCAAAAAATAATCTCTGAAATATATACATATCCTTTAGTGATATATATTTTTAATAATCTTATTTTTTTATACTTTTACTTAATTTATTTTTTTATGTGGTGCTGAGGATCGAACCCAGTGACCCACACATGCTAGGCAAGTGCTCTACCACTGAGCTACAACTCCAGTCCTTTAGTGATATTTTCATGTGAAAAATATTGTTATTATGATACTGTAGAATCTAATTTTTGTAACCACAATTAATGTTTTGTTATTTGGAAGTAATGTGATGAATTTGGAAGGTTTTTAAGGTACATAAAATTTAGCATTTTAAAAATTAGTGAAAAATTACTTCTACAAATACATATAGAATACATTTAGAAACAATCATTCACATATGCAAGAATGTATTTAGCAAATAATAACTGAATTATTCATTTGTATGTTTGACATCCTACCCCAACATGATATCACTCATTGGATTTTTCAGATCAAGTAGACATAAATGGAAAGTTCATTTTAAATTCTCAATTCATAATTTAATCTCTAAATTGTATGTATAACAAATAGGCATAGAGCTATCACTTTTAAGCTAGTAAAGAGGTAAAGAGATGCTACACCTAGTTCCCAGATCAATTCAACTCTTATTAGAGACGGTAGATTTAAAACTGACCAAACACATAAAGCAAAATATATTTAATGGTCAAATAACACAATTCTGAAGGCTATTGGGAAGGTGCTCAGCATAGAAGGAAAGCTACTTGTGGCTTCAATAAAGATAAAAATCAAACTATCAGTTCAGTCTAAAAACTACAGGGACAGAAGATGTTAAAGTCATGTCTATGGAACATGAATTAAAACAGATGAGAACTTAGAATGGAAAGAGGAAGGCCTATAGAAAATATTCAATTTCACAATGTTTTGAAGACTAAAATTAGAATAAACATGAATATCAATTTACATTACTGAAGCATGGAAGACATTGGGGTTAGATAAAGTAGATCTTAGCTGATATATACTTGGAGGAATCTACTAGCAAAGAAGTGATAACAACATTTTCAAAGGATCTAATAAATTTATGGATATTGACATCATATAACAGAATGGATTTGAAAGAGACTGTTAAGTAAATCTGTGGCCCTAGGACAGTTTCTGTAGCTTTTCATGTTGTTTAACATGGAGGGTAACTATACCTTTCAGCAACTGATGGAAATCATATATTTGTTCATACCTGCTTTTGCAAACCAAAATTACTAATGATTATAAAATTTGTGGATAAAAAGGAAACAAAATAGAAAAATATTAACAAGAAGAACATCTGTTACTTATTAAATAGATGCCCTTATGTTACCTTTGACTTTCAAAATAATTCATGCTTTTTAAAATTTATCTTAATGAGATCTTACTGATAAACATTACTATACTCAAGTATTAACCTGAGTCATATTGTTTCTTGAATATATTTAACCAACATAGACTCATTTCATTTGTTTTGTTGATTTTATTTAAGCACCTCATCAAAATAGTAAACAGGCTTATAATATAAAGAATACTTACATTTCTGGAATCAACCGCTGCATACATGATATCCATCCATCCCTTAAATGTTGCCTATTAAAAAGGACACACATTTTACTTTGGAGCCAAAATACTTCAGAACTGATGTTTATAAGTATTCTTAAAGATACACTTTAAAGAAGTATTTTTGAAAAACATTTCAAAACAAATTTATAAGGATTTTGGACCCAAAATACTAAATAAACATAATGGTCATTTTACAGATAATCCTGCTTGATAATCGACTTATAAGTAATTCTCCATTCTTTATAATTAATGAACTCATGAAATTTAAAGTGCTATTACAACTTGGTAGAACACTTTTAGAAAGCCATACAAATGTAAACACATTTGATCATATCTATAGCAGCCAAAAACCTAAAAATCAGATCTGATTATCATCTGCTGAAATCTAAAGTGACTGAAATGAGATTTCTGTTTTTTATAACAATATATAAATTAAAAATAGTATTGAAGCTATTCTGTTAGGACTGTAGAAGTTAAGCATTCAGAAATAACCTTACATTCCACTTTTTATCTGTATTTTTTGCACAGAAGGCATTAATATGGGCAAGAGAGGTAGAAAACAGTACAGTAGACACTTGGTATTCAGTTTAAAGGATTCCAAGTTTAATAATTTACTGTAATTTTTTACTTATCCTGAACATGAATTTTTGAGCTCTGTGGTTCTTTAGCTAATGAAGGAGCCTAATAGTTTTCAGCATCTGTATCATACATGCTTTATAACTCTAACACTGTGGAGTGGTGGCATCATGAGAAGATAGACAAGTGAGTATGTTGTAATGGAAAGAGAAAGCTATGATTCTTGGCAATAGAAATATATTGTACCACAAAGAGAGAAATGTTGAACGTGTCAATGGCTTCAGTCAGTGATAGAACAAGTCCATTACATACTTGGCACAGGAATAGAAAAACAGACTCGTGGAATAATTTCAAGGAATTACTAATCAACAGAGGTGATTCTGTATATAGCCGATTATGAAGCTGTATTTTAGTTGTTTTTTTCAGTAGCAGAATATATTTAATAATTTTGTACAGAACTTCGTATTTTCAAAATGTTAGCATTTTGAAGGATTGCTTAAATTTTTCAAATTTTCTTTCCTCAATTTTATAGAGGAAATGATATGCTTCAGTAACATTTACAAGTGTGAGTACTAGTAAATAGGATAAATGCCCAAAGAAATGTCATTCTTATTTAGTATAGTATTAAATAAATCATTTTGCTAGATTTTAAATCCATATTTTAATTGCATGAACATTAAGAGATTTAAAATTTCCAGAGGAAAAACAAAAATTTTCAACAAAAAGGTGGGAGGAATTGAAATCATAGTAAAGACACCAGAGAAAACTGTAAGAGGATTTTGAGAAGTATAGATTTGTTTGCTTAGTGATTGTCCTGGTTGAATAAATAAAAATGTTATCTCAGTAATATAACCAGATTTCTACCCTAAAGACCCTATAGAAGCACAACAGAAGAAATTTGACAGAAGCTCCGTTTTTGTATTAAAGCTGAGTATTTAGCAGCAAAATCAGAGTAGCATCTTTACTGTATTTTTCAAAAACTCTGGGCCATTTTTATTCACTGCTTTATTGTAATGAGGCTGCAGCTAAGTGTCATAATATTATTTCTAGTTTTGTCAATTTTTGTGTTTTTATTAATTATGAACTGCATTTTTTTTAGAGAACTAGTCTTAGATGCATAGTAGGATATTTAGGATAAAATATAATTAAATAATGGTGCTTAGAGGTCATTTGAGATAAGACAACAGTTGCATGTGGTTCATTTCTGTGTCCAGGTGCTCTCAAGTGTTAATTTCATCTTATTGCAAGAATCTAATCATAAAACTTAAATATCATTCCAGAATCTCCAATCCAAAATAATATAACTAAACAGCAGTTGATTCCTCCAAATCAGTTACAATCTCATCAGGTGTTAAGTATTTATGTGTTGGGGAGAGGCGTAATCCATCAGTGAAAAATGTTTTCAATAGCAATAGAAAAAAATTAATAACAAAGTTATTGATTTAATAATCAATTTGTTCATATATGAAGTGAAGGAAATTTAGAAAAAAAAAGGAAAAACATAAAGGAAAAAGGAGAAAAAGATCTATTGAAAGACCTACAATATCTGGTCACTATTGACCACATTGACCATGTTTGCACATGTAATGAAGTTGCCATCCACCTGGGCTCACAAACTTGTACTAATAAATCAAAATTAGAAAAAAAAATGGTATAAACTTTCTTCTTAGTAACTTAATAACAGTTGTAGTCATTACGTTGTTATTATTCTGAACAATAAAAATATTTCAGAGAAAATAGTGTTCACTTACAACTTGGAGCAAAGAGAGATACCCAAATCCTACATTATCAAAGTTTACTTTCACATTTTTCCACCGGGCAGTCTCATTTCTTTCTATTAGTTTTAGGCAATCAGAATGATTATTCACTTCGCTGATCTCAAACATGTCACCAGTTGTGGTGTTAACACAGTGGTAGAATTTGCCAGCAAACAAATTTACGCCCATGATGCTGAAAATTAGCCAGAATATAAGACAAACCAGAAGCACATTCATGATGGATGGAATTGCTCCTAAAAGGGCATTCACAACCACCTAATACACAAATGGAAAAAAAGAAAAGTCAGAATTCTTATTGGTTAAAAAAGAAAAGACATTCCCCTAGTAATCTTTAATCTTTCAATATTTTTATATCAAGAACTACTTATCCTAGAATATGCTTTTAAAATCAAAGTAAAAAATATTGAAATGAAATCCACTATTTCTTAAGCAATATGCTTAGGAAAACAAATACAGGCAATATAACAAAAAAATTAAAGCTTAAAAAAGGGAGAAGTTCTAACAGATTAAAGGAAAAGCGAAATCAGAGGAACTTGCTGCCAGATGAAGACAGAATATGTGCTGCTTACTAGAAAAAAGAGAAGTAGGAATCTTATACAGAAGATTAACTCATTTAAAGAAGGCAATATATTAAAGAACAAAACTAAAACATTTGGGCATGAGTTGATTTGACTATTATACTTTTAAAATAAATAAAAAAAATATTCATATGTCTAAAAATAAGAATATCATATAATACCTAATGTAATTTTGGCCTTAATTATTCATGCATTGCTATGACTAATAATATTTTTTGCATAAGAAGCAAGACAATTTAGCGTTATGTATTTCATTAGATCATCACATCGTTTATTTCAAGCTCCAGTCATATAAGTTGTTTCATTTACTGAGTTTAATCCAATAAACTTATTTTAAATGAAACAAATTGGTTTCTTAAGAAAAGGAGGGATACAATACATAGTTCCCAAATCTGATGTGATTACATTAAGTTCTGTGCTAAGTTATCATCTACTTTTCTCCTATGGAAAAAGGTTTTTACCCCCTCTTTATTTCTCTGGACCACAAATTAAAAATGTGAGTTTTCATATTTGACAACACTGTAGTCCTTGCTTCCTCCTCCACAGTTCCCACTGGAGCTGCACATGAATATCTAAGAAGGAAGATAAAGACAAACTCTAAAATGCTTGCAAGTGGCTGGTGTCTCAGGCTTGAACATTAATAGCTGAGATTAATTCCACCTATGCACCTCTATTATTGCTGTAAATCTGATTCAAAGTAAACAGGCACCAAAAATATCTTTTATTTGTCTTTTGATTCCAGTGTGCTTTTAGAACAAAAAAAAAGAACAAGAAGCAATTCTTTATACTTTCAAACTCTGTATAAAGTCTATACAGAAGAGGCCTTCTGAGAATATAAAACACTGTGATAAGTGGGCCAAAGGAAATAACGAAACTAGTAATGATAAACATGGGAAATGAATATGAAAAAGTTAACTCAGCTTGAGTTAGCCAGGGAGAACCAGATAATGTGATCTACACAGTTGACCAAACACTTTATGCTATTTTATTGTCTACCTTAAAATTAACTGAATAAAACTCTACCTTGTATTCCATTTTTAAATGCAAGGACATAATCAGATTTCTTTTAGACTTGAGATTTGAAAGTTGAAATTGAGTTATTATTTCTTTTCATCCTTATCTGAATATTTTGTTTGTCATCCACACTAAAATGCTCTTTCTACTGTTATATAAAAATTGCATATTAAAATACATAATTTTACCTTCAACACTCAGTATAGAGTGTTAGCAGACACTTTCTTGCATTTCTGTGTAGCTACTTCTTACATTCTTTTCATATCAGTCTGTAAGTCTCATATTTCTTTCTTCAAAACTTTTCTCACTTTTGTCACTTTTCCATCCTCATGGTCACCATCCTTATCCTGGTGATAACTTTCCTTTTTGCACTATTGTCAAATGCTCCTTTCTCTTGCCTTCAATATATGTAAGATGAATTAATCTTCCCCAAGTCCTATATTAAAATTATTTAATGGCTCCCCAGTAATTACAAAAAATGTTTTCCTTGTCATGATATGCATATCACTCTACAATCCACACCTCAAGTTTAACTTCCCTGGCCACCTACCCCTGATGCTGCCCCAACTATAGAGTTACCATGTGCTAATGTAATTGCCAGAAAATTGAGATGCCATTTCTTTTGAATTCTTTGACCAATATCTCCCTTTCTGAAATACTCCCCTTTCTCAGAGGCTTAAATCAAATAGCACTTCTTTTATGGTGCCTAACCTTCATCCTCATTTAGCCTCCTATATAAACATGAGAGTTTTCTCCTTTTAATTCAAGAATCAGAATTCTACTATATTGGAATGTAGAGATAATTTGATAACTTAGTATTGTGTCCTTACTTGGCAAATAAGACAGATGAAGTTAAAACAGGTTAAATTCAGAAAGTAGCATCTCATGCTCTTTCCAGTCTATCCTATCACTTGTCCTGAGATTTGCTCTCACTTTTCAGTTACCCACATTGCTCTATACTAGATTCATTGTATTCATGTAATCCTTACAGATAATAAATTTTAAAAAAATATAAGATTCGAAATATTTTTGTGACCCCCTCCAAGACTTTGAGTGTCTGGAAAATATGATTACTACAAAGAGGTTTCAATATGGGCAATATAAAAATGATTGAATGGATGAAAGAATGAAGCAAAGATTAACTTAGTATTTATTGATCAAAGAATAATAGCAGATATCTGGAAATAGCAGATATGGGAGAAGAATAATTGAAGAAGTAAGGACAGATAAATGGGGGAAAAGTAATGAATTTGAGAGGTTTAGTTTGGAACAGTGATCAGTTTTAAGTTAAAACTAATTCTAATTATGGAATTAGATGTAAGCATGTGCTCTGTAGCAGTGCAATTCAAGATATGATTTGCAAAATTGTTATACATCTAAAGCATTAAAAAGTTTTATTTCACTAAGGTAAATAATTTTATCTTGAAAAAAGGTTTGACATAGTAATGGGAAATATCCTATACAAATCTCATATTTAAGATTTCGTTAGACAGCAAAGGATCATAAGAAGAATTGTCTTTTCCTGAGAGCCTAAACCAAATCCTTGGTTCAGCATAGAGCGAGGTGTATTAACTCTTTTGTCTCTAAGGAACTGCAGTAATTGGTTCCCATGCAGGCAATGCAAGGGCAGAGTTGGTCTGAATGAATTGGAAAAAATAAAGTGAGATTTTCAGATGCATAAAAAGAGATGTCTAATAAAGGAAATGTCCTGATGAATAAATATTAGTGGTTGGATTCTAATGCTACTCTACTTGAAATACAGGAAGACTATAGGAATAAAAATAAAAAGTAGGTAAAGGAAAAGTCATACATTTCTGAGTCTGGAAAAGAATAATTGAATCTTTGTTTTTTAATCTAACAATAAAATTTGTGTTGTGGGTTTAATTAAGGCAATTATTTCTGAAAGATACATCAATTACTCAAACAAAAATTACAATGGTTTTCTACCTCAGAAATAAAAACTATTCTTCTTGAACAATATTCCTAAACTTCAAGAGTAAACAAAAAAGTAGATTTGTTTTTATTTTTACCGGGATATCTTCTGAGATCCTAGAAAGTTAGTTGGGAGCGACTTATTCTAAAAGAAGTGAGTTTATATATTTTTCTTCTCTTCTCTCTTCTTTACTCTTCTTTTTGTGGTTCAGGGGAACAAACCCATGGCCTCATATGAATCAATCTTAGTACTTATGATGCTTCTGTTTTAGTTTTGGGTGAGTGTTCTATTCTGCATAATTCAAATAATTTGATTCTTTTATATTAAGTTTTTTTCCTATTTAAGACACAAATGAGTGCTTATTCAACTCTTCCTTCATATATTTTTGCCTTGTTTACATTTTGAGAATAAACTCTATGAACTCACACAATAAAAAATGAAAATGTCATACAATCAATAACAGTCTTATGAAACCTGGAATGTTACACCTTAGCATATGCTCACACATAACAATAGACTGATGGCATGTAGCTGGCCATTTTCAGAACCCAGACCAAGGTGCTAAATGTCAAGGCATGTAACCTCAAACCATATCTTCAGCTCAGTAAGTTAAATTATTTCCACACAATTGTCCTACACCAGGGTTCCCCACCCTCACCAAATAATGTCCCCATAAATGGATAATTCAATATACACATAAAAAGTCATATTTAGTGATACTTAATGAAGATATCAATCATTGTGGTTAAAATCCACAAAAGGTAAATGCAGAAAGGTATTTTTTCCCAAATAAATTTAAGACAATTGAAAATTGTGAATTAGGTAGTAAATATTCTATTGTTCCTACTGTGGTGCAGTTGCACCCTTCCCATTCCCTCCCTCACCCCACTACACATAAGTCACAGTGCAAGGAGTAAAGGTACAAAAGGGGTAATACAGTACCCATAATAAGGGGCTGAGGGGAGGAACCAGCGCTCCACCCCATCCAAGTTGGAGCAAGATTATCCTATATAAAATAGAAATATATAGTTTGTTATTAGTTAGAAATCTGATATGACAGAACATATGGTGTTACTTTTTGTATATGATGCTCTCTGTCTGTTTCCCTATCAATTAATACTTGAGTTCTTTTGAAAAGGTATTTAAGATTACCTAGATTAGGAAATTGAAAAATACAAATTGAAATACAAATTTTATTTTACCCTAGGTATTCACAACATCAATTCACTCAGTTCAGTTTTACAAGTTGGAAAATTTGGACTGGAAATTTGAAATACAATAAATGTTCAAAAGCTGTCAGCCAGAAATGTGCATAAAACATGCAAAACATAAAGTGCAAAGTGATGATAACTTTTTAAATTACTTTTTAAGTTCTTATCAAGCACTATTAACATGCTTTATTCAATAGTGTTGCATAAAAGCACATGCTTTGGAAAAGTGACAGAAAAACAAAATAAAATGAGTGCCTGATTTACACTTTGACACAGCTATTGCAATATTATGTTGCTATGAAAAAGAACTAAATGAGAGTTTCTGAATATATTCAAAATTCACTTCCCAACTACAATCGTGTTACCTTCAACTTCACCATTATTCATGATTCTATTTTTACAAAGTAAAAAAATATCCAAATACTCGAAATATAAAAAATAGAATCAATAATTTGACTCTACAATGCCAAGTAGGTGTTGAAGAGCTCTGTCATTTTAGTGTGGTGTATTTGATGTCATTGTGAGGCAAGAAGCCATGTTTATAAATATGAAATCATCTAAAAGGAGTTTATGTTTCCAAACTTCAAGCTTTAACAACTAGCCCCCCAAAATATATCAATATATAATGTTAATATATTAATAATTATAGATCAGGATATTTCTGTAAAAAGTATATGTAGCTCCATCGTTATGGAAATAAGGAGCTATATATTGAAATAAATGACCATCCACTCATGAATTTTTTAAGTTTTTAAAAGGTCAAATTTGAAATGTTGATAGCAGTTTATGTGTTAGGCATCATTCAGATTTCAGAAACCTTTTATAATGTATTATTTTAATTCAGACAATATGTTTTCAAGTAGAATGTATGAAAAGTATATTTTTCTTGAGAACTGAAACTGCTACTCTGGAACAAAAGAAAGTGACGTTTTAACTGGAAAGCAAACTTAATTTTTACATATCCTAGAGAGAATATCTGATCACATTTTAATGAAAAATTGTTCTGTATGAGAAATAAAGCAGCACTATTTGCATGATAATTTGTTGAATTGTTTCTAATGAGGAAAAAGTTTTCAT
The DNA here is from genome assembly GCF_048772815.1 of Callospermophilus lateralis. Taxonomy (NCBI): domain Eukaryota; kingdom Metazoa; phylum Chordata; class Mammalia; order Rodentia; family Sciuridae; genus Callospermophilus; species Callospermophilus lateralis. The sequence continues at coordinate 64,259,233 of NC_135313.1, read as the reverse complement.
ATATTTAGGGAAATTAAAGAAAAGTCTTACATTTTTAAAAAGTGACATTTATAATAAATTTTAATTTAGAAGAGAACATAGGCTATATGTGACCTAGAAAATGCAAATATAAGTCGACAATACAGCTTAGTTTCTACAAACAGAATCAAACTTCAGGTACCAAAAGAGCAATGTTTTCTGTTGGACTCAGACATTTCAGCAACTTTGTTTAGATAAAAGAAATTTTGGTCCTTTAAAAAAGAATTAATTTTTTATAGATATATCTCATATAAATTAATATTTTATGCTTTTTAAAGAGTCATGGAAATATCAAGTCAATAATAGCTACATTTCTAATCTGTTATGTATCACGATGAATGGCTTAATGTTTTCTTAAAAGGGACAACATAAAATTTTGTGTAATTTTGACAAGTGTGTTTTAACGTTAGTTTATGAATCACCTATAGTAATGAGTCAAAATTATACATTCGGTTTATTTTGTTATAAGTGTTTTATTTATTGCCATAAAATGTGGATTTGTACATAATATTTATATAATGTCTTCATTTATTTATATTAAGAACACAAGTGCAGTTGTAAATTGAGGCTATATTACATGTATCTATATTAAAAATTAAAAGTTCAGCTAATATTAAATATCTATCCTTGAATATATTCAAATAATGCAAACTTTGGCATTATAAAGACAAAATTTATATGACACTTCATATTTTCCTTTATACTCATTCTTATATACATGTGTACTTTATATTATTTTCAGTAAAACTCATTAAGTACAGTTGGGTCTTCACAAAGGAGAAGTACATGATGTAGAATTCACTTCAGATAATTATAATATTGATGCTTTAATAGTGCATTTGCTTTTTGTATGCAAAATTGCAAGGAAACTCCCAAAATGAATAAGGAAATAAAGTCATTTTGATAAGCACAGCAGATAAATGATTTTATATCATTTTAAGAGAGCCTAAATTCTCTTGCATATCACCTAGAAGTAAATATGCAACAGATAAAAGGATTAAGTAGCAAGTTTGCAAGGATTTGCCATTCCTTTCGCATGCACATATTTTCCTTATTCTAAATTTAATTGCACTCAATTTTGGCTATATATGATCTTTCAGATTTTTCATTTTCCTTACCCTCATCCCTTCAAATCGTGACAAGGCTCGTAGAGGTCTCAGAGCTCTTAGTGTCCTGAGGGATTTGATGGCACCAAGTTCTGAGTAACCCAAGGCATTTGCTGTTAAACTGACCAATGAAACCTGCAGGCGCACACAAATAATAATAAATAAATAGAACCCTTTTCCTTCAATCTATAGTTATTATGTAAAAATTGTAAAATGCCATTTTAATTTATGTATTTGAAGACAAGTGGTTGGACATATCAGTAAAAGTTTTAAAAATTTAAGCAAGTGTTTTCAGCTTAAATTTTAAAAACAAGTTGTTTTAAAGACATTAATTAAACACTAGTTTAACAATCAAAATCAAATCATTTTCAGGATGGATTGAAGATCATTATGGTTAAGCAAAATAAACAATACTCAAAGACAAATATCACATTTTTGCTTATATGTAGAGTCTAAAAAAAAGTCAACATGAAATAGAAAGGGGAATTTTTAGGGTAGAGGGAGCTGGGTGGAGGAAGGAAGAGAGGGCAATAGGGCAATAAGCAAAGCATAGTGTATATGTGAATGGAAATGTCACAATGAAACCCATTAATTTACATAATCAATATATACTAGTAATTAAATTTTTAAAAGCTTGGTCAAAAATAACTTAAATTCCATGTAATTTGTTAACTGTTCCACTAATATAAATGAGTTGAGCAATTAGTTGGAAAAACAAAATGAAGCATTAATGAAATAAGGACTTGGGGAATAGTTCAGTTGTAGAGTACATGCTTCGCATATGTGAAAACCTGGCTCTAATTCCCAGAATAATCCTCACCATAATCATGCTATAAGGAAGAAATCCAGGTGGGGAAAATGTCAGAGATATGCTTTATTTTATTGGTGCTGCTGAATTTAGCATTTTGCCTACAGCTAGTTATTTAACACAAAACTACTATTGTACTAGGAAAAAAAGAAATATCTACCCTGAGTTAATATACTATATTATTAGATTATTTATAATCTGTATTGTCAGAAATTAATGTGATAAATTGGTTTTAAAGGTGATTTTTTTGGGGGGGAGGTTTGCCTAATACCTTTTTTTTTTTACTTTTAAAATTGAGTTCTATGTAAATAATTTAACTTAAAATGTAATTCCATCATAATATCCTCTTTATTTGCTAAACTAATTTACAGTTTCTGCTATGTACCTGACCCTAAATGGATAATTGGTGAATAATCAATAGATTCACTTAATTAACATAAAATATGCAACACTAATGGAAAAAAATCTAATTCTCTACACAAATCGCCCAAATTCTGTATTTGGGCAGTGTTATGACTTTAATTTGAAGAGTACCAATTCTATATGCTGAACACTATTTTTGAAGAATTTTCATTTTTTTAAAGTGTGGTAAAGAGCTCTTAGTGTCCTGAGGGATTTGATGGCACCAAGTTCTGAGTAACCCAAGGCATTTGCTGTTAAACTGACCAATGAAACCTGCAGGCAAATTTATTAACATTTAACATACTTTTTACATTATTTGTGTTGTGCTATATTTATTTGTGTCATTTTCAGAGTGGTACACTGATCCTTATGAAATAATAAAAATGACATTAAAAATAAAAGTATTCTTTATAGAATTGTTTTTCAAAAGTATTTCAGAAATGCTTATTAAAACCAATTGGTAATAATGTTAAAATCATATTTCTCCCCCCCCAAGCTCAGAAATGTAACAAATAAAATAGTACAAAATTAAATTCAGTAAATTTCAAAAGGGTTAACTTATATTTAAAATCTAGTGTAAAAATTTATGAGGAGTAATGGATTTAATTTCTAATGCTCGAAACCTCAATATGAGAAACTTCTTCCCTTTTTGATATGAGAAAGCAATTACTTTATTTAGGTTTCTCTCAATTCATTCATTTCATGGGAACATTATTAAGCATTTCAAATTGCTTTATTCTGACCTTTGTTTAGAATCAAGGAGACCTAATGTATGCATGACTCAGCTCTAGAAACAGTTTCCATGAGAAACATTTATAGTCCTGATGAATATTATCCTTTAGGTGAAAAACTGTTGCTTATTGAGTCATGATAATTTGGACATGATTTCCAAAGCTGAAATCATGCCAAATTGATAACACGAAATATGATATTTAATGAATTTTGAAGTCAGACACTTAATTTAGGCTAAGTGAAATAGTAATTATTGGATATACAAATCCTACAAAGAGTTGTGTGGTCTATAATGGGCTTGCCACAAGTCTAGTCTACATTCTAGCATAATGGATAAATAAAGTAGGCATGTCTTTCTCGGTTCTCTGCACAGCTTATCTCCTATAATGGAGCTATCATCTATGCAACCTACATTTATGTCTACCTTTAAAAGCTTTTGTAGATCAAAGAGAAATTTTTGTTAATTATAAAAGTGCCCACCTGCCTCAGTGTTTATTGAGCATCTTTAATTTTGTTCAGTTAATACCACCATTTTACAAAGTTAGGGGCCAAGTAACTTAGTGGCCCCAAACTAACAAGTGGGCAGGGGTAAAAACATGAGTTTTTCTGATTTACAACATAAAACATTTAAGCAACATGCTTTTTATTATCCATTTCATCCACTCAAGTGCTACTGAAGTCAAACACTTGTCCCAGAGCTGTGGAACAGCCTAAGTGGGCTGGAGGCCAGATAGTAAGCACTGACTGGGGTTGCATGGAGTCCCCCAGGCCAGTACTGGCCTAAGGCACTGCAGACCATCATTATGGAGACCCAAGATGCACTGACTTTTCACCCCACAGTGCTCTGCAGGAGCCTAGAGCTGACATCCTCTGCAGAAGCCGGCTTCACACAGGACTGCAGCCTGGAACCCCTGGCATCCATGAACCCATAACCTCAACCTCCACTTGAGCAAGGGAAAAATGAAAGTGAGGCTGATCTGAATGGAATTGCAGGGCTAATAATATTTTCCATGCTTTTCCAAATCTCAATTAGCATAAATTTGGACCAATAATTTTGATCCAAGTGCTATATAAAACCCTGTATTAGCACGCTCAGGCAGTCACCCCTCTTGGTTCCTGTCTTGTTTTGTGGAGTTCTGTTTCTATTAACACTTGAATAAATCCTACTCTTAATTCACTCACCCTTGTCTGTGGATTTCATTTTTCAAATTTGTGAGACTAGAACCCAGAAAGAAGAAATTGGCAGTGAGCTACTGGGGTCTGCTGGAACGCTGGAGGGCATAGCCCGCCATTAAGAGCTGCAAAATGTTTGTTGGCTAAAGAGACCTATAGCTTATAAAAACTTCACCCACCAGCAGAAGGGAAGAAACTCTGGTTTCATCTTTTGACACCAATCCTGGGTCCCTCTTCAGAAGGGTGAGTGAAAGGGAACAACAAAACTATCACTTCCCCGCCCGCCGCCCAAAGTTCTATACTGCTTTTAGAAAAATCTCTCTCTCCAAAAAGGAAATAAATACTGGGCACCTGTCAGCCAGTTAAAAAGTAGTTAGGTCATTGATTGTTTCTTTTTCTGAGAAGAAGCTTTTTAGTTTAAATTCATCCCACTTATTGTGTTATAGGAGTCTTATTAAGGAAGACAGGGCCTAATCCAACATGATGGAGATTTGGGCCTAATTTTTCTTCTATTAGGCACAGGGTCTCTGGTTTGATTCCTAGGTCCTTGATCCACTTTGAGTTGAGTTTTTCGCATGGTGAGAGATAGGGGTTTAATTTCTTTTTGTTGCATATGGATTTCCAGTTTTCCCAGCACCATTGTTGAAGAGGCTATCTTTTCTCCAATGTATGTTTTTGGCGCCTTTGTTTAACATACATAACTATAATTATGTGGGTTAGTCTCTGTGTCCTCTATTCTGTACCATTGGTCTACCAGTTTATTTTGGTACCAATACCATGTTTTTGTTAGTATTGCTCTGTAGTATACTTTAAGGTCTGGTATAGTGATGCCACCTGCTTCACTCTTCTTGCTAAGGATTGCTTTAGCTATTCTGGGTCTCTTTTTTTTTTTCCAGATGAATTTATGACTGCTTTTCTTATTTCTATGAGGAATGTCATTGGGATTTTGATTGAAATTGCATTAAATCTGTATAGTGCTTTTGGTAGTATAGTCATTTTGACAATATTAATTCTGCCTATGCAAGAGCAAGTTAGCCAATCCCAAAAAATCAAATGCCAAATATTTTCTCTGATCTAAGGAGGCTGATTTATAATGGGGTTGGGAGAGGGAGCATGGGAGAATTAGAAAAACTCTAGATAGGGCAAAGGGGTAAGAGGGGAGGGAGGGGGCATGGGGGTAGAAAAGATGGTGGAATGAGATGGACATCATTTATCCTAAGTACATGTATGAGGACACAAATGGTGCGAATATACTTTGTATACAACCAGAGATATGAAAAATTGTGCTCTATGTGTATAATATGAACGTAATGCATTCTGCTGTCATATATAAAAAATTAGAATAAAAAAATGCGGTTAGGTCAGTGACAGGGCCTGTGCTGGCCATCTTTTCTCTAGCATCCCTCCACCCTCTGCACCCCTGCCCAAGGGCTGTCATTCTGCAACTCTGGGACAAGGTCTTGGCTTTACTATTTTAACATTACTAAATTAGCCCATTTCTTCCAAATACTGTACCATCATCCAGTGAATGAGCTTAGTAGCATATCACATCATTACAATACCATGGGCAGAGGTTCACTATTATAGAATTACAGAATAAATATGACAAACTATATTGAGAAGAAGACAAAGGAATGGAGGATACCTACATCAACGATTAAGAAGTCCAGCCAACACCAGGCATTAGTGAAATACGTTTGATAGCCATATGCCACCCATTTTAGAAGCATTTCCAAAATGAAGATGTAAGTGAAAACCTTATCTGCATATTCCAACATCGTCTTAATTGTCTTTCGCTGATCAATATATATATCTTCAAATGCCTATAAGAGAATGCTGTATGTTTTAGTTTTCAAAAACTATTAAATGCCATAAACTTTTAAAAAATTTTAAGTGCATTATGACACTTCATTGGAACAAGAGAACAAAGAATAGTAGTTATTGATGTTTTGTTACTCACAAAGTTTTTATTAAACATTTTTTAGTTGTTGATGTACCTTTATTTTTTATTTATTTATATGTGGTGCTGAGGATTGAACCCAGTGCCTCACACATGATAGGCAAGGGCTCTGTTACTGAGCCATAACCCCAGCCCAATGTACAAAGTTTTGAAAATTATCTTTTCAGGGGAAAATTATACGTGGCATTGCTATTATATGCAGAATAAAGGAGAAAGGAGTAAATGAGTTAATTTGACTTGTTCAAGAAATAGTTATTTTTTTTTGAGAGAGAGAGAGAGAGAGAGAGAGTGTGTGTGTGTGTGTGTGTGTGTGTGTGTGTGTGAGAGAGAGAGAGAGAGAGAGAGAGAGAGAGAGAGAGAGAGAGAGAGAATTTTTTAATATTTATTTTTTAGTTTTCGGTGGACACAACATCTTTGTTTGTATGTGGTGCTGAGGATCGATCCTGGGCCGCACGCATGCCAGGCGAGCATGCTACCGCTTGAGCCACATCCCCAGCCCAAGAAATAGTTCTTAATGCCATATTCTAAGGGGCCCACCGCAACTTGAAGTTATATATTCATTTTATTACATTGTTTTGCTTCCTTCTCTTAGCTTTTTTTTTGCCTTAAAAAGGAAAATTATAGAGATAAAAAATTAAGGCATATGTTTTTATAAAAGCAGAAATTGTGATTGATCATCAGAGTGCACAATTTTACCAAATTTACCAAGTTCATCTGATTTTTTGTTTTTTCATTTTGTTAACAGTTTATATTTCTCAGAAGAGATCTCGTATGACAATAATGGTAAGAGGACATTCCTTTTTTTGGATGCTAATATGTATACTTCCAATATGGACCCCTCTTGATATTTTACTTCTAAGTAGACATTACTTTCAATGACTAAAGACTATATCTAAAGTGGCACGTGGAAGAAATTTATTTCATCAGAGAAAGCTGCAGCCTTATGTTAGATTTATAAACTTAAGTTAAAGAAACTTGCATTTGTTTCAAGCAGCCAAGCTCTTTGCCTATCCTTCTTATCTATCTATCTATCTATCTATCTATCTATCTATCTATGGATCTATCATCTTTATGTCTGTGTTTTTCTAAAATGCTATCAATATGGTATGCGGTAGTTTTCTAAAGAGAAATTAAGGCTTAAATGAATCACTTAGTATTCTGTCCAGTATTCATTGTTATCTACATTTATTGTTTCCTAGTAGTACATGAAGGGGGAACACAAAGAAGTGTTCCCTAAGGATTGATCAATTGTCTATAAGGCAGTAATAGTATTAATAACACTCAGAAACAAAATTCATGAGAACTCAGAGGATATACATGCCCAATCACAAACTTCCATAGACTATACTATTGGACCCATTCTTATTATTTTATTAAAAAGGGTAATCAAATATTAGTATATTTTAGTTAGAGTGAATAAGCAGAAGGGACAAATGGGGGGGGCTACTTACTCAAAGCAAAAAACTTATATGTAGATTATTATAAATGTATGTATACATATTAAAAGTACATTCAGGAATGACTTTTTAGTTTTTTGCTAAGTCTGTTGTCTAAGAGATAAAAGATAGGGTTATTAAAAATGCCTGGGCTACTAAGACAATGGAATAGAAACTACCAACAAGGTTTCAGTGTTAAAAGATACTAAAAAATCAGTGCTGTAATACTGTTGCCTAACACTGACTCACCAGAGCACCACTACTAAGGAGAATCATGAAAACAATGAAGGTCTCAAACCAGTTGTGTTCTACTATTCGGAAACATGTTCTTCTTAGATTCCACCACTGTTTTCCTCTTCCTTCTTCCACGCTGATTTGACAACATTTGAACCTCTGCACACAGCCTGCAAGTATAATGTTCAAATAGAAGTAAAATAACAGTCCTTTTGTAATATCCCTTGACTTGTGCCTGTTTCATGTTTCCACCACTATTGCCATTTCTGTCTTGCTGTGATAATTCTCTAAGCCTGGATTAGTAAGGGCACCTTCATTAGCCGTGTGAAGTTGTGAGAATTACTCAGGCTCATTGAATGATTCCCTGGCTAATACTACTTCTGCCTCCCAGTGTTATTGTTCAGAAAAAAAAAAAATTGTAAATTACAAATAAATGTAAAGTAGCTTGCTTTATTCTATACATTATCCTACAGTATTCCACTGAATTCATTCTAGAAAAGAAATTCACAATGGATTTTAATAATGAGAAAGAGAAAACTTCCATTTTAAAGAGAATATAGAAAAATATTATTGATCTTTTCCAATAATGCTAGACCTGTTGATGTACAGGTTTCCTTGTGGAGTTTCTAGAAAGGCTTATGTGATTTTTCACTAAATTTGATTTGCAAGGTCCTAGTTCGATTTGCCATGGTCTTCCCCATATTGCTTTCACTTACACACACACACACACACACAAAAAAAAAATTAAATCTACAAATATCTCTGAGTATCTGTCTAAGCCCCATGGAAGATTTAAAAATTTTTTAAAAGGCAAGTATTTTTGAAAAAAAAAAAAGAAAAATAAAAGGAAAGTAAAAGAATGGAGGAAGAGAGGAAGGAAAAGATAAGAATAGGGATCTAAGGAACAAAGGAATAAAGGAAAAGAAGAGAGTAGAGACACATCTAACAGTTTAAAAGAGAAAAAAAACCAGTTTTTGAACATAATATGTTGTTAGTTATCAGGTGAATTAAATATATGTTTATTACAGCTGTTCAAGAGTATAAGAAACTCCTCTACCATGATTAGATAAAGGTAGTTTTGAGAAGGATTCTGAGTTATGTATATAAATCATATAGGAAATAAAGGAACACTGCAGATAGTTTAGGCCAATTAGGTAAAGAGTGCCAAATAAAAACATGAACAAGTACTCACGTTTTACAAACTCAAATTCTTAAGGGAATCAGACAATTAAAAAAAAAAAAAAAAAAAAAAAACTAGCTATAGGATTTTTTTTTTTTTTTTAACCATGGAGCTACATTCCCAAGCCTTTTTTTTTTTTTTTTTTTTTTTGTCTTTTGAGGCAGGGTGAAATCTATATTCTTTTTAAAAGGGAAGTTTTCTATTTATCATCATTAAAATCCATTGTGAATTCTCTTTCTAGTTGCTGAGGCTGGCTTTAAACTCGCTAACCTCCTGACTCAGCCTCCTGAATTGCTGGGATTATCAGCATGTACCACCACACCCGGCCTCCTATTTCTTACACGTATATGGTACCAGCTCAACACTGTTTAGGTATCAAATATCGAGGGCAGCCCTTATTTCCATGTTTCTTCCAACATGCATTAAAAAAATGATGATTTCATTTAAAAATACTGTCCAGAATTTATAATTCATTAAGTTTTTATAGTCAAAATCTACTGTTAAGGAAAATTCTATGTATGAGAATTTTGATGAATGCTTGATATGCCAATTCATTGCAAAGTTACCATTTTCTTTAAAAATTACTAATCAGTAGCTTTCATTAAGTTAAAATGTTTTTCTCTGTGTTCATGATCTTTTCACATAATGGAGATAACTAAAGCATAACAGTATACTCCGATCCTTTTTATCTGTCAACACATTAAGGGTAACTGAAATAGATCTATTACTAAGGTATAGTCTATTCTAAGTGGTCCATTTGGGGTGGCCAACAGCAAAAGGCTTCTTCTTTACTAGAGAAAAATGAACACGAGGATCTGTGTCTTTACCTTCCGTGAAACAGGCCTCAGGTTCAAGAGTTTCTTCAGGTTCTACCACGGGCTGCTCCTCTGCAGGTGCACCAATGTCCACCGTGCTGCCTTCTGACGAGCTGCTGCTTTCATTAAGTTTCTGTACGTAGGGTGGCATAAAAAACAGATCCCTTTAATGAGTGGCCTACCAAGAAGAGATTATCACTATGAGTGTATTTGGTATTGTCCTATGGTAAAGAGATTGTAAATTTAAAGCAAAAGAGAGATTGAGTAAGAAGAGGAAATAAACTTTTTTTCTGTGTTAACTCCTTTGTCACAATTGAGAATGTTAAGGATGCAACCAAATGGCTGTGTAAAGGGGTAATAAAAGGCCTTCAGCAATGCACACGGAGGAGGAAACTTCTGTCCTAGGAATCAAAGAGAAAAAGGGGGACGAGGGAGGAGAAAGGGAAAGGGAGCAGAGAGGGGAAGAGAATTTCTACCTTAGGAGGAAATAATGTCATTCTGCATTTTAATGTTTGACTATATATATTTCTTTAGCAATGTCTTAATTGTGAGCAAATACTACTTTTAGCTTTAACTCATGATACTAATATTCACTGATAGGGTATATAGAATTAATATAACTATGTTAATATTTATATATGCCATGTCCTCTTTTGATAGAAGTAGTCATACAATAGGTTAAATATATCAATAAACAAATAACCTTAGGCATATTAAATAAACAGTTTGAATTCCTGGTAAATATTTTAAAGCTTGAAATATTGCACAGAAGAGATTAACAAGTAGTGGGTGGAAAAATTCAGTTTACCCCTCAGTAAATGATATGCCATGTGCAGCTGAAAGGAGAAAGTTCAGTTAAGAAGCAGCATTATTTGTATTTTGAACAACAGTCATGGAACACATAGTTTTGGGGGGTTTTGTTTATTTGTTTATGTTGGGGGTCTCACTATGTTTTCCAGGCTGGCCTCAAAGTCTTGAGTTTAAAGGATCCTTCTGTCTCAGCCTCCTGAGTAGCTGGGACTACAGGCATAAGCCATTATGCCAGACTCAGTTCTCTTTTTAGGGTTTTCAGAAGATAAACATGGCAAAAATAATACAGAATATAGATTTTCCCACTAAGACAAGAACTAATCATAAATGATGGTTCTGAAGACTGGCAATAAGCCATTTAGGTAGTAAGAATAATTAATCAATTCAGCCATTTATTCAAGTAGTATTTATTGAACATTAACAATGTGTTAGATGCTGAATATTCATTGATGACTCCAATATCCAAGATGGTTTGGGGAACACAGTGTCCCCAACTTTAGATTTATGCAGATCATCTAATAGACATTCATAAATACATACCACTCAACTTATCACATAATTTAAGTAATAAAAATTAAACTATTAAAATTATTAAAAATTTTGCATGGAAGAAAATTGATACTTTGGTGAAAAGTTCAACAAACTATATTTGCTCAAAAACAATTTGTATGTCTGGGTCCTTATCCAACTGATTGCTTCCCTTCTTTTTAGATTTTTGATAAAATAGACAAATCAACATTTCAGGTCATTAGGATATGTAATAATATGATAGTGCTGACACTATTCTTAGTATTTGAGTTGCAGATGATCTCTGAAATTATAAGATTTATCAAAAAAGTCCGATTTCAATATTCCAACAAATGTATAATTAACCTGGGTACCACATTCAAGAACTTGAACTTTGTTCAACATAGGATACAGTAGCAAATAGATTTCAATCTACTTTTCCCATGCTTTTGGTTCTGAATGTTTTTACATTCCATTTTAGCATTTATACTGAATTAAAGACACACCCTGGAAAAACTCATTGGTTATTTCTCTGGCAAGTGAAGAGAATCATCAAATGATGGGCTTGAGTGACAATCTCATTCATCTCATAATGTGGTGCTCTGAAGAAATTCTCTTTTCTCATCCTCGACATTGAGGAGTTTCATAATTTGGTGATAAAGTGATAGGCCTAGGCTGAGATTCAAGCATTACCACTTCAACAATGATAGAAATAGCAGTGTGTGTGTGTGTGTGTGTGTGTGTGTGTGTGTGTGTGTGTGTGTTTGTGTGTTTGTTTTGCTGGATATTGAACCCTTAGCCTCATGTATCCTGAATATGAGTTCTGCCACTGAGTTACATTCCGAGCTCAGAATTGGCCTTTGTTAGCAATATCAGCATCATGAAAACATTCATTCCATATTTTATGAAAAATCATATAAGGAATATGTCACCACCATCCATTGCACCCATTTTTCTTCATGATAGAAATGGAGTCTTATGCAAGATACCAATTCTTCATGTATAATCAGTGAAGGGGCTTTGAGAAGCCTTCAGTATTGACCAATATTCATTAAGAACTAGAAAGCATATTGTTTCCTGTGCTTAAATTTGTGTGTGGAAAGGCATTCAGATGCAGAATTAATTTCAACAGTAAATCTACTTTGCTAGAAGTAAAGATTGTCAAGGGTCATCTCAGAATCCTGCCTGCCCTCGTTTATGTCTGTATTGTTTTTTTCCCCCTATGAACTACCTGCTATATTAGTATTATCTGCTACATTAATAATTCATTTGGATATTTATTATATTCCTTCACTTTTTTCTTTTTCTAATTTCTGAAATTAAGATGTTTGTTATGCTCCTTCATCCATTTTTGATCATTCTTGGTAATATGAAGACATTTACTAACTGTTTGATCCTATTCCAGAAATTTTAACAAAATATTCTTGTTATTGAGACAGCTAGAAATGTATTTTATTTGCTCCATAACCCACTATTTATTTAGGAGAAATTTTCTTAATAGTCAAGTTTTTAGAATTTTATCTATTATTAATATCAGGTGTAGTTGCATTTTGATCAGATATACATATACAGCTGTTTCAAAAATAAAACTATCTTATGTGAAAATAGTGATAGCTTTACTTTGAGATCCAGTATATGGTTAATTTATATGAATTTCTTGTGGACACTTGGAAATAAGAATACCCTATAAGTATAATTTTTAAAATAATGTAGTTATATATACTTTTGTTATTCATATTATTCAGATTCTCAATATCTTAAGTAAAAACATTGCTTTTTTTATTAGTGCATTATAGCTGTACATAATCTTCTTTATAGCTGAATAAAAACTTAATTGTGGATATAAACCCTATTTTCTTAATCCATTCATCTATTGATGGGGACCTGAACTGGTTCCAATTGGCTGTTGTGGGTTGTGCTGCTATAAACATTCATGGGGCTGTATTGCTATAGTATAATGGTTTAGTTCTTTTCTATAAACAGTAAGGAGTAGGATGGCTGGGTCATATGTTGATTCAATTCCTAGATTTTTGAGGAATCTCCACACAGTTTTTCAAAGTGGTTGTACGAATTTGCAGTTCTAACAACAATGTATGCATATACCTTTTCCCCCAACATCCTTGCCAGCATTTATAATTATTTGTATTCTTGATGATTGCCATTTCAACTGGAGTGAGAATGAAATCTCAGTGTAGCTTTGTGTTTCCCTTATTGCTATGGATACTGAAAAAAATTTTTTTCAGCTATTTGTTGGCTATTTGTGTTTCTTCTTTTGAAAAAAATGTATATGTAGTTCTTCTGCTCATTACTTGATTAGTTTATTTGTTTGTTGTGGTATTAAGCTTTCTGAGTTCTTTATATATTTTTGATATTAATCCCATGGCAAAGATTTTCCCTCATTCTATAGGTTCTCTCTACATGCTCTATGTTGTTTCTTTTGCTATGAAGATTTCTAATTTGATTACATTGTACTTATTGATTCTTGGTTTTATTTATTGAGCTTTAGGGGTCTTGTTAAGGAAGTCAGAGCCATTGCAAATATGTTGGAGTGTTGACCTTGTGTTTTCTTCTAGCAGTTGCCGAGTTTCTAGTCTGATTCCCAGGTCTGTGATCCACTTTGACTTTTGTACAAGGTGAGAGATACAAATACAGTTTCATTCTTCTACATGTGGATATCCAGTTTTTGCAGAAGCACTTGTTTAAAAAAGCTTTCTTTTCTCCATCATATATATTTTGGCTTATTTGTTATCAGATAACTAAAAGTATGTGGGCTTGTCTCTGTCTTTTATTTTGTTCCGTTGGTGTTCACGTTTGTTTTGATGCCAATACCATGCTGTTTTTATTACTGTAGTTCTTTTGTGGTATAATTTGAGAACAGGTATTGTAATGCCTCCAGCATCACTCTTCTTTCTCAAGATTTCTTTGGCTATTCTGGGACTTTTATTCTTCTAAATTTATTTTAGGACTGTTTTTTTTTTTTTTTTTTTTTTTTTTTGCTAGTTCTGTGAAGAATGTCATTGGTATTTTGAAAAACATTGCATTAAAACCCTTATAAGTCAATTTATATTGTCTCATTTTTCTCATTGTAGAAATCAAAGATAAGATGACTCTGTTATTTGTTTGAGAAATAAAAACACTATTACTCAGAAAAGGAAGGAAACACTTTCTACATGTGTGGGAACAGTCTATCTCTACATCATCACCTGAGGCAGGAATTCAGATAAAATAGTAGAGAAACTGGATAATAACAGAACTAAAACATTTTCAGACAAGTACATTTATTGATTTGAAAATCAATAAAGTTAATTATTTATTCCCTTTTTTCTAGTAATTTTGAGGAATTTGAATTTTATAATTCATCATTCACGTAACAAAAAACTTAGTTTTACAATTTCTGATAATTGGTAAAATATTTTAAAAATCCATTTTGGTATTTATTAAGCCATTAGTCTATTTTCAATGTATTAAATGTATTAGCTACTTTGAAAATATGTAGGCTTTTACATATTGACTCACAATAGCTTAAATTATAAATATATACACTAATCTGTATTTTCAAGATATTCTTGGCAAACTTACTTAATATGTGAGCTGAGAGAGTGAAGAGAGTGCATTCTATCTTAAGTATTCACTTTGCCTTGTACACCAGGGCATTCAATAACCACTTAATAACTACAGCCTTGATGATGAGACCATTTTTCCTCCTCAGTGGATTCATATAATATTTCTTGCTTTTAAAAATGTTCTCTACTATAGCAAATGATTTTGACCTTCAGGGTAAAGCAAAACAAATCAAACAAAACATTCTACAATGTTTCCTTAAATGATTAAGTGCCTTTTTTCTTATTCTCTTACTTGATTTTATAATGGCTATGTTTTTATCTTTAGACTTGTTTTGTTATAAGGAGCTTATTTATAAGGTTTAAGAGGAGTTCAGTTTACAATGAGTGATGAAAATATATGAATAAAGAAATAAATTTTGAATTTAAGGGTCAAAATAATACAGATTATATGTGTATTTAGTGTATACACATACATACAGATACACACACATATAAAATATTTAAATGTGGCAAAGAATATTATATCAAGTACTTTTTTTGAAACTGGGCATTTTAATGTTTATATGTATATACATGCACATATAGAAAAACATAAATGAGATGTTTCAGAATCAAAAGTATTAGTACTACTATTTCATTGCATACACTCTGTATGATTATATAGTAATTGTATAGTAATTATAATTATATAGAAATTGTATATAATTGTATAGTAAACATTTCCAATATATACTATACATGTTAACAATTAAAATGATTTCTATTAAAGACTCTCAAAAAAGTAACAATATAATATGAAAGAAAAAGACACTGTATTGAGATTTAACATTACCATAGAACAGATGGAAAAGTCAAATATTAACTTATTAGTTCCAACATTATTCCTATATCACAGAAGGCTTTTTCATCAAACTGTATTTTGGAAGAATAATCTTCAGTGAATTATTCATGTTTACTAAGTACTAAATTAGTCCTAAAAATTGGTAAATCTAATATTATTCAAACATGTGTCCAGGGTAGGGGTGAAGGGGGGTATACAGCTCTAAAGAACTCTGATTTCTGCTTAAAAGTATGTCAAACTTGAACATAAAGTATGTCCATAATCAGATATACAGGAGCAAAAGAAACACAACTCATCACATACTAGGCCAACAGAATATTATTTTTATACAAAAAAACATTAAAAGTAAACAAAAATTCTGCAAAATTGCATTTATAATTTCCAAGCTAGTTACCAAAACTGCAAATCATACCACTTACTATGTGTATGACTTCAGCATACTTTGTTAAAGCTTATTTGTTTAGCTGATTTATTGAAATGAGTTCATTTTTCTCATCTATAAAATTGCATAGTACTATTTATCTGACAATATAAAGATTGAAGGAAGCAGTACATGAAAAGCCCTACAAACAGTGCTTTGATTGAGTTTAACCTTCAACAAATGATATTTGCTATTTTTATTGCCTGAATCATAGGGACTGAATTGACATTTTTACTTCTTATTCTGGGGCTTGCTCATTGCAAAAACAAATATGCTTTTTTCCTAATTACTTTAGTAATGTGCTACTTTTATTTCAAAAAAGAATGATTTAAATAATTCTTTAAAAAGTGTTTAAACAGATTTGTAGTAGTAATTATTCTGTTGACATCATCTTTGCTTTTTTGAACTTTTTTGTGTGGGAGATGGGCATTTGGGGATTGCAACCTACGGGCTCACATATGCTAGTCACCCACTCTTCCACTGAGCTACAGCCACAACCTTTTTTTTTTTTTTTTTTTTTTGACACAGGGTTCCAAACTAGTTGCCCAGATTGGCCTTGATCCTGTGATCCTCCTGCCTCAGTCTCCTGAGTACCTAAGATTACAGGTATGTACCATGAGACTTGGCTGCTTTTGAGTACTTTTAACTTCCAAACATCTTTTAGACACTTATGGCATTCTAATAAGCATCATAGAACAGATAGCCTATTTGTTAAATTAGGAAATGAAATAATGTAAGATTAGTGATTTGCCTGAAGTTAAGGCTACTGAATTTTTAGCCTAGTGTCTATGTAAATCAAACAAAAATCCCTAAGTTTTTCCTAGAATGGAAGACAGTAATGTGTTAGTGCACTCCTCGCAGAGGAAGCAAAACAAATGTAAGCTTTCAGCTTGCTTGTCTCTTCTCATTAGTCTGTTCTTGGTTTTCTGGGAGCTGAGATCATCTGCTCCTTAGTTCCATCTCTAGCCTCATCTCCTAGACTTCATACCTTAGCAATTCCACTACTAATTTTGTCCATATTATGTGCTGTTGCTTCATGTCTCTAGGTTCTTGCATACATATTCCTTCTAATTGTGCTTCAGGAAATAATTTTCTTAAATATCTAAGTCATTTACCATATCAAGAGTAATCAAAACATTTCAAATTTAACAACAACAACAAAACACACACACACAAAACAAAACTTATCACTGTCTCCAGATAAACCTGTAAACCATTTATTACAGAAGGAAAAAGGCAAACAACAAGAAAAGGATAAATAGTCAAATATGTTACTAATAATTCTTATAAGAAAACTTACTGAACTATTGTTGGGAATGCTACTAGTAAAAATACTAATGGTAGCTGGCATGGTGGTGCATGCCTGTTATCTCAGCAACTTGGGAGACTGAGGCCGGTGATAGCAAGTTCAAAGCCACTCTCAGCAAAAGTGAGGTACTAAGCAACTTAGTGAGACCTATCTTTTAATAAATACAAAATAGGGCTAGGGATGTGGCTCAATGGTCAAGTGCCCCTAACTTTAATCCCTCGTACCAAAATAATAGTAATAATAATAATAATAATAATAATAATAGTAATTTAGTGAATACTTATATATCAGGCACTGTTTTAAGCACATCATATTTATTACCACATTTGATAATACAAAGAGATATTATTTATATAACAAATATATATGAGAATATATATATATTAAATATATATATATATATATATATATATATATATATATATATATATATAAATTTGCAAATTATATAGCCAGCAGGGTTATATGGTAGGAGGCTAAGAGAATTATATTTCCTGGTATCTGGCTCAAGTATAATTTTTTTAATCAAAAACATTATAATTATGGCCTCACATGCATAAAATATGTGCAAACTTATGATAATAAATAATAGTCACTTCTAAATTTAATCCAAGGAGTGAATATAATTTCTGGGGTTTTATAGAGACTCATAGTAGATAAGAGTCATTACTGAATTCAACAATTAAAATGATAACATATTCAAATGGAAGAGGTCTAATAGAGGTGACAAGGAGTAACATATTTTAGTCAACATTGTTCCAACATGGAAATTCATATTAATGATCAAGTCACCATTTTATGAAAAAGTATGTATATTGTATGTATAATACCTGTAATATATATATATATATATATATATATATATATACATACATACATATATATATGTATATATATACAAATTATACGTATTTTATGTTCACATATAAAATTCAGAATCGTGGCTTACTAGCATCCCCATCTTATTTAGTATATTCTTTAAATTGCTGAATAATAAAGATAGGCAAAAAGAACAAAAAGTAAAATAGAAAGATCCAAAATAATGTGATTTCTTTAGTATGGTATAGAGTGCATTCTTAGTATGAAATAAAGTATATCTATACACAATAGAGTATTACTCAACCATAACAAGCAATGACTTTATGGCATTTGCCAGTAAATGGATGAAACTAGAGACTATTATGCTAAGTAAAATAACAGAGTTTCCTAAAATCAAAGGTAGAATGTTTTTTCTGATATGCAGAAGCTAATTAAAAATAAGGGTGGGGGGATAAAAATAATAAAAGAAAGATTAGAAACAAAGGGGAATGAAAGGAAGGTAGGAGGGATGAGATAAGGAAAGGCAGTGGGAGGAATCTGATCTAACATTCCTATGTACATATATGAATACACCCCAGTGAATCTCACCATTATGGACATCCTCAAGACACTAATTAAAAAAAAAACTATAAGTAAATATCAGAAATCAATATAGTAGGGGAAAAGAAGATGGGAGGGAAAGCAGAAGTCCTGGGGCTGAATTAGAACAAATTATATCCCATGCTTTTATGACCATGTCAAAATGAATCCTATTGTCATGCATAACTAAAAAGAACCAATAAAAAAAGAAAATGTGGAAAAAGGAATCTTTATTTGGGGGAGGCATCTTCCATCAGTTTAATTCATCTAAAAGCAGAACATCTTACAAATGTGTCTTGCTTTGATGAACAGAGCACAATATAAGACTGAGGAATCAACGAGGAAAAATAATTTTGTGTGGGTTTATTTCTGATCAAGAAGGAAGAAATGTTGAAGTTAGAGTCAGGAAATTTGGACCATTATGGTAATCTCCAGAAGAATATTTGCCGAAAACTAGATATAAGAATGATATAATGAAATTGACATTTAGTAAATATTTCAGTATTTAATCTAAAAATTTCAGTTGAATCAGATAAAATTGCATTTCAATTGGAATTTATGTAAAAATAATGAGAGGGATTATTACTTTATTAGAAGCCAAAGTCACTAACATGGCTAACAAAAGTGAAAACAACAAAATCTAATTCAATATTAGAGTGAATCAAGAGAAACATGGGATCCAGAATTATGGGAAATAAAAACATAATTTTAAGTATGTTCCCATCAGAGTAAGTGTGATGAAGAGAATCCTTCAACATGGTTCTATGCAGAGGTGACTATAGCCATTCTCATGGGGAGGAGGTACTCTCTCATTGTGATTTTGACTTGCATTTCTCTAATGGCAAGTAATAGTGAATGGTTTTTATACATATGTCTGATGTCTGTCATTTGTACATCTTCTGGGAAATGTCTATTTCGTCTTTTTCCGATTTGTGTTACAGAAGATCTTTAGTTTGATGCAATTATCTTTATTTTTGCTTTTGTTGCTAATGCTCCTGAAGTTCTGTCAAAAAAAAAAAAAAAAAAACTAGCCGAAAACAATAATGTCATGTAGCATTTTCCCTATGTTTTCTTCAAGAAGTTTCATGCTTTGGATCATAAATTTAAGTCTTTAAACCATTTTGAGTTGAATTTTGTATATAGTGAGACAGAAGTGTCGAATTTTATTTTTTTACATGAGGATATCCATTTATCTTAGCACCATTTGTCAAAGAGAAGGACTATTTTCTTTGTGCACTCTTAGCATTTTTGTAGAAAATCAGTTAGCTGTAAATACATAGATTTAGGGGCTGGGGATATGGCTCAAGCGGTAGCGCGCTCGCCTGGCATGCATGCGGCCCGGGTTCGATCCTCAGCACCACATACAAACAAAGATGTTGTGTCCACCGAAAACTAAAAAATAAATATTAAAAAATTCTCTCTCTCTCTTTAAAAAAAATACATAGATTTACTTCTGGCATTGGTCTATGTTTTTATGTGAATGCCATGGTGCTTGAGTTACTATAGCTTTGTAGTATATTTTGAAGTCAAGGTTGTTTTGATATACACTTTAGGTACAATGGCTATTATCAAAAAATTGAAAGTAACAATGCTGCCCCGGATTTGATGAAAGAGAAACTGTTATATATTGTTGGTGGGAATTTGAATTAGTACAGTCATTATGAAAAACAGTATAGAGATTCTTTGTAAAATTAAAAATAGAACTATCATGTGATTCAGCAATACTGTCCCAAGGCATATATCCAAAGGAAATCAGTGCATTGATGAAATGTCTTTACTCCTGTTTATGACATCACTATTCGAAGTAGCCAAGATATGAAATCAACCTTGGTATCCATCAACAGATGAATGGATAAAGAAAACATGGTATGTAAACAGTGGAATCCCTTTCAGTCAATAACAGGAGGAAATCCTGTTATTTTTGACAATATGGATGAGCCTGGAGGATATTATGTTAAGAGAAATAAACCAGACATAGGCAAATACTGCATGATCACGTTCATATGTGGAATATAAAAAATGGAATATTATAGATATTAAAAGCAAAGTAGTGGTAGCCAGAGGTTAGGAGAGAAGAGAGGAGAAATCATGGAAACACTGGTCAAGGAGTATGATGTTAGTCAGTTAGGAAAAATAAATTCTGACATACCTTCTGATCCAGAGAAACTATAGCTAATGATCATGCATTGTGTGTTCCAAATAGAGGAATTTTGAATGTGCTCAAAAACAAAGCAATAATAAAAATTTGTGATGGATATGCTAATTTCCCTGATTTGATCACTATATAGTGTATGCATGTCTTAAAACACCAGACTGTACTTCATTAGTATGTACAATTGTTACATGTCAATAAATCTTTTTAGAATAGTTAGAAGCTGAAAAGTTTATCTTAATGCCTATCCTATAATAAACATGTACATGCAGGTCATGACATAAAACAAGAGATGTGCATGCTTATAGGTATTATGGTACTTTGTAAAATTTATGAGCCTGGATATATATTATTTATTACCCATACTCAGTGCCTTATATTTGTTGGTACCATAAACGGAAGCGACCCTTCTTGTTGTGGTCAGAAAAGCTTGATGATCAATACCCTTATAGAGCTGAAATGGTGTTTCTCTAATTTAAAAACTGAACTTCAGGCTCTACACGCATAGACCAAGTGATTCATTAAACAGTGCATTAAAGTGGAACAAAATATTCATTTTTAAATACTTCTCCCTTCAATATACAAGGTCCATTGAAATACTCCATTTTATTTCATTAATTTTTTTTAAATTACTGGTAATAAAATTGAGTTTTCAATTTCAATTAGGTGATGATTCATAATTTAAGACACATTGCATCTCTAAAATTTCTACTACCATAACATTTAAAATTGCAGTTTATGTAGTACTCTAAGCTATAAAATGTCACCAAGTATAAAGAATTAAAATTTCCTAGAGTGGTTCAGTGGATGGTCAGTTTATAAAGAGGTCAGTATTCCTTTCAACCCAGATCAGTACAAACAAAAACAGGTAAACTGTGTAATCATGTAATTTTTGCAGGAAGAATATTTGCTATGGATGGTTTTTGCAATGAAATAGTTTATTTTTTAACTCAACAGGTAACGTGTAATAACAATTAGTTTAATCACACACTGAATTTAGGTCTAAAGATTGAGTATAAAGTCCGTATTAGAAAAAAATATTTCCAAATTTATTTTGTCATTAGTTCAGAACTTGGAGCTCAGCAGCATAATCAGCACACCATACTTACAAGAAAAAGATTTGGAACCAACTTTTTAAATATGAAGATAACTGTTTTTTCAAAAATCAGCCTCCATTTGGTTCCTTAGCAAAACCCATATCCTTCAATGAACAAAGTTTGAACTAAGATAATGTTCAAATTAAAAATCTTGAATAACCCCACAGTGTTTTACAAAAATAATCTATCATTTTCTCCCCTGAATCCATGCCCATGGATGTGAGAAATGTGACATATCTCTTGATATGTCCCTGAGCTATTTTCTTTCCCCTGTTTCATTGCACAAAACTGAAATACTAAGAAGCCTAAGGCTGGAGTTCCAGAAGCAGCTTCTAGTTCTAATATTATCCCCCTACTCCTAAAAGTAGAAAATGAGACCTAGATTATTCAGAGCCTCAGTATAAAAGACCTAGATTATTCAGAGACTCAGTATAAAAGCCAGGATCATCTTTAAAGGGACATACTTAATAAATCAAAAGTAAGTTATATGCTTGGACAACTATTAAAATGAAATGTAGTTTCCCTTGGACAGAGTGATATTCTAGTGAAACTATGCTCCTAGTAAAATGAATCAGATCCTTTAAAATATTTAGACATGTAGATTAAAAGGTGGGAACTTTACTATCTTTGAGATTTCCAAACATTAACTGAAGTGAAGGCACTTTATTTTAGACTTCTTTTGAATGATCTCATACAGACACCTACTCAATTTTCAGTGTAATTCAATCCCAATAAGCCTATAATTAAGCTGAAACTATTATAAATTGAAAATTAATTTAGTAAACCTAACCTATTGAATGTGATAGCTATAGAGCACACTGCCAAGCATCAGTTGTTTAATCTTTTGAGAGGGTTGCCAGAGGCCCAGCCTCTGCCCAGCATCATCAGAGGCTCCATATTGCTAGCTCAGTGGGACATCAACATTCAAACTTACAAGTATGGTTTCTACTGAATGCATACCACTTTCACACCAATGCAAGTTGGAAAAGAGTTAAACCTCTGTACACTAGGCACAGTCTGTATGTACATTAGTGTTTTAGCTTACTACTTTTAAGAAGGTATTCAAGCACTGAACTGTGTCTCCCCAAATTCAAATGTTCAAGCTCAACCCCTACATTTGTGACCATATTTGAAGACAAGGCCTGTGAGAGGGCGATAAAGGCTAAAAGAGGCTATGAAGTTCAGGCTCTAATTCAATCGGGCTGGTGTTCTATAAGCAGAAGAAAAACACCAGAAGTTCATGATTGCTTTCTCTATTTCTACAAGAAATGCCATTGGGATTTTGATTGGCATTGCATTAAACCTATAGAGAACTTTTGGTAATATCGCCATTTTGATGATGTTAGTTCTGCCTATCCATGAACAGGGTATATTTTTCCATCTTCTAAGATCTTCTTTTATTTCTCTCTTTAGGGTTCTGTAGTTTTCATTGTATAAGTCTTTCACCTCTTTTGTTAGGTTGATTCCCAAGTATTTTATTTTTATTTTTTGAGGATATTGTGAATGGAGTGGTTGTCCTCATTTCCATTTCAGAGGATTTGTCGCTGATATACAGGAATGCCTTTGATTTATGCGTATTGATTTTATATCCTGTCACTTTGCTGAATTCATTTATTAGCTCTAATAGTTTCTTTGTAGACCCTTTTGGGTCTTCTAGGTATAGAATCATGTCATCTGCAAATAGTGATAATTTAAGTTCTTTTCCTATTTTTATGCCTTTAATTTCTTTTGTCTGTCTAATTGCTCTGGCCAGTGTTTCGAGAACTATGTTGAACAGAAGTGGTGATAGATGGCATCCTGTCTTGTTCCAGATTTTAGAGGGAATGCCTTCGATTTTTCTCCATTCAGAATGATGCTAGCCTGAGGCTTAGCATAGATTGCTTTTACAATATTGAGGTATGTTCCTGTTATCCCTAGTTTTTCTAGAGTTTTGAACGTAAAGGGATGGTGTACTTTGTCGAATGCTTTTTCCGCATCTATCGAGATGATCATATGGTTCTTATCTTTAAGTCTATTGATGTGGTGAATAACATTTATTGATTTCCATATATTGAGCCAGCCTTGCATCCCAGGGATGAATCCGACTTGATCATGGTGCACAAGTTTTTTGATATGTTTTTGTATCCAATTCGCCAGAATTTTATTGAGGATTTTTGCATCTAGACAATGCTAAGCAGGAAGTGTGAATCAGGCGGTATAGCAATACCAGACTTCAAACTATACTACAGAGCAATAGTAACAAAAACAGCATGGTACTGGTACCAAAACAGGTGGGTGGACCAATGGTACAGAATAGAGGACACAGAAACCAATCCACAAAATTACAACTATCTTATATTTGATAAAGGGGCTAAAAGCATGCAATGGAGGAAGGATAGCATCTTCAACAAATGGTGCTGGGAAAACTGGAAATCCATATGCAACAAAATGAAACTGAATCCCTTTCTCTCGCCATGCACAAAAGTTAACTCAAAATGGATCAAGGAGCTTGATATCAAATCAGAGACATGGCGTCTGATAGAAGAAAAAGTTGGCTACGATCTACATACTGTGGGGTCGGGCTCCAAATTCCTCAATAGGACACCCATAGCATAAGAGTTAATAACTAGAATCAACAAATGGGACTTACTCAAACTAAAAAGTTTTTTTCTCAGCAAAAGAAACAATAAGAGAGGTAAATAGGGAGCCTACATCCTGGGAACAAATCTTTACTCCTCACACTTCAGATAGAGCCCTAATATCCAGAGTATACAAATAACTCAAAAAATTAGACAATAAGATAACAAATAACCCAATCAACAAATGGGCCAAGGACTTGAACAGACACTTCTCAAAGGAGGACATACAATCAATCAACAAGTACATGAAAAAATGCTCACCATCTCTAGCAGTCAGAGAAATGCAAATCAAAACCACCCTAAGATACCATCTCACTCCAGTAAGATTGGCAGCCATTATGAAGTCAAACAACAACAAGTGCTGGCGAGGATGTGGGGAAAAGGTTACACTTGTACATTGCTGGTGGGACTGCAAATTGGTGCAGCCAATTTGGAAAGAAGTATGAATATTTCTTGGAAAGCTGGGAATGGAACCACCATTTGACCCAGCTATTCCCCTTCTCGGTCTATTCCCTAAAGACCTAAAAAGAGCATGCTACAGGGACACTGCTACATCGATGTTCATAGCAGCACAATTCACAATAGCAAGACTGTGGAACCAACCTAGATGCCCTTCAATAGATGAATGGATTAAAAAATGTGGCATTTATACACAATGGAGTATTACTCTGCATTAAAAAAAATGACAAAATCATAGAATTTGCAGGGAAATGGATAGCATTAGAACTGATTATGCTAAGTGAAGCTAGCCAATCCCTAAAAAAACAATTGCCAAATGTCTTCTTTGATATAAGGAGAGTAACTAAGAACAGAGTAGGGACGAAGAGCATGAGAAGAAGATTAACATTAAACAGGGATCAGAGGTGGGAGGGAAAGGGAGAGAGAAGGAAAACTGCATGGAAATGGAAGGAGACCCTCAGGGTTATACATAATTACATACAAGAGGAAGTGAGGGGAAAGGGAACAATAATCCAAGGGGGAGAAATGAATTACCATAGAGGGGGTAGAGAGAGAAGAGGGGAGGGGAGGGAAGGGGTGGGGGGAGAGTAGAGGATAGGAAAGGCAGCAGAATACAACAGACACTAGTATGGCAATATGTAAATCAATGGATATGTAACTGATGTGATTCTGCAATCTGTATACGGGGTAAAAATGGGAGTTCATAACCCACTTGAATCAGAGTGTGATATATGATATATCAAGAACTATGTAATGTTTTGAACAACCTACAATAAAAATTTAAAAAAAAAAAAAGAAAAACACCAGAAGTCTTTCTCATACTCATGCACTGAGGACAGATTATGTGAAGACAGAGGGAAGATGGCATCTACAACCTCAGAAGAGAGACCCCATCAGACACTGGCTGTACTGGTACTTTGATTTTGTATTTTCCTGTTCCCAGAACGGTGAGAAAATAAATTTCAGTTGTTTAAACCACTCAGTGTATGACATAGTGCTATGGTAGACAACGTAGACTAAAACATAGGACAATACAGTTTTAGTGAGAGGAGCTGTAAAGACTATTTCCTGTTGCTACAGGTCTCTTTTCTGTATGTGAGCTAATGTGATGCAATAGAAGACATAGAAAATTTACAAAGTCTCTTAAGTCCAAGTCTTAGCTCCATCCCTTACCAGTTATGCATCCTTTAGACCTCCTACACTAGCTTTATTATTTAAAAAGTTATAATAACATATTCCCTTCTAGATTATTGTAAGGATTAAATAGTCCTATGATGATTCTATTTTTTTCATTCATTGTATCATCCACTAATCCATCTGACAAATAACCTAAAGATGGGAAAACTCACACCTTAGTATGCTATTCTTCAATTTATCTTTGGTTCCTCAATGAAATAAAAATTTAAGTCATGGCTAAGAATTCTAGATGGAAAATATATGATCATAAAGATAGGCAACTTAATACATACACACACATACACATATATAAATTTATACCTACCCATCTCCATAGCATCTTACCTCTTTGCTTTCTTCCAGATCCGATTCACTACTAAAGTCTTCTGTGTTTAAATTTTCAAAGTCGGACTCTCCTACAGCAATTGGTACCGTCACAGTAAGACTGGGATTATTTATGAAGGACATGTAGTCACTTTCATCAATGATGTACTTTTCAACACTGCTCCCAGTTCCTATGCCACTTGTGGTTCCATTAACATCTTTAAGATAATCAAGATCTTTCCCAATCTCTGTTGTGTGGTTGGACATACAACTGTCTTTTTTGTTGTTTAGATCATCAAGTGGTTTAATTTCATCTAAAATCTTTTGCTTTCTAACGAAGGACTGTTGAATAAATTCATATATTTTTCTTTTTACGTATGCTATTCCCTTGTGCATCCTATCCACAGCAATTTGAAGATTGTTCATTTCATTGTCATCATCAGTGGCTGCAAGGTTGTCTGCACTGAAGGAGCTCAGAAGTAAGGCCAGAAAAAGGTTCAGGACCTTAAAAAAATAGACATGATTATATTTTCACCTCAATATAATGAAGAGCATATTTTGACAACTTATAATTGTAGGAACCTCCATGTTCTAAAATTAGATGAGACAGAAACATGACAGCATATTTGTTTGGAGTTGGGTGGGCTGGGAGTGCAGGTCAGGGTAGAGTGTGTACTTTCAAGGCATAAAGCCCCGGGTTCAATCCCAACGTGGGTGCTCTGAATTTGTGATTTAGCTTAAGAAGTATTTAATTATGCATCCTTAAGCAAAGACATGTTTTCTACAGCTTTCAAGTTTTCTCACTTGTAAATGAAGTTGAATGAGCTAACCTAAGATATGATTAATTTAAAACTGTATGAAAAAACAAATTTATATGTGCATTATATAATTCTAAATATAAAATCATTAATGTTTGTAGTTATGCATTTAAACATTTATTTTGTAGTTTCTTTTTTGATAGAGATATTGAATTGGATAAAGGCAAAATCACCACTCAAATGGCTCAAATTTAGGATTTAGGGCTTATGGGCTTAAAATAGGTATCTTAATCATACTGCATTTCTTATACATACCTCCTTATCAACTAATTAGTAGAACTATTTATAAATAATATGTATTATTTTGGTGGGACTGACACATTAATGTGTGTTCCCCTTGGAATATATCTATATATCTATATATATTATATATATATACATACACACACACACACATATATGTATATATATATATATACACACATATACACATATACATTAATTAATTTTTATTCATTAATTATAATTACAATAGTGGAATTCATGGTGACATATTCATACAAGCACATAACATAATTTGGTCAATTAATTCCCTGGTACCTCCCCTTTCCATCTCCTCTCTTCCCCTGGTTTCTTTTTTCTACCCTATTGGTCTCCTTCTATATTTATTAGAATATATTTATATTTTCCCATATTATAAATAGCTATATTCCAATTTTAAGAGAGAATTACTCCATTAGAGCAATCTCAAAATAAAGAATGGCATCACTAGCCATCCTTTATTTTGATTTAGAGCCTCTAGACAATTTGTTGGCTAATGCAGTTACATATGATATTGGGTGACTGAGTGTTATGTGTTGCAGTGAGCAAGAAAATGAATGACAGAGTCAGTAGGAACACTGAAAGGCACCACTTGTTAGTCCAATACTGGAAGGTAGTGCTGAACTAACTAACTTAATTACTTACTTTCTTTTTTTTTCTATACATGATTTGAAGTAAATGATTACCTTTTCTATGACTATAGTTCTTTCCTTGATTTGCAAGAGCATATATGTGAATTAGTGGAAATATTTAATAACCCTATGAACTTACTCTTTTCTTATTTGGATCTATATATTTTCCAGAGTTAACATTAAGAAAAGTGTTTGCATGCACATCTTATAACTGGTTGTCATCCACTGCCATATGTATGTATAATATATGTATAACATATTGTAGTTTCTCTCTAGATATATTTTAGACTTCCTCCTTCCTTGGTCCTGAATTTGTAAAATGTTACCAGAATAGTCTTTTAGACTTGTCTTCAATGTGACCCTCTACTGCGATTCATATAATAAATGTGATGAAATGATTGACATAATGGAGTTGAGTATAAATTTGTAGATTACTTCTATATTGTGATACTTTCAAACTGGAGGTATAAATATTTCTGAGATAAGATATATTTAGAACTAATAATCATAAGAATTTTGGGGACAAAATGATCATTCTGTTATATTGTTAATATATTTCTGAAATATATATCTTAAGTGGATACATACCACTAGATTTCCAATCACCATGACCATCATGAAGACAGTAAGGCACATGGCTTGACCAGCGACCTCCATACAGTCCCACATGGTCTCTATCCACTCTCCACACAGCACACGGAACACAATCAGGAAGGAGTGGAAGAAATCATTCATGTGCCAGCGTGGGAGCTTACAGTCACTGGCGATTTTGCAGACACAATCTTTGTAGCTTTTGCCAAAGAGCTGCATGCCGACCACAGCAAAAATGAAGACTATGATGGCCAACACCAGGGTGAGATTTCCCAGCGCCCCCACTGAATTGCCGATGATCTTTATTAGCATGTTTAATGTTGGCCAAGATTTTGCCAACTTGAAAACTCGGAGCTAGAAAAATGAAAAAATTGATACATATTATTATGCTCTTTTCAAGCATTTAATAATGTTGAGGTTTACCAAGAAATGATGATTGAAGTTGAGTCTCTTAGGGTTGAGGTCTAGCTTAGTGGGAGACCACTTACCAAGTATGTGTGAGGCTGTGGGTTCAATCCCCAGCATCCCCCAGCCCCATAAAAAGGTTTGAATCGCTTAAACCACTGGTACTGCCCTATCCTCTAGGGCTCATGACTATTTTTTGGACCCTCTAGGAAGAGTCTATTTATCCCATATTTTAACCAGGTACATCATTTTCTATGAGAGTGAATTTTTAATGATTACTTAGAAATAATTTTTCTTAGTTTGTTTTACAAAGAAGGCTCTGAGATACCTCATGCCTTAAACTGTAATATTAATAACTGAATCTGAATGATCTCTACTGAAAGATACTCATTTGTCAATAGTATGCTAAGTAAAATCATATTGAGCCCTGATGTACGTAGAGGAAAAAATATTTATTATTCATTAATGCCACTTCAGGTCATTGATATAGCTGAATTCACCTGCACTGAGAAACTGGAATATTTTTATGACTCTATTATTTCCTTAATTTGCAAGGACATATATATTAATTAACAGACATGTTTTTTGGTCCTACAAATTTTCTCTTTTTTGATGGGTATTTATTTTCCAGGGGTAGAGCTGGTAAAACATTTGGCATGTACATCATGTCACTGATTGTCATCCACTGCTACATAGGGCTATTTGTATTTTCAGCCTATTATTAAAAGGTGGAGCATTTTCATTAAAAATGTTTCTAACAAATGAAAATATTAACTGTAGTAGTCATTAGAAAAAATAATTAGTCAGAATGGCAACTGGGTAGCATATTCAATTTTACCTGATTATACTTTTTAGAATAAAGGTTTTTAATAGTAAGTGGGACCATATATATATATATATATATATATATATATATATATATATATATATATATATATACTTAAGAACAGTTTTGACAATACAAAGATATGAACTTGAAATGCTAATGGTTGTATGGTAAAGTCCATGACAGAATTATTCTAGAACACTGTTTTTAGAAGAGTTTTTGCTATTGTTGCTCTTTTGTTTTGCTTTACCAATCGGAATGAACGGAGAACTGATAATCCTTCCACGTTGGCGAGCCCAAGTTCTACCAGGCTAAGTGTCACAATGAAACCATCAAAGATATTCCAGCCTTCTTGGAAATAATAGTAAGGATCCATGGCAATAATTTTCAGAAACATTTCTGCTGTAAAGATCCCAGTGAAAACCTAAGATCAAAACAAAATTATTCTACTTCCATCAGATAATGAAAGAATGTAACATAAATCTGCTCTTAGAAAAAAAGGTTTATGCTATTTTTCCAAAGATTCCATTACTAACTTAAATGCATATAGTAGTTTATAGTTTATTAAAGACTTTCATATAATTTTAAAATTTTTATCCTCACAGAACCCCCAATAACTGGATGCCATATAATTATTTCTTTATACAGAGGAAACTAAGATCACAAGATAGTTGAAATGACTTTCTGAATAGCTTAAACTCTAAGATGACAAAACTAAGACATGAGTGAAAATATTCTAATTTGGGCAGTGTTCTTGTCATTAATCAAACTGCATTTTCTCCAGGTTTTGTACAACAACACTGATGAGATTTTGCTCACACACAGTTTCATTTTATCTATAAGCTTATACACATTTTCCTTAAGTCAGACAGTTGTCATACATGTTCATACATGTCACAGTGTGTGCAATATACTATCATTATTATTTTGTTACACATGAAAAAAATAACTTTACTTCCATAGTATAAAAAGTAGGTTTTTATAAATATAAATAATACATTGCAGGATGTTACTTTTTTTTTTTTTTTTTTTTTAACCATCAAATATCCTAAACCGGAGCTGGGGCTATAGCTCAGCAGTAGAACGCTTGTCTCACACATGCTAGGCACTGGGTTCAATCCTCAGCACTACATGAAAATAAATAAAGATATTGTGTCCAACTATAAGTAAAAAATAAATTAAAAAAATACTAAACCTTGAGCCAGGCATGGTAGTACATGCTTATAATCCCAGTGGCTTGGGAGGCTGAGATAACTTAGAGGCCCTAAGCAACTTCATGAGACCCTGTCTCAGAATGAATACTAAAAAGGGTTGAGGATGTGGCTCAGTGGTTAAACACTAAGTGGGTTCAATCCCTGGTACTAAACAAACAAACAAACAAATCCTCAACCTCAAAGCAAATATTATGGAAAATGCATACATCACATTTCCATGCTCTTCCTTTCAGCAAATAAAACCTAATATTTCTAATATTCTTGAGTTGACTGGAGTCAGCTGGCAAATGTGATTATTTACATTTTGAAGTATACAAACGAAAGAATAAAGTGGCAACCTTCACCCAAATCAGTCTTGTTAATCATACAATATATAAAATGTCCTGGGATTTGCAATATTTTATGGTGTAATATAGAATAAATAAATGAAATATTAAATAGACCACGTAGATCCTGGAAGTAGTCAAGCTGGAGACATTTTATAGTTATTATATTTATTCTTGCAATGATAATGATTAAGAAGAAGAAAAAGATCCACAGTTTTATTTTGGACTTCTATACCTAGGGAAAATCAAATACTATCATTTTTTAAAAAAGAGTGTTCTTAAGCAATGAATGACTTCTGCATCATTAAAATTCGTAAATATCACTATCGATTTTTTAAAGTAGTACCTTGGATCTACACCTACTGTTCTCTTTCTCACTTCTTGCATGGATGGATATAAAGGACCATTGCTTTTGGTAAAAGTAGAAATTCAGCTAGATATAATGTCCCTGAGGGTGGAGTAGGAGGCAGGAAGTGTAGTTGAAAAAGTGCTATAAATTATTAAATAGAACAGTTTCTTAAACAGAAAATCTAAAAAGACTGAACACAATTACCTTCCAATATGCTTACCAAGTTTCCCACTGTAAGCACATTATTGAAATGTTCTGTCATTGGATAGTGCTCCATGGCCATGAAAAGAGTATTTAAGACAATACAGATGGTGATGGCCAGGTCAACAAATGGGTCCATCACAACCAGGTTGACAATATGCTTCACCTTTAACCAATATGGAGAGCAGTCCCAGATTAAGAATATGTTGGAAAATTTATACCAACAAGGTGGGCATTTCTGCCTGGATTCTTCAAGTTCTGGATTTAAAAGAGTAAGAACAGCAACTGAAAGATTTATTCTATAACCACAAATATTTATTTAGATCCACTAGATTTATTTTCAGTAATTGTTACACTTCCATTTGCTACAAAGTCAAACTCATTTGTTCTTGGTAAAATAATTTTTTTAAAAAAATTATAGGATTTACTCTAGCCACCTAGAGACACCAGACATACACACAGAGAAGAGGTGACGAAGAAAGAGTTTTTTCCACTTATGCATTGACACGGTGGCTCAGCACCTGGCCTCAAGTTAAGTGATTGATCTTTTAAATGAAATCAGTAGGAACATACTTAGGGAAACATATTGTGTAAAATCTGATGTCAATGACTGGTTATGTTGTCAATGTCAAGTAGTCAGAGTTAGCGCTGTGGTCCAAGAATCATCCTTTGATTTGTTTTTATTTTGTGAAAATGATCTTCTTCTCCTGGCCAATCTTGAGAGTATTTAGGATGAGGCTAAAAGGGACAGTGCTGCTGGCACACTTAGAATCTCAGTCGCTATGATTAATGGGATTAAAAATCCCCAGCAGAATGTTGTACTGTGTATTTTCAGAGTTACCACATGCAGTTCAGAAAATAGTCTTTAGGATTCAATATTATTTAGAATAGATAAACTTTTAAAGCTCCCAGAATATAGGAGCACATATAATAAATAATCACTTTTGCTTTCTCTTTAGAATGAGGATTCCAACACAAAAATAAAAAGATTTGTTTCCAATGGGACAATATAAGTTGATTGAAATGGAAATGGAATTTGTTACAAACCTTCTACTGTATTGGTTAAGATGCTGGCTATGCTCATTGCCCTTTGCCTTTGGGAAGGATCTTCTAGAAAGTCCATGGAAACATGGAAAGAACTTGATCTTCTCTTTCTCATTTCAGTTTCAGTAGTTGTTCCCTATAAAGAAAGTGCTAATGCATTAAGCGATTAACTTGAACAACATGATAAGCAAACAATCAAAGGGTGATTTGGTGAATTTTATGAAACATGCATCATGCACTTTCCTATTTAATTGGTGATGGCAGATATTGCTGACTTATTGTATCATTAACCTGGAATGTCAAAACTGTTAACCATTCAGTCATATAGCAAAAATTAATTTTTAGTCTGCTGATTTCATAATTATATGAAATATGACATACTTATGTTATAGTTGATAAATATTTAGACAGATAGATTTAAGAGTTATCCTTATTTCTGAACTAACGTAAGAACTTAATAATTTTAAAACACATTTAAGTGATCCAGGCATTTGATTTTTGAGAAGGTAGCCATTTAATTTTAAGAAAATACCAACCATTACAACATACTTAGCTGCCATCTCTTTCTCTAGAAATAAGACATGGGTAGTCATTGACAACACAAACTATATTAAAAACACACACACATGCTGCATGGACAACAGTTTCATCCAGGGTATCACAGCAATAAGTCATCTAATTCTGACTTAGTCATGCCTCATCATGCTGATATATTTCCAAGTGAGTGGACAGTTTAAAATGAGGCAGCATCTGTTTGGAAATTCCTCATCTGGTTCTACATTCACAAACATGTAATACTACTTGGTTCACAGGCAACTCTTTCATTTGTTTGTATCAACAATTTATTGTGTTTCTTCATTTTCATTAATTTTGAAAAGACCTATATCAGCATTTTTTTTTGTAAGACAAATATGAGTACTAGAAATTTTAAGGTAAGAGTGAAGCTGTCTGTTTAAGCCCAGTGTTTTTGAAAATCTAAACTAAAGCACAGCTATGTTGAAGAATCAGTTGGAAAGATTTATTATACACCCTTTACACTTAAACAGAAGACTCATTTATTTACTTTTTAACCAGGGCCTTAGAGGATGCCCTGATATATAAATTCAGTGTGGGCATATAGCAAATCCTCCAATTGGAGGCACTAATTATTGTGTCTAATTAATCCTTAGCATGTTGAATAAGTAAATGCATTCAGGATTGTGCAGGACAGAGTCAGGTTTTAAGGTTAAGTTGGTTAGTCTATTAAAGGTATTACAAGATGCAGGTACATTCACAGCTTGACCAACCAGGAATCATTCTCAAGAGATCCATTCTGTAGAAACACTGGCTGGTGCAGCAATAATGGGCCAGCCATGCCTGAACTATTTAAAACTTCCTTACATTGTCATCAGTAGCTGGCTTATCTATTATCACCTCTGGCAGAAGCTGTCCAACAGGCGATGTAGGAACTGAAGGTCCACCAACCAAGGAAACCACACCATTGCAATCCACAGTGCTGTGCATCTTCCCATTTGCTGGAAACACTGCCAGCATCCGGGACGACCTACTGGTCTGACTTAGGTTACTGTTGCGTCGCTCTCCATGTCGTCTGGGCACAAACAAGGAATCTCTCCGGCTCTCATTATCCTCAAAGGTGCTGTGCTCATCATCAGCAAAGTCATTCTCAGACCCCACATCCTTTGCTCGCCCTCTAAAACTGAAAAGACTTGTCCTGCTATTTCGCCTTGGAGAAAATAGGGAGCCACGGATGCTCAACAAAGACTAAAAGTTTGAAACAAACAAACAAAAAGTAAAATCATGTTAATATCACCTTTGTCACATGCAATCATTTTGAAAGATTAAGTTGAAGGAAATCTCAGCATTCCTGACAGGAGGATCTTCTAGAAAGTCCATGGAAACATGGAAAGAACTTGATCTTCTCCTTCTCATTTCAGTTTCAGTAGTTGTTCACATCTTAAATTTATAGGCATTCAGATTAAATTCAATCAGTGGTTTCTAGCCACTGGTATTAAGGAATGGGGAGCTAGAGTGCAACCTAAAGATAATGAAAAAAATCCTTGAACCATCATTTCTCAATTTCAAACGGCAACAACATAAAGTCTATTGCTGGGGATATTGTGAACCTTGGCACTAGCCGCAAGACCTCAGCAAGGCCACTATTGTTTTTGTTGCTCTTTCCTTTTAAGGAATTCCACCATTTTCAGAGATCATTAATCCACTTTTCTAAAATTACTTTAACTGTTATTCCTGTTCTACCTAAAAGGCATAGCATTTTCAATACTTGACTTCTGAAGTTCAGAGTGATGTGCTTTTCAATAAAGTGTCTCATGACTGATATTTTCAGAAACATGCACGAAGGCTTATAAAGATGTTACAGGGAAAAACAACATAAAATCATAAAACAACCAAAAGGACATTACTGATCAGCCAGTCCCAGATCCATATTTTTTGTTGTTGTTAAAGGAGCTGAGGCCAGAAAGATTAAATGTCATTAGTCACAGACAAATGCCAGCAGTCAGTCTCATGAAAATCCAGGTCTCATGGCTTTCAACCCAACATTACTTGAAGCATACCAAGATGTAGACTCAAATATACCTAGAGTAAACTTTTCACTTAACTATGTGAAGAAAGGATAGATTTAGATATAATAAAACTAATAGCTGATTCAATTGATTAAAATTCCTAGGTCCATTTTAATTCTTTCCCTCTCTTCAGTATTCTACTTTTCACCCATGCATCAGCAAACTCAGCAGTGACGTACCTGGTGTGGAGAAGAGTACCTCTTTTCATATGTCAATCGGTTCCCTTCAATGGAGAAACGAAACCCCTTCCTCCTGATACTGTCTTCAGATTCAGATTTATGGAACTCGTCCTCATCTTTCTCTTCCCCACCAGACTGCTCTTTCTGTTTTCTTTTCTTTCTTCGATTCCTCCTTTCCTTGGCACTCTTGGAACTCAACTTAGAGGCTTCAGATGAACTGTCTGAAAGCCTGCCTGCTGCACTGGGCTCTCTGGAATGTTCTGAGGTGGTTGCAGCTGCTGCTTGCTATGTAGAGGAAAAATAGATTTAGCATGGCACTAGAAAAGTCCTTAATCTTTCTTTAATTGTCTTAAGAATTTTCATGGCATTTACAAAATACATTTAGCTGACTGAGCTATTCTCACATTGATGCTCTGCAAGTGTAAGGGGCATTTTTTTTTTTCTTTCTACCTAATGAGGACTTTCAGAGATAATCTGGTTTTCTCCATCATACCATTTATTAGGTTTCTGTTATGCTTCACAGACCACATATTCAAAAGGATCCATTGTGCATCAATAATAACGTACATTCATACTACTTTGGGGGATTTGATTTGCCCTAATAAATTAGATTTAATTATCATTGTCTTCTTTCCTCTGAAAAGTAGATTGGAGTATAGAAGGAAAGTTACATGAGGTCATAACCAAAAATGGGAATGAGATAATTACCATTGATACTGTGTTATTCAATGCCCTCAAAATATTATCAATCAAATTGATGGATAGTTATAAAATCCCTTCTTCACCCGTCCATGATATTGTATTTTGAAGAGTGGAGGAGGGAGGTCAGCAGTTTTCTACTAAGCAATACAAGATATTCAGTTTTCCAAAATCTGTGCCCAACATCTTCAACTCGGCTCTGGTTGAACAATGCTTTTTGATCACAAATTGTATTGGTACTAAGATGGCACTTTTTGATTATTATCATTGTTCCCAGAATACCCTCAATACAGGCTTCTGGTGTATAAATTAATATAGCTGAATGAATTTTCTTCTTTAGTAAAGACCATAAGTTTATATGTGATGCAGATGGGATGACAGGACAGGCACTTTCTGAACTATGAGCACTGAAATCACAGTATAAAACAAGTATCCGTCCAACATCCCCTGGTCTCTGTGAGGTTGGTGACATTTAGATGCCATTGGATACCACGGAATCAGAGAACATTGTATTTTTAACCTCTTCCTTATAAAGGCAATTAAGCCACCACTTTAAAAGGTGATATGTTTGGTTAAAGAAAGATAAAGGCTACTTTTATGAAATAGATGAACATCTTTTTAGATAATAACCAATATTTTTTTCTAAGAAAAGATTATTTCCTTAGAATTTTCTCCTAATGCCAGTATATTCACTTAGTGAAAATGTCTTGCCCAAGAATACTCTCCAAATTACATTTTCCTCTTTATTCTGAGCATCTCAGAACAACTAAAATAACATGGGAAAGTTCCATTGTGGTTAATATTACCAGCATCTTAAAATAATTAAGTGAATAATTAAATGAAACTAAGTAGATGTTCAGAAACCTTTACTAATTCCCCATTCTACCAGTTTCCTCAGGTACCGTCTTTTACTTTCTCTCCAGTAATTTTTAACAATAAAAAAGTTGGTACCAAAAGAAAGAAAGAGGTTGGTACTGTGGGACAAGGCATATTTGACTTGATAATTTACTTGAGCTGCCTCTTGCTGCTTTTTAAGCTGTTCAAGCATCTGCTGAAATTCTGCCTCCTTCTGTTCTGCTTCTTCCATTGTGGCCTGATTCTGTTCCTCGTAGGCCATGGCCACCACAGCCAGGATCAAATTTATCAGGTAGAATGAGCCCAGGAAAATGACCAGCACAAAAAATATCATATATGTTTTCCCAGCAGCACGCAGTGTCTGCAAATAAGAACAGAATTGTTTCTCAAAACTACTTCATTAAGGGGGTGGCTTCACCTTTCAACTTGTGTGTCTTGCAGAACTCTGATACAAATTATACAGGTCACAGGCTCTCCCTCTTCTCTGACAGTCTATTTCATTCACCTCTGCCTCCTCATTCTTTAACTTAAGTATCCACACTTTAATTTCTAGGAGGAAATTCTTGGATTCACCCAATATGAAACTAATAAAATAAGATGGAGACTTCCATCAAAAAGCTGAGACTTTGATGAAAGTCAAAGAAGAAATCAGAAGTATTTGTACATTGACCTCCTTTTCATTTCCTCCCACCTGTGGGATAATAATCGAGGGGGGATACAGGGCTGAGGGGAGCTTGTGCCTTCTGGTTAAAGGGAACCTGTCTCAATAAGGATAAGAAACAGGATTTGAGCCAGGGAGAATGGGAGAGAATTACTATCCTTGGCATTATTCTGCTCAATATGTATTATAATCTATAAAATAGGGGAGCTTAAATCTCTGGCTTTCAAGTTCTGCTCTCTCTACCGTATTATGCTGTGGTGTGATTTTCATGACTTAGTCTATGTTTCTGAAAACTTCAACTTAAATGCAGTGAATATTGCTTCAGAGTCTCACCAGTTGATAAAGATTTTCCCAGAAGTCCTGAGTCATCAGCCGAAACAGAGACAAAAATGCCCAACTGAAGGTATCAAAGCTTGTGTAACCATAGTTAGGGTTTCTACCAGCTTTTACACACATGTATCCTTCTGGACACTGGCTGTAAAGGGGGAAAGAAAGCATTATAAGACATCCTACTGCCTTTTCATTCTGGTAGAATTTTACACTTAGAACATTATCTGGCCAGGAAGACTTGCTATCTCCAAGAATAACACTACGATTGATAACTAAGTAATATAATTCCCAATTTTTTTGAGAGAGAGAGAGAGAGAGAGAATTTTTAAATATTTATTTAATTACATATTTTTAGTTTTCAGTGGACACAACATCTTTGTATGTGGTGCTGAGGCTCCAACCCGGGCCGCACGCATGCCAGGCTATCGCGCTACTGCTTGAGCCACATCTCCAGCCCCTATTCCCAATTTTTTACCATGTAACTTTATTAGTCACTTGTTGTTATCATTATGAAATAGGACAGAAGAGACTGGACACTTGAGGAATTTTCAGGGATCAGGTTTATTGACTGCAGAGTTCAGAGAGGACATTTGCTTAAAATTCTCTGAACAAAGGTTTTGGAAATTTTTGAACTTTACAGTCTGCGTGTAGGGTGTAGGGTAGGGGGGAAGGTTCATATGACAAGTGCTCTCTGTTCCATCCTCTAGATCAGACACAGGTTTCACAAGTTTTTATCAAGAAAACAGAGATAATATCTTTTTGTACAACAAGCTTGCAGACTAACTCTCTCATATCTTTTGTGTGCAAACCTGCTTCAAACCACAAGACATCCTGCTCATCTGACAAGAAGAGAAGCTTAATTATGGCAAGGGTATTTTGAGAGGGGGTCTCTGGCCTGCTTCAATTAAATTATATAGTATGGCATCTCTAACAACATTAACAAAAATATTTTCTCTTAAGGACTAACATTTTCACATGTCTATTTCCTTTTCCCTACCTCGGTGCCTCCAGAGTCTATTCCTAGCAAGATATACTTACCTAAGTGAAACAGTGTTATAGCTAAAAGTATTCTTACTTTACAAGAAAAGCTTAACTAGTAATTTAAATAACCTCATGCTTTATAAATAATCTGAACTGCAGCAAATCAGTAGTAATAAATTAGTTGGCTTTTATTAGCTAGTTTCTACAGAAAGAGATAAGAGGTACACATATGTGTGTGTGTATACACCACATACACAAATACACAAGATTAATGGCTTACCCTGCATCAGAGCTATTTCCACATAGTAGTGCATCTAAAAAACCCTCCAAGAAATAATGATATCCTGTTTTAAAAAAAAAAAAAGAAAGTCAGTTATGAATACTTTTTTGGTTAAAAATACTAAAATGAGACAGGAAATCAGGTTCTAATTTTAGGTTCATTTAAGTAGAACATATAATTCATTTGAAGACATAGTATTGGCCCCTTCTCCCTCCAACTGCTAGATGTTGTAAAAAGGGCATTAGATACTTGATTTTATTTACTATTTTATTTACTATTAATATAAAATTAGTGGTAGCCTCAGGCACTAACATAACATTAAGAAAGAAATCAGTATTTTTTAACCACTGACTTTTGGTTTGTTTGGTTTTTGTTTCACAATAGTAGTAATTGAACCCAGGGCCTCACACACACAAGGCAAATGCTTCTTTTCTGAGCTATACCCCCACCACTTTTTATTTTATATTTTGAGACAGGGTCTTGATATGTTGCTCAGGCTGACCTTGAACTTACTGTGCTCCTGCCTGCTCTCTCAAGTAACTGGGATTTTAGGTATGTGCCACTGTGCCTGACTCTTGACTTCTTTAAATATAGAAAAATGTATTTCTAAGTTTTCAATTAAAATCAAATACCATGAAAGGGCTGTATAACTTCAGGATACATTTTTTATATCTTGTGCTTATGAATAAAGTCCTTTAAATTCAATGACCTAAAAACCTTACCTTGAAAAAAACAACTTTTCAATCATGATGCTTATTTTTAATTTCATTGAATTTAATTGTCTATCACTTTTAAAGATGAATCATCTTATTTATATTTTCATTTGTTTTGAAATAACTTGTCACAACAAGTGAAGCATCATCAGAGCAAATAAGAATCCTAGATTTTTAGAGTTAAAAATAGCTTCAGATATTCTTGATTTTATTTAAGTGTAAGAAAAATAGTTCACTAAATTTTCACTATGAGCAATAAATCCTGGGTGACATCTTCAGACAGAACCTTCAACTTAGATAAAAAGCAAACAACAGACTTCAGGGTGTTGGGGACAGCAGTGGACTAACTGACGTCACATGAATTGAATAGGACACATTTGAGCATCTC
The DNA here is from genome assembly GCF_048772815.1 of Callospermophilus lateralis. Classification (NCBI taxonomy): domain Eukaryota; kingdom Metazoa; phylum Chordata; class Mammalia; order Rodentia; family Sciuridae; genus Callospermophilus; species Callospermophilus lateralis. The sequence continues at coordinate 64,218,359 of NC_135313.1, read as the reverse complement.
TGACACTGCTCCTAATGCATTTTTCTTAACCTGAAGATTTCCAACTATTTGCAAATTATTTGTCAACTTATCATTGAATATCATGAAAGAGTTAATTTGTAACAAACCAAGGTATTTCCAGAATTTATAAGGAGATATTCAGTATGTGTCTTCATCCTTTTATTATGCTATCACTACTTTAAGAATTATCAAACCACCAGTAACAGTTCGTTTGTTTGTTTTTTGTTTCCCAATACTGGTAATGGAACCCAGGGCCTCACACACACAAGGCAAATGCTCCTTTTCTGAGCTATATCCCCACCATTTTTTATTTTATATTTTGAGACAGGGTCTTGATATGTTCTATGACTAATCCAACATGTTCTACACAGTCATTCACTAAAGGTCTTTCTTCCTTTCATTTTTTCCCAAAGTATTACTCACCATCTTAAAGTAATAAAGATATAGCTATATGTAAGCATATCCACAGTCTAAGTTTATATATTTAATATTTTTCATTAAAAGGACATATCCTTTTTCAATGAATCATTTTTCTTATTCCCTGCTTTTGAAATACTGCTCCTGGCACATACTAAAATTAAAGAAAAGAAAGAGAAAATTTTTTTTCTACTTTTATTTTCAATTTTAAAGAGAAAGTGTGTTAGGCCAATTATTTTTCCATCCTTCTAGAATAGACTATTTCAGTGTTTGACTATTTTGTCTAAGTGCTTGAAATAAAGATAAAGCAATTCCCATAACCTCACTGATTTATCTGAAACTTTCTATTTTACTCTCCTGAAGCTTAATTGACAATAATTTTCTTCTTTTTGATGTAATACTTTTTCAAATAGAAGAGTGCTTATCTTTAGGTCTTGCTTGATTTCCATAAAATAATAGAGTCAACTGTAAGTACTGTCAAGCCAATATTATCACCACTATTTTCCCCACTATTCTGCCAAAGTTCCTGGCAATCTGTAGTAAATGTTTAATATGTTATATTGCATAGTACTTTAGAATTTAAAAAGGGTTTTCACACATTTATTTTCTTCAATTGTCTCAACTACCACAGGAAGCATGTACAGTTAAAAGAGGATCCTGATAAAATTCTTTTTAGCCTCCCAAATGACAACACAATAGAAGGTGGCATTTGGAAGTCAAAATTAGAATAGTTATCAATTAAAAATTGATGTATGAGCAAACCACTGGTAAGACAATGAAAAAAAAATCTTCTTTAAAACTCATCCCAGAAATTATTTAAAACTCAGGGGAAAGATTAGGGATGTCATTTTGTGGAATAGTGCTTGCCTTACACGAAGAAGGTTATGGATTTAATACCCAGTGACAAAAATACCCAGTGACAAAAAAAAAAAAAGAAAGAAAGAAAGAATGAAAGAAAACAAAATCCAGGGGAAAAGAATGTCAAATAAAAATGTAATTTTATATATTTTTAAGTAATTTTATTAAGTAATTTCCAAAGAGTTTACTACCACTTACATGATCCTTTTTAATTTCCCATGCCTAGATAAAAGGCAGATCAAACAATGAAAAGAATAAATATACATATCAGCAATTCTTACTTTCATCTTGAATGTAGGATTTCCAGTCAAACTCAAATAAAGTCTCATTTACAAGTGTGCCATTGTTATTCACAGTTATGTTCCTCTCTATAGTGTGCTCCTCCAGAGAAGCATTCGTGGGAGGCCACTGTACACATTTATTCCTCAGGTTGCCCATGAAGAGCTGCAGGCCTATCAGTGCAAACACGCTGAGGCAGAACACAGTCAGGATCATGACATCTGAGAGCTTCTTCACCGACTGGATCAGGGCTCCCACGATGGTCTTCAGGCCTAAAAGAAGGAAGCTCATTACCCTGAAGACTTAACACATCTCAAATAACAAAAGCTTCACACAATACTCTTAAAAATGTAGAGTGTGCAAAAGTCTGCAGTGGTAGATAAGGGCGACACTTCATGGTAGGTGATAGCTTATGGAGATGAACAGCAGAAAAGTAATGATCCAAACAATGAAATTTAATCCACATTGCCTTAAGATGAAAGAAAATAACAGAAGTTTCATGGTCTTCAGGAAGTCTCCATTAAGGAAAGGGTCTTGATTTTTTACTCCTTGCTCTTGAAACTTGGCCACATTTTCATTAGGGTCAGTTGTCCATTTTATAAACAAATGTCTTGAATAAATATGTTTAAATTTGAAGCAGGAAAGGTTTTGCTATGAAATTGGAGGTGGCTTAGAGTATAATTTCACTTTAACATAAATCCTCCACTCAGATTCACGCTGTTCTTTTTATCATATCGCTTGTCTTTTGTTAGCAAAAAGAAGATTTATATTGTTTACATATAGGCATCAGTGGTTATACTGAATAAGAAACTGAAAATTGACATATTCATCAGGGAATAATTCCTCAGTAAAACTGATAAGACAAAAATCTAACATATCTAAGGGTGAATCATACAGACTGTATATTATAGTGTCATGCAAGAAATTATTTAGCTCCATGGCTGGAAAAAAAAAATAAAACTTATATTCAGAAAAGGAGAATATTTTTCTGTGAAATGCCCTACTTGTATTTTTTTTATTTTCTATAATGTTGAATGTGAAGCAAACAGGCAGATGCTGACAAACACAATAGGTCCCCCCTGAGTGTTGAACCTTATTCTCACCTGGAATGACTGAGATCGTTTTCAATGCTCGGAGGACTCTGAATGTTCTCAACGCTGAGACATTGCCCAGGTCCACAAACTCTGTTATATATCTGCAGTAGGGGAGTTCACACACAGACACAGTAACAAGACACAAAGAAAGAGTTGTAGATACAAGGGGTCTACACTTCACCTTAATCACTCCTTACTTGCAATTACAAAAATAATTTTCAAAGTTCTCAAGATTCTTAAATTAAAATCACCTACATTTATGTTTACAAATTCTGCTACAAACCTGTGGAATAAAACCAAAGTTACTCAAGACTTAAGCAGGATTCATGTTGCTTGTTTGGGTCTTTTATAAAGACCTTCAAGATGATTTTAAATAATAAATATTGTAAGTAGCAAATTAGACATTCGAGCCTATCACTGTAGTTTTATTTTCATAATTTAAGATCATTAACTAAATGTAAATTTTATAAGGTATTCACCCCGTTGTCCTTTTGAAAGCTATGTAATCAGCATCTGTGTAAATTAGAATTAAATGCAAAGAAATAAACCTTGGCTGTGATTTCAGGGTTTCATTTAGAAAAAGAGTGAAATCCCAAAGTTAGGTATGAAAAGGCAGATTGCTTCATTGTCTTTATCTACAAGATAAGGTTTTTCTAGTGCAACGTTTAAACAAAAGTTAAGCAAATTAGTAATGATATTTTATGGGTCCCAATACTGCTCCTGCCATTATTGCTATTTCATTCTCAAGAAACAGAAGTATCAATATGCATTTTTTTGCACTGTGGCTTGAGGGTGTGGTGAAGAATTGGATCATCTTGCTCAGAGATGAAAGTAAGACCAGACAGGCAGCATTTGGAGCTCTGAGTATATTGCTGTCCCTTCTCTTCCTCATCTGCACCATATTACACCTTCTATAGGTCAAGAGAATTAACTCCCAAAGGCAGGATGAGGGCATGGGGTTTGTTGGTTGGTCCACTGTTCTCCACATACCATGTCACTTATTGTGAATGGCTTTCCAATACTTGTTGGGTTCTCTTTCTAGGGAAGTTTATCACTAGAAAGTTTACCACTAGGGATGCAGGAATTGTTAACATTACTGAATATATATGGATAGGGTATAAGGATAAGAAGGCTTGTGATGAGAGTAAAGGAAGAGATGAAGGAGGCAATAAAGAGAAAAGATAGAAAAGGAGTCAAAAGAGAAATAGAGGTAGAGAGAATATGTCTGTATATAAAGCCATAAATACCCATTTACTGATAAAATAATAATAATTTATTAATTCATATTATATCAAATGCCTTCTTTTAACTGGTTAGTTTAATTTTCAGAGTACTTGGATACTAGTATATATTTACTTTTTATTATTTTATCAAACTAAGAAATAAAGGTATGGAGAGTATATAAAATTGATAAGATAAGTTTATGGAACCAGTAGAATTGTCTGTCCCTGTAATTATTTAAAGTCATTTTGCAAAGACATATTATAAATACGCTTGTACTTTTATATTTGGGGGGCATTGGTATGCATGTGGAAGAAAGGCAGATATGAAATTTGATGTGAAATTTTTATTTCCAACTATTGAAAAGCCTTCAAGCTATAGTGAAATACCACTTAAACTTCTATGGTGCTAACTTAAGATCCAGAGCTTAAATGTATAAGTCATGCCAACATATTCTAAATACTAAATCAACTTTATTTTTTTAAACTGTAGTACTAATGGAAAACCCAACTATATTCTTTTTGAAGTTTCAAAAAAGGCACTTACGCAAATGTAATAACAGTGAAATCAAGCCAGTTCCATGGATCTCGGAGGAAAGTAAAATCTTCTAAACAGAAGCCCCTTGCAATAATTTTTATAAGTGATTCAAAGGTATATATTCCTGTGAAAGTGTACCTAGAAACAAGCATCCAAAGAAGAACTGATAGAGTAATGGTTTTCTTTCAGAGCATATTAACTTCTTATACCTGTCAGTGGAACAGATGAATACTAAAAACAGGAAATTATGCAACTTGATTTTATTTTTGAAGAAATAAGACATAGTGGTAACTTTAAATTCAACTCCCTAACATATGAAGAGGTGTTTTTAAAGTGTCTTATAAGCAGTGTGAGAAATACATGCCATGTAAAATTCAAATCTAGCTACTGCCTGACATGACCTAGTATTGATAAAAATGAATTGAGTCTCCTGAGAAGCAGCATGGTTTCATGATGGAGTAGCCAATCAATAATGTTGCAGTATAGAAGGATATTCTCTTATAAAACAAAACAATAATTAAAAAACCCCTCAACTTCCATGATATTTTAAGAATAAGAAGACATTGATGAATCAGCAAGTCTAACATTTTCTCTTTCTTCAAGATAGGCTAACTTTCATGGAAAAAGACTTCATTAAAATCAAAGGGTATAATTCTAGGGTTATATGAGGTGAAAATTTACTCTGGAAGAAAATTTGGTGATCATTCAAAAACTTGGATGTTTCCAATGTTTAAAATGTCTATCAGAAACAGGAGTTCCAAGGTAACAAAACATCACAAAAATTAAAGTAATTAAAGACCTGTGGATTTTAACTTGTTAGCTTCAATGCTTTAGGAATTCTTTGTATAAAAAGTTTACTATTTTCTCCAGACTCTCTCCATTTTCTTATTGGCTCCACCTTGGACCTATCCAGGAAGGGAAGATGCACTTGGAAACACCTCTGTATTGGTAAGAGAAGTGGCCCTGGAGTAGCAAGGATTTCAATAGAGAGCGTGGGCAGGTGCAGCAGCCAGGCTTGGAGCAGCATGGATTGCACTTAGCCCACAGCTGGGCTTTCTGCCCTCAAGGGATATCCCAGACAGAGACAGCAATTATATTAGTAATGCTGCCAGGATTTTTTAAAAAATACTACCCAAACTTTCACCTTCATTAGTTTAGCTTTCAGTTAAACTAATTCAAATTTTAAAGTTGTACAATCGTGAAATTTTGGAAGGTTTTTTTTGTTTTGTTTTTTAAGTCAGTTTTTTGGTGACCTCTACTGAACTGATATTGGCCTGATATGAGGTACACATGGCTGACAAAATTGGAAACTCCTGAGGTTCAACATGGTCTCCTTATGGCATTTATAACTTGCTCTTAATTCTTAACTCACTGAATTAATCCCTTAACTTCCAAGTTTTCAATAACATAATAATATTCAAATTCTATTTTAAAGTTACCATAAGTGGTATATTTGTTGCTCAATTTAAGTTTTTCTATATGTCCCATATCTGGGACAATGGGACAAAATGGGTATTATGGAATTGAACTGAACTCAAGATCCATCATATTGGACCTCTTCTGCAATTTCTTTCAACACATTTTCTCTGGACATGTTAATTCTACAGCAAAAAAAAAAAATGGTAAAATGTCCAAGAAAGATGGACTTCTAGTGACCATCAGGTATAAGCAAAACAGAAAGATGAAATCTAATACCAGCAAGTCTTCTTGTTGCATAAATGTGCCTAAAATGGCTTTAATACAAGTGTTCTTCAATTTTATCTCAAAGATACATGAAGACATAGTTCCAAAATTTGAAATTTTGTATATGTGTGTTTATACATATAAATATAGAATTCGAACTTACTCTACATTCTTTGTCCAGTCTGGAGGGTTACTCATTGTCATAAACACACAGTTTGTCAAAATAGTGCACATAATTAGCATGCTGAATAATGTAGGTTATTGTTAAGGAACACACAAAACAAAATACAAATTTAACTAGTATATAAAACTAACATCAAAAAACCTTAACTATAGTTCAACCAGTACTCAGTGATAAATATATCATGGGCAAGTCATCTAATCTCTTTAAATTTTAGTTTCTTTCTTTCTTTTTTTTTTTTTGTACCAGGGATTGAACTCAGGGACACTCGACTACTGAGCCACATCCCCAGCCCTATTTTGCATTTTATTTAGAGACAGAATCTCACTGAATTGCTTTGCACCTCACTTTTGCTGAGGCTGCCTCACAATCCTCCTCTCTCAGCCTCCCAAGTTACTGTGATTACAGGCGCGTGCCATCATGCCCGGCAAATTTCATTTCTTTATCTGTACAATGTGAGTAATAATATCACCTTCACAGAATAGCTGTTTATGTTAAATGAAATAATGCATAAGAAGACATTATTGTATTGGTATAAGGTGTTGGTTTTGCAAATATTATTGAACAAATATATTCACTTCTCAGAAAACTTTGGTGGGAAGGCTTTCTGTGCCTTGTAGAGTTGCATATTATTTTGAACAGAGAGCATTAGCTTCAACTAATTCTAATAGTTAATTGTTGAGGAAGAATACATGTCTGTAATATTGAAATTTCTTCCATACATGTCATTCAATATATTTCAACATGTGAAAACATTTTTTTTGGTCAAAGACAGCATGATACTAAGTATTGGATTTTTCAGTTTTGACCAAGTTTCTACAAGTGCAGCAGCATTGGATAAGATGAAAAGTGAATATTCCTGAAGGTCAAGATTTAATATGATGTGAATGTAATTAAAATTCAACAAGGCAAAGTGACCTCAAGTGAGTCACTTATCCTCTCTGTGCTACTGAACCTCTCTGTGTCTCCACTTACTTTGATAAAGTGGAACTGATAATGAAGAGATTTCATCATTCTGGTGGGCAAGTTAAGTGAGTTAATGTGTGTGAAATGCTTGGAGCAGTGCCTGTATATAAGGAAAGATGCTCTAAGTGCTAGCTAAAACAAATGAGGAAGGCATAATGGAGTTGCAGCTGTGACAGGGACCTTAGAAAACAAGGAGTCTTATCACTACATTTAGAAATCAGAGAATTAAGGCTTATGCTCTAGAGAAATTAGATAACTTGGCCCAGGACTACAGAATGCAGGTTTTCTGTCTTTAGACACAATATTCTTTTCACTATAGTTTACTGCCCAAATGAAAATTTTCCATCAACTGAAAAAAAAAAGTTTACATCAAATGACCACATGATGGCACTAGGAATACAAACTAAGACAGGAAACATAGAAGTGGAAAAACCCTGAACACGCAATTTTTAATTTCAAATATTTAAATTTTAATAATAGCACATTTATACCTCTTACAATCAGCTTAAAATAGAAGGGTATCTTAGTTATGTTTTTTAGTTGTTTTTCTGTTTCACTGTTGTACTTTGTCTTGTTTCAGGTGCTGGAGCTCAAACTCAGAGCCTTGCCTGTAATTGTTAGGCAAGTGCTCTGCCTCTGAGCTACACCACCTTCAACCCAACCTTTTAGATTTTAGAAACTTTTTATTAAAATCAGATAGAATGGGCTTATGATAATTATAATAGTATTTCCTTATTTGTTAATACCAGAACCACCAAATGAAACACAAAAAGGAATGGAGTTTTCATTGATAAATATCAACAGATGAATTTAGTTGCAGTGGATTTTTTAAACCAGTAGGAATCACAAAGCTAAATCCCCAAAGCATTTGGAAATATAATCTTAGTTTCTTTCATCAACTCCCAAAGTCTTTATTAAGCAATCAGTTTTACATGACTGAATCATAATTCAGTGGCTTAAATTTGGAATTCAGCCAATATTTCAGTACTTTCTTTACAAAAATTATCAGTGAAGTTCAAGAATTAATGAAGTATTGATCAAGGTCATCTGATAATCTTCTATGGAAATATACCTACAAGTTTATTCTACAGAATATTAAATTGTTTTAGAATATAGCTATGGCTGACCCCGACTCTGGAAGTAGATTTCTTTATTATTATGTCATTATTCACTTAAAATTCTACACATCTTTCTACGAAGATGGTAAACATAAAGATAGATATTTTGTATTAGATTTGTAGGGCTCAATACATACAAGTGTTTTAGAAAGATAACAACTATACATACATATGTATACACATATGTAATGTTAAAGACTTTGTAAGTTCCCATGACATCTGTGCTTAATCAACTTTAAGAATAAGACTTATCTGACAAATGAGACTGATAAAAGCTGTAGAGTATAAGTAATTTAATTTTGTATTTAGGTATAAATCACTTATAGATTATGTACAAACAGTTAACATTAATTACTTGAAAAAGGATATGAATGTACCAAAATCTTAATAGCTATTTTCCTAAGAGGATTGAAGGGAGTTAAAATGTACAGGGCAGAGGTGGCACTGAACCGGAAGATGGCCTTCCCTTTATTCAATACTATAAAAGTCTGTAAGACAGGAACACAACACAAAAGTATAAAAGTGTAAACAATTTCAATTTTATTACTGTTTTCTGTTATTTTCTATAAGGAATAATTCCAATGTTGCACAAGAAATCAGGATGATCATAATTTATGATACATACCATGAAGAGACACTATTACTGGATCTCTTCACTAAAGAGGGAATTTGATGACATCACTTACCTTTTACCTAATACTTAGCTGTAATTTCATTGTACATAATTTCATTGTACATAGGAAATTTAGCCAAGATAATTTATTTATTTTCTTAATATTTTAAAAGTTTGATTTAAATGGAATTCTTAAATGGGTGAACAATTCACTTTCATTCTAAAAGTCTTTAAGACACTAAATTCCTTTTATAATGATTTCAGCTTTCCCAATTAAAATATCTTGAAAAATTAATCCTGTGGAATGCAAAATCATTCAATAGAGTTGATACTATTTTTGTAATAAAAATTTTGTTACCATGTTGCTTATAAAATAAACATTATCACTTTACTGGTAAATGAAAATAAAAGCAGTCACCCTCAAACACATTCTTGGTTTAGATGGATGTGATCCAATAATTGATTTCTGGAGGCCAAGTTCCCTGGAGAGTGTCTGTTGACTGAGAGCGCTAAATTCTGTATTGGGATTTCTGAGTTAGCTGACACACTGAATTCTACTCCCAACTGACTTTATTGCATGTGGTGATTTCTTTGCCCAGAAGAAAAGCTCAAAGTCCCCAAAGAACCAGGATCCATGAATGTGAATGGAATTCCATTTCAAAACTAAGACTTATTTGATCACAATTGATAGTATGCAGAGAAAAAACTTTAAGAAGCAACATACAATAGTGTACAAAGGACTGTGACTCAGGGCTTTTAAAGGCACTTACTTATAGTCATAGCCAAAGGTAAGAGAAAGCTACTTTCTCTGTGAAGAACATATTATAGGAAGAGAATTTTGTTTATCTATCTATCTATCTATCTATCTATCTATCTAGTAACCCAGAACCTCATTCAAGTACTATGACCTTGAGCTACCAGGTCAGCTTTTTTTTTTTTTTTTAATGTAAATTCACCCACTCTCTAAAGCCTTGTTTTTAGCTTTAGGATGCATATCTGCATAGAGCCATTAAGGACATAGCACTGTAACTTCATATTTATTTTCTAGTAAGAACCTTTGATAATGGTTTATTCTTCACAGTCTTCAGGTCAATAAGAGGTTTTACATTTCTTTTCCGACTACCATTTACAAATAGAATAAGATTTTCAAATGAGTAATTACTCCAACATATTTATGGAATTCCTCTTTGAAAATAGAACTTCCTAACTGGTTTTGGTAGAAATATCATAAATCTTCCATGAAAGTATGGTCCCTCAACTAATGCTGGTCATTAACTTCAGCTGTGATAAGCTAAATACAAATATTTGAGAGTACAGCTTATTTAGAAGCTTTTAAGACACTTTGATGAAACTTTGTCTATTGAATCTAATAATTTAAAAAAGGAGGAGGTTGTAGTTTGTATATCAGAGTTTCATATAGATTTTTTAAGAATTATTTTTACTGCATTTTATAGAAGAGACTTCCCTTTTGCAACAGTTAGAAAATCTCCACTTGAAACCTAACTGCTAAGTACACTTCCTTTATTCTTTGTGAAGAAGTAAGTTCAGAAAACAAAAGAAAATTTCACCACAGAAAGTGAATTTACAGGGGCTGGTGATATAGCTCAGGTGGTAGAGTGCTTGCCTCACATGCACAAGGTCCTGGGTTCAATCCCTAGCACCACATACACAAAAAAATGTGTATTTACAGTGTGTGTGTGTGTGTGTGTGTGTGTGTGTGTGTGTGTTCACCTGTGTGCAGCACTTAGTTTCTGTTTTCCTCTGATCCATTCAGTGCATTTGCCCCTAAATGACATTGTGAAATCACCATAAATCATGAACAGACTTGTGGGATGCATATACCTTTGCCCTAGGGAATATGAACATTCAAAGCCACAGAAGAGCAAAATTGAGCTAATTCTGGACTGTAGGGTCCACATTTCACACCAACTGCAAATCTCCTTTCCTCAAAAACACCCCAAATAAAATCTGATAGAAATAATGTGGTCTAGAGTAGGAGAACCAGTAAAAATATGACACAGAATATATACTCTGAATCTAAGAATTTCCTCCTATCAGATAATATTATAAGATAACTTCGATTGATACAGTGGTACAAAGAGACAATGAAGAAGAAATTACAACCTCATAGGTGGCCCAAACCATGGACTGGAGGGTGAGGGTGCTCAAGGTGGTTCTGATTACAGCTTATAGGGACTCCTGCTCCTTGACCACCCTCAGCCTAAACCAGGAGCAGAGAAAATTCACCAAGAAAACAGAAATGAGAGAGAAGGCAGGGAAGCAAAAGGCAAAGGTGGAGAAGCCAAAGAATGGGTGGGAGAGAAAGAAAAGTTTGCCTTGAGCACTAAAAAGTCAAAGAGGCAGGACTAAGAAACTTACCAGAGAAGTGCCTGAGAAGGAAGTGTGAAGGGTTGGTATTCAAAATGGTAAATGTAATGAAAGCACTGTACCCCTAATGCTGACAGCTAATTTTCATCCCAAAGTTCTTTGACAGATGCATTAATACTTAGGCATAACAGTTAAAGACCAATGGACATAATTATTAGTTGTTCAAGCCTCAGATGGAAACAGGATGTATTTTTTGTATGTATGCATGTATGTATATATGTGTATATTAAACTCAAAATGTATAGGAGATTATTTTATAACCTGATATTCACAAAACTTGTATGTGCATTGTGTAAATGTTTATAATTTGATTTTATAAATGGGCTAATGGTGTTCTGCTACACAAAGTTTGTTCTGCTTTGATTTTTCACAAGATATACAGATGGGCATGACATTCTTGCAAGAACTACCCGGGAAGGTGATGATAATGCCAACATTAACAGATAATGTTCATAGGATATTTTTCTGTGAGAGCTCTGCTTTTCAAGTGTTGAAATGAATATGTTTTTGTACAAACTTCATGTTTTCCACTTTTTAGTGATCGTGGGTTTATTTTCAGTAGACTCACAATAAAGCAAAACTTTATAGACTTGTACAGTAACTTGTATAGTAATTGTATGTAGAATTTCAAATGTTATCGTTTTATGTTAGTAAGTTCCATATGGAACTTCAAATTTACTATTTGTAACTGATCTGATGCTTATTCCCTCATCTATTGGTATCCATCCTCTTTACATTTTCTTACACAGCCAAGAAGTTAACCATTCAGTTTGTAGTGTTAAGAATTAACAAAAGATGGGCTGGGGATGTGGCTCAAGCGGTAGTACAATCACCTGGCATGCTTGGGGCGCTGGGTTCCATCCTCAGCACCACATAAAAATAAAATAAATATGTTGTGTCCACTGAAAAATAAATATTAAAAAATTCTCTCTCTCTCTCTCTCTCTCTCTCTCTCTCTCTCTCTCTCTCTCTCTCCAAAAAAAAAAAAAAAAAAAAAAAATTAACAAAAGGATCGTGTATCCAAGGAAACTCAGACACATTTTTCTCCAAATAGTGGTACTGATGGTTTTGAAGGATGAGGAGAGTCAGAAAGAAACACTGTTGGGCTGGGGATGTGGCTCAAGTGGTAACGCGCTCTCCTGGCATGCGCGGGGCACTGGGTTCCATCCTCAGCACCACATAAAATAAAATAAAGATGTAAAATAAAGATGTTGTGTCCACTGAAAACTGAAAAATAAATATTAAAAAATATTCTCTCTCTCTTAAAAAAATTAACACATTGCTAATTTAAAAAAAAAAAACACTGTTTACTTACAACAAATGAGTAACTCCAGAATTTTAAAACATATGGACACTTGCCTTCTGCATTTTACACATAGAAAAGAGCTCTAAGAGGGAAAAATCAAAAGACTAGCCAAGATATCACCATACCTTAAACTATAAACAAATATTTTGTGACTTTAAGCAAATCAAGATTTTAAGAAATGTTCAATAAAGGATCAATTTTTTACATTGGAAAAGAACATATTAGGTGACATAGTAATATCTTAGCATCCCTTAAATCTACTTCGTGCATTTACACAATTCCTAAGGATAATTTGCTTTGCATTTAGTCACTTCAATACAAAAGAACAGTTCAAAATTGATGGAGAAGAAAAGGTGGATATAGTAACATCTAGTTTGAATTAGGTTTCTCCTTATACTCTGCAGCTAATCTGAATGTTGACATGATGGTCCATTTACCGGCACCAACAGTGTGACTTTTAGTAAAATTCTGTCACATCATGACTATCTTAAAGTTTGTTCCTCAGTTCATCTATTATGGGGCTGAAACCAACATTTTAATTGCATTCTATAAAAGAACTATAAGAAATTCATGACACCATTTAACATATAAATAATTGTATGACTGAAACAAGTTTGAAACATGGCTTTGTGACTGAATTCAAAAGTAATTTTGTTTGTGAAAAGTCACTTGACAGATATCTTTGCAGGAATCAACATTCACACATTAGGGGTTATCCTAGCTTGTCACATTTTTTTTAAATAAGTATAGTTGCTGAAATCAAATAACATTTATTGAATGCCAATATGATACATTGCTACAAAGTAGCATGAACCTGAATTTAAGTTCAATTGCTGATTTTAATATAAAAGACATATATGAACTGTTTAGCACAATGTTTGCACATTCCTGTGCTACCAACTAAAAAGAAAACAAACTTATGCACATCATGACTAAGAAATTTATAAGCTAAAGAATGTTCAACTACCTATACTAACAGAAGTAAATTAGAAAAGTTAGTGGAGGTTTACTTAGATCAGCATTATCCAAGAGAAATATAATGTGAAATACAAATCTAAGTTACAGATACCATTGTAAATTTTTTAAGTGCCACATGAAATTAAATTTTAACAATGCTTCCTTTAACCCACATATCCAAAATATTATCACTTGAGAATGAAATTATGAGTTATTTTACATCTTTGTTGTTGTTGTTCCAAATCTTCTAAATCTGCCATGGCTGTCTTCACGTGCTCAATAGTCACATGTGTGACCTGTATCGAACAGCATAGACCCAGACCTCAGCCATTCACCCTTCAGCTAGGTCAGATTCTCTTTAGCAACCTTGCCAAGTTAAAAATATTTCTTGCTTTAAAGAAAACACAAGGAAGTGGTTATGTGGAAAAACTGATAAGTACCACTGGTAATCAACACTATAATGATCTATAAAATATAAGTAGGACTTATCTTATTAAGAAGTCAGACCCTGGAGTCAGATGTGTGGTTCAAAAGTTGGCTCTGTTGTCTGTTAGAGTGAGATTTTAGACTTCAGTTTTCTGGGTCTCAGTTATCTCATTTGAGAAATGATAATAAATGTACTTAGTTGACAGAGATGTTGTGATTCCAATTCAATTGGTCAAATTTCAATGCATAGTATCTTGTATCATTTTTTAATTAAATAATGCAGATGATTCTGTAATAGCAGAGCTGTCAGTCTGTTTTTGTTAGGTAGTGATTTAAAAAAAAATCACTAATACTTGACCAAATTATCAATGGTTATATTGTATACAAGTATTAAAATCTTTTCCCTCAATCTAATTAGATGGTCAATAAGGAAATAATTATGTTACAATAGTTTGGCACAGATTACTTTTAAAGCAGTGCTTATTATGATCTGAAATCTTTTCCTGTCTCTGGGTTTATAGATAGTGATTTGTTTATAATTTTTTGTCAAGATGAACATTGAATTTAATAATCCACTATTTTGCAGTTTTCTTTTCTAAAATATACCACTGCCTAAACCTTATTTTAAAAAATGTGTTATTTTTAGTTCTATATGATAGTAGAATATATTTTGACATATCATACATACATTGAGTAGAGCCTATGTTTTTAAAAATACATAATTAAGACATAACTCTTTGTGTTTCATCTACACTTAATCATAAAATTGCCAAATAACAGGAATGACTTCAAGTTTATTGCTTTAACTTAAAAGAAAGCTACAGGAAAAGGAAAAAAGTAACACAGAAAAATGAGCTATTATGATGAACAGTATTAAAAAGTAGCAATATTATGGTACATTAAATTTATCCCTTGGCCTCAAAATAAAAGATAAACATATTTAACATGTTTTTCTTTTCAGCTATATTCTGAAAATTTGAAAGTCATTTACTTTGAGCTTTGAATATATTTTTCTACAAGAGAGAAATATGTAATTTTTTTCCAGACCCCAAAGTCTATGTAATGTTTTCTTTTTCTTCCTCTAAGATGCTGGGGATTGAATACAGGGCCTTGCAAATGCTAGGCAAATTCTCTACCACTGAGCTACTATCTAGCCCTATGTAATACTTAATGAAGTATAATTCTGAATTAATGATACATGGAAATTTATCTTGTAAAGAATGACACCTGAACATGGTAACAGAGTTCTAAGTTGGGATATAACATATAAATCTCTCTTCTTGACATATTACTATCAATCAGGAGGGGGAAATCTGGCTATAGCTCCTGCAGAGAGGTGGAATCCACCTTTCCGATATGTATGCTTCTAGCTTGGGAACAGCATCTAGCAGATAGGGCAAATGGCAGGTATGTGGCAAGAAAAAAAGGTGCTTCAAAGTTCTGGGTATGAAGAACAGTATAGAAGAACAAGAGATGCCTGTTACTGTAGATCTCTGGGGACATTTCTCATTCTAGACCAATACCAAGGCATCAAGTTCCATTTCATTCCCGAGAATTTTTAAATGGTTTACCTGCTGTCCATTTGTTGTAACATTTGGATTGAGGCAAAGATTTCCCTCCTTCTCTGGCTTATTGGAGAATGGAAAAGTTTTGTTGCAGGTTCTCAATCTGTCTCTGACGTGAGCATTTTTACCATTTAATTTTTTTCTCTCCTATTTTCAATTTTCCCCTTTAAATTAGGGATAACTAGCCTCGAAAAAAACTTAAGACACTTGTTTGTCTGCAGCCAATTGTAATATATAGGATTCATCTAGTTATAAATGTACTCTCTAAGACATGGATTAAAAATTAAAATGTCCAAAGAGTGTGGGTGGCAGTTGGTACTGTAGGTACTTGATAATTTTTTTGGCAAGTGAGTCATTGATGCCAGATCTGATATTTCAAAACAAATCCTAAATATGAATTATTTTGTGGGTGGTGTGTGTGTTGGTGTTTGTGTGTGTGTGCATATGAGAGAGAGAGAGAGAGAGAGAGAGAGAGAGAGAGAGAGAGAGAGATCTCCTGATTTATAAATGTTGGAAAATAATCTAAATATTTTAACAATATTACATGAGTCTAACAAAACAGATCTGTGGGATTAATGTCTCACAGTTTTTCAAAATTTCTGCTGTAAGCTCATATAGAGGAATAGAATTTGTACCCAGAGAAGAGAGTCCATAACGTGGCTCATCTCTGTGCTTCAGCTGGGTGGAATAGAGTGTTGGGCTGTTGGAGAGACAACCCTGAAGGTGCCTGGCTAGAACTCGTCAGCCAGGGCTGTGGATGCCTTGACATCTGCCTCAGTGGAGCAATGGAGAGGACAAACATATATATGGTTGCTACCATATATAAAATGATAAAATCAGAAAGTGCAGTATTTTTTTTCAGCTCTGAATCATCAGTACATACAATGAGTTTCATACACTATTAAACGCTCAGTTAGTCTCTCTTTTACTAGAAATTCTGAGTAAATCTGAGTTACGTTTTGATTGTAAATTTGCTGTGTGAGTAAATTATGAGCAAATTTTAAATAATAAATAAATTATTCCTCCTCAATTTCCCCAAATCAATGGGGAGGACTATAATAATACCTACCTTAGGGTTGTTCTGAGGATGAAATGACATAAAACATGTCTATATCCTTAGTAAATTTTAAATTGTCAAATAAATACAAAAGTTAAATATTAGTAGTATGTCTCTGTATGTCCGATGTGCACAGAGAGGAACGTTTCTATTTCTCAAAGCAACACTAAGTTTCACACTGGAGTTTTCAGGTACAATATCTTTCCTTCCAAACTTCATATCTTAGAAAATGGTGCTATCACCTTTCCCCAGTCTGGTACCTAAATATTATACCTCAGGGATCCAAGATGAAAGACTAGAGGGAGGCTGCATTCTGTGTCGCTCTGGGACTGGGGATTCGAGTAGTGAAATACTGTTTCTCTGCCTGTCATTAGAGGACCCCCAACAGGTGCTCCCATGCAGGAATCACAGCCACCATGTGCGCACAGGACCCCAGACTTCAGTGTCAGCACAGGGACCACAACCATTAGCACCCGTGACAGAATCCTGGCCACTGCTCCCACACAGGACAGCTGGCCACTGCCCACCTGCAGGACCTTTGGCCACCACTCCCACGTGAACCTTCATCTATTAACATGGGGCTCCCTGAGTCACCTCCATCTTGGGACACTGCAACCACTACCCCAAAGTCCCCTACCATGGTAATGTGCATCTGGGGACACCACACAGGGTCTGGAGACAGCTGCCAGCCACAGAGCTGCATCTCTGAACATGTTGCCCAGTGCAACCACCGGGCCCCACCCAACCCAACACCTCATCACTGAAAGCAGCCACCTCCAACTTGAAACACCTTCGTTGCCATCTTTAGTTGAGGCAACTCCTAGCTTGGGACACCTGCCAGGGCTTAGAAGCAATATCAAGGTACCCATGGTCCACAACTCCCCCTCTTCCTGGCAGCTGCTAACCCAGCACAGTGCTTGCAGCTACACCACTGTCAGTAGCTCACAAAACCTGGTCCTGAACTACTCAATACAAAACAACTCTTTGTGACAGGTGTGCAGCCTCCAGAGCATAGCCCACAAGACCTCCAGAGAGAAAAGTTCCTGATTGGGAAGTAGAAAAGAAGGGAGGGAGTGAGATCTAGTTTAGAGACTAAGTTAGAGACCAGGAATTGTGAGGTCTATATGTGATACAAGGAGATAAGACCAGGAAACCACATCACACAATCAGATCCCAAAGAAGATCCTCGGGTGCTGCAGTCCAGCTGCAGCAAAATAACCCGGGGGGTGACGAACAACTTGTGTAGATTGATACAGCAGGAGAGGGAGCCGTTTATTGTAGGACCAGATCAATATTTATACATTCCACACAGCTTATCTTAATTAGCATAAACTAGATACAGCAGTCAACCAATAAGAAATCTCCACACTTAATGGCACACTGGCTCCACCTCATAAACCACTCCCTCTGGCATTTTGCAAGGCGCCATCCAGACTTGTTTACAGACTCTAACATTTATCTGGCAAAATGCCAGGCGCCATCCTGACTTGTTTACAGACTCTAACACTTGGGGTGCATTCTCCCATAGGGGACCAGCAAGTGCTATATCTCATCTCCAGAAGCTCCACTCCCAAGACCAACCCTCCCACCCTAATAACCTTCACCAGCCTGAGGGTGAACATACCAGCAAACAACAGACAATCCCACCTATTGAATGAGAAGGGAAGCAGGAAGGATACTGATCTCCAACAAAAACAATCTTTGTATCTTCCTTTGAGATTGTTTTCTTTCTCTTTTCACTCTCTCTCTTCCCCCGCCCTTACATCACCAACATTTGTGAAACCAGGTACTTTTCATGAATTAGGCTATTGAATTCTGGGATGTCTGAATAATATATTGCAGTTGCGTTGTGTATTCTTTCATCTCCTATTTTTACATTTTTTATTTTACTAATATTTATGTTTATTTGTTTTTTGTACTCTCACTATTGTCTTCCCACTTACTTGTCTCCCCCAAATCACTTTCTCTCATCTCCTGCTACTAACCAGTTTCTTTAGATTCCTCTTTCACGCTTCCTAATATCGATTACCTCTATATCTTCACCTCCTACCTCCTTAACATCTCATCCTACATCTCACCCTTGGTTCTCTCTTTGTCTGCCATCAGAAATGGTTGACCCTTCTTCAAACCTACTGTTTATATTATAAATAATAATTAAACTCACCATTTCTGTCTATTGTGACAAAACCATAAATGTCTTAATAGCAGCTATTTGGTTTAAGGCTGTATATTGTTTGTATTGGGATCTGTTAATATTGTTCTCCCCCTTAAAAGAGAGGTATTGGAATCCTGCAGGGACACTATAAGCCAATAGTGTAAAAACTGTAACACCTCTGATCTGCAATGCTAAAACGGAAGACACAGAAATAACATGAAAACACAAAGGAAGAAAGTGCCCCTCCAAAACCAAGATATTACATTAATAGAAACCATGACCAGCACAGCAGAAGAAATGACAGAGAAGGCATTCAGGATATACATAATCAAAATGTTCTGTGAATTAGGAGAACAAATGCAGGCAGCAAAAGATCATTTTGATAAAGAGCTACATAAGCAAATACAGAAAGCATAAGATTACTTCAATAAGGAGATAGAAGTTCTGAAAAAAGAAAAAAAAAAACAGAAATCCTTGAAATGAAAGAAACAATAAACCAAATTAAAAACTCAATAGAAAGTCCCACCAATTGATCAGATCACTTAGAAGAGAGATCCTCAGACAATGAAGACAAAATATATAACCTTGAAAAGAATATTCACCACACAGTGAAGATGGTAAGAAACTATGAGCAGAACATTCAAGAATTATGCAATAACATAAAAAGACCCAACTTAAGAATTATTGAAATAGAAGAAGGCATAGAGTTACAAACCAAAGGAATGAACCATCTATTTAATGAAATAATATCAAAAAATTTTCCAAACATGAAGAATAAATTGGAAAATCAAATACAATAGGCTAACAGGACACCAAATGTACAAAATCACAACAGATCCATACCAAGACATATTATAATGAAAGTGCCTAGCATACAGAATACGGAGAGAACATTAAAAGCCACAGAGAAAGGAATCAGATTACATATGGGGGAAAACAATTAGGATACCAGCAGATTTTTCAACCCAGACCCTGAAAGCTAGCAGATCCTGCAACAACATATACCAAGCTCTGAAAGAAAACGGATGCCAACCAAGAATCCTATATCAGCAAAATTAAGCTTTAGATTTGATGATAAAATAAAAATCTTCCATGATAAAAAAAAAGTTAAAAGAATTTGCAACTAGAAAGCCTGCACTACAGAGCATCCTTGGCACAATATTCCATGAGGAGGAAATAAAAAACAACAATGAAAATCAGCAAAGGGAGGTATTACCCTAAAGGAAAAACTAATCAAAGGAGAAACAAAGTCCAGTTAAATATCAAAAACAAACAAAAATGACCTGGAATACAAATCAAGTCTCAGTAATAACCCCAAATGTTAATGGCCTAAACTCACCAATCAGAAGACATAGATTGGCAAATTGGATTTAAAAATGGGCCCAAACTCTGGGGTTGTGGCTCAGTGGTAGAGCGCTTGCCTCGCACATGTGAGGCCCTGGGTTCAAACCTCAGCACCACGTAAAAATAAATAAACAATAGAGGTCCATTGATAACTAAAACAAATAAATAAATAAGAAAACTTTTTAAAAAATAAAAAATAAAATAAAATAAAACTGGGCCCAACAAAATGCTGCCTTCAAGAGACTCATCTCATAGAAAACAACATTCATAGACTGAAGGTGAAGGTTTGGGAAAAAACATACCACTCACATGGGCTGCGGAAGCAAGCATGGGTTTCCATCTTCATATAAAATAAAGTAGACCAGACCAAAGTTGATGAAAATGGATAAAGAAAGACATTTCATACTGCTTAAGGGAAACATAAATCAACAAGATATAACAATTATAAATATTCCCAAAACAATGGAGCATCTACGTTCATCAAACTCTTCCCAAGTTCAAGAGTCAAATAGACCACCACACAATAATTATGGGTGACTATAACACATCTCTTTCACCACTGGATAGTTCTTCCAAAGAAAACTATAGAACTTAATAATACAATCAATAACTTGACTTAACAGACATGTATAGAATATTTACCCATCAACAAGTGAATACACTTTCTTCTCAGCCACACATGGATCCTTCTCTAAAACAGACCATAAGTTATGCCAAAAAGCAACTCTGAGCTAATATAAAAAAGTAGAGATATTACCCTGCCTTCTATCATATCATAATGGAATAAGATTAGGAATCAATGATAGAATAAAAAACAGAAGATACTACAACATCTGGAGACTAAATAATATGCTATTGAATGAACAATGAGTTGCAGAAGACATCAAGTAGGAGATTGAAAAATTCTTAGAGGTAAATGAGAACAATGATACAACATATTAAAATCTCTGGGAAACTATGAAGGCTGTACTAAGAGGAAAGTTTATTGCATGGAGCTCATTCTTTAAAAGAAGAAAAGGTCAACAAATAAATGACTTAACATTACGTCTCAAAGCCCTAGAAAAAGAACAAATCAACCCTCAAAACAGTAGAATAAAGGAAATGATTAAAATCAGAGCTGAAATCAATGAAATTGAAACAAAAGAAACAATTGAAAAAATAAACAAAACAGAAAGATGGTTCTTTGGCAAAACAAATTAATTTGATAAACCCTTAGCCATGCTAATGAAAAGAAGAAGAGAGAATACTCAAATTACTACCATCTGTGATGAAAAGGAAATATTATGATGCACACTACAGAAATACAGAAGATAATTAGAAATTATTTTGAAAATTTATACTCCAATAAAATAGAAAATATTGAAGGCACTGACAAATTTCTAGAGTCACATGATTTGTCCAAACTGAATCAGGATGATATGCACAAGTTAAACAGATCAATTTTAAGCAATGAAATAGAAGATGCCATCAGGATCCTACCAACCAAGAAAAGTTTAAGACAGATGGATACTCAGCTGAGTTCTACAAAACCTTCAAAGAAGAACTAATACCAATACTACTCAAATTATTTCATAAAATAGAAAAAGAGGGAACACTTCCAAACTCATTCTATGAGGCCAATATCATCACCCTGATTCCAAAACCAGGCAATGACATATTAATAAAAGAAAACTTTTGACCAATATCTCTAATCAACATAGATGCAAAAATTCTCAATCAAATTCTGGCAAATCAAATGCAAAAGGATATCAAAAAGATAATGTACCACAATCAAGTGGGGTTTATTCCAGGGATGCAAGGTTGGTTCAACATTTGAAAATCAATAAACATAATTCACAGGAATCATATGATCATCTCAATAAATGCAGGAAAAGCATGTGAAACAATACAACACCGCTACAAGTTTAAAATACTAGAAAACCCAGGGATAACAGGAACAAATCTCAACATTGTAAATCTATCTATGCTAAGCCCCAGGCCAACATCATTCTAAATGGAGAAAATTTGAAAATATTCCCTCCAAGAACTGGAACAAGACAGGGATACCCTTTTTCTCCACTTCTATTTAATATAGTTTTTGAAACATTAGCAAGAGTGATTAGACAGATGAAAGAATTAAAGGGATATGGAAAAGAACTGAAACTATCATTGCTGATGACATGATTCTATATCTAGAGGATCCAAAAAAATTCCACCAAAAACTTCTATAACTAATAAATGAATTCAGCAAAGCAACAGGATACTAAATCAACATCCATAAATCAAAGGCATTTCTGTACATCTGTGACAAATCCTCTGAAAGAGAAACTAGAAAAACCACCCCATTTACAATAGCCTCAAAAACAAACAAACAAAAAAAAACAAAAAAAAATTGGGAATTGACTTAACAAAAGAGGTAAAACCTCTACAAGGAAAACTAAAGAACACTAAAGAAAGAAATTAAAGAAGACATTAGAAGATAAAAAGTTTTCCTTTGTTCTTGGATAAGCAGAATTAATATTGTCAAGATGACCATAATATCAAAAGCACTATACAGATTCAATGCAATCCCAATCAAAATCCCAATGACATTCCTCATAGAAATAGAAAAAGGAGTCATGAAATTCATCTGGAAAAATAAGAAACCCAGATTAGCCAAGGCAATCCTTAGCAAGAAGAGTGAAGCAGGTGGCATCACTATACCAGACCTTACACTATACTACAGAGCAATAGTAACAAAAATGGAATGGTACTGACACCAAAATTGACTTGTAGACCAATGGTACAGAATGGAGGACACAGAGACAAACCCTCATAAATACAGTTATCTCAAATTAGACAAAGGCACCAAAAACATATATTAGAGAAAAGATAACCTTTTCAACAAATGGTGCTGGGAAAACTAGAAATCCAAATGCAGCAAAATGAAATTAAGCCCCTATCTCTCACCATGCAAAAAACTCAACTCAAAGTGGATCAAGGACCTAGGAATTAAACCAGAGACCCTGTGCGTAATAGAAGAAAAAATTAGGTCCAAATATTCGTCATGTTGGATTAGGCCCTGACTTCCTTAATAAGACTCCTACAGCCCTAGAAATAAAATAAGAATTAATAAATGGGATGCATTCAAACTGAAAAGCTTCTTCTCAGCAAAAGAAACAATCAGTGAGATGAATAGAGAGCCTACAGAATGAGCAATTTTTTACCACAGGCACATCAGAGAGAGCCCTAATTTCTAGGATATATAAAATCTAAAAAATATTAACACCAAAAAACCCAGTCAATAAATGGGACAAGGAACTGAACAGACATTTATCAGAAGATGATATATAATCAATCAACAAATATATAAAACGATGTTCAACATCTCTAGCAATTAGAGAAATGTGAATCAAAACTACTCTAAGATTTCATCTCACCTCAGTGAGAATGGCAGCTATTAAGAATAAAAACAACAATGAGTGTTGGTGAGGATACAGGGAAGAAGGCATACTACTAATACAGTGCTGGTGGAATTGCAAATTGGTGCAACCATTATAAAAAGCAGTATGGAGATTCCTTGGAAAATTTGGAATGGAACCACCATTTGACCCAGCTATCCCACTACTCTTTTATACCCAAGTGACTTAAAAACTGTATTCTACAATGATGCAGCCACAACAATGTCTATAGCAGCACAATTCACAATAGCTAAATTGTGGAACCAACATTGATACTCTTCAACAGATGAATGGATAAAGGAAATGTGGAATATATACAGAATAGAATATTACTCAGCATTTAAAAAAATAAAATCATGGCATTTGAAGGTAAATGGAGTTGGAGAATATTATGCTAAATGAAGTAAGTCAATCCCCAAAAAACAAATGCCAAGTGATTTCTCTGATATGTGGATGCTGATTCATAATGGGAATGCGGGGTTGGGGCATGGGAGGAATGGAAGAACTTTAGATAGGGCAAAGGGGAGAAAAGGGAAAAGATGGGGTATGACGTTAGGAAAGATGATGGAATGACATTGACATCATTACCCTAAGTATATGCATGAAGACATGAATGTTGTGACTTTACTTTGTGTACAACCAGAGACATGAAAAATTGTGCTCTATATGTGTACTATGAATTGAAATGCATTCTGCTGTCATGTATAGCATATTAGAATAAATATATAAATTAAAATAAATTATACCTTGTGTGTCTATCTAGCATTCTCTATTTCCATTGTCACAGTACTAGACCAAACCTCCATAAAGATTCCCAACTTATTTTCTTTTGTCAAATTGTTCATTCTGTTCTCCATAGAGAGGCTGCAGTGATTTTTTAAAAAATTATTTTTATACCTTTATTTTATTTATTTATTTTTATGTGGTGCTGAGGATCAAACCCAGTGCCTTGCATGCTAGGTAAGTGCTCTTACTGCTAAGCCATAACCCCAGCCAAGCTACAGTGATTTTTTTTTTTTTTAACAACATAATGTGGACCGTGTCACTCCAATACTCACAACATTCTAGAGAATTCATTTTCCTTTCAAGATACACTTCAAACACTTCAAGATCTACTAAAATGTGCCTTTATCTACCAGGCCACCTCCCTAACCTCATCTTACTCTCTGCTTATGTTACTCTCAGTCCTATTACATGACTTCTTATGTTATTCCCTTCCCCTGCAAGACTCATCACTGTCATCCTTTTGGGTCTTCAGATCCAAATTCAAATGCTACTTCCTTTCAAAGTTACACAGTTTAAGTTTCCTGGACTGATTGTCTCTGAAAAAAGATGCTTAATACCCTATTAGAATCTGGTGGGAAATGTAATCCTAATCACTTAGAAGCTGTTCCAGACCACCCAGTCACCAAGATTTTAGTTCTTACAAGGGCAGGGGATGCTCAAGCAGTGAAGTCAGGGTTTGAAAACACTGCCAGCCCAGAAGACATGACTTATGATTTGCAAAGTGGCCTGAGTAGAGGGGCAGGATAGCAGTTGTAGATGTATTAAGAATCTACCACCGACTTTTCTTTCCCACTGATCTCATTAGTGCTATAACCACAAAACCAAAGGGGCCACAGGACTTCATGGATCTGGTTTTAAACCTAGTCTCTTACTTACTAGCTTTGGGTCAAAGGAAAACTACTTAACTCCAGTTTCATTAGTTTTAAATAAAGACAAGTGCTATGTTGAAAGGACACATGGATTAAATAGGAATTTTAAATATCTTGATGCATAATATATAGAATACATACGTTTTGTTATGACTTGTCTAGCATGACTTTTATTTTCTAATTGTCTCTATTCTTTTCAATTTAGGAAAAAAAGTCTATGTTCATTGTCTACTTATGTAGGTCGAATGGAAATGACCCACTCCTCAGCAACCCGGACCAAAAATAATCTCATATACTTGTGGCCACAGTAATTGATTCAGAGAATACCAGGTAGCCTAATTAGAAGGAATTCTAGGACACTTGTTAGAGGTTTTGAAGAAAATATGAGCCTTTTTCTTGGGTTACTAGACTGTAGGATGTTATCTCAGCACCTACTGGTGGCAGTTTCTCCCATCTTGTGGGGTAACCAGTCTATAAATGAAGCCAGCGTGGGTAAAAGCAGAGCTCAAAATGGAAAAGGACTGTCCTGATAACGTCATTTTAGGTAGAGTCTTTTCATAGTAAAACCAGACTGAGCCCAAACATTTTCTTTTTCTTTTTTTTCTCCTGAAAGTACTTTCTGTGGGTTTTGGTCACTTTCATTTGAAGGATCTCTTACTTTATGAAAGGCATCCGATAAATGTAAGCTATCATTTTATTTACCAACATTATCATCTTGGGACATTCTGAGTCAGAGACTGGAAGGAGACAAAAAAGAAAGGGGCATAAGAAAAATGATATATGGGAAGAAAGAAGATTTAGAAGTCAGCTTCAGTGCTTTGGAAGAAACGGAGAGGCCTGGTGACAGGTTGTTACAGAGGAGCCAATATGCAAAGAACCATTGGCAATGTGACACCGTCTATATGACAATTCATGGAACCCTAAGCTTTTAACTATCAATTCTTTTTCTGATTTTCTATTAAATTACTTTTACAAGAAAAAAACTTCCTCAGGCTGATTTAAAATAACACCCTAAAATAACAATTAAAATTCCAACAACAATAACAGACCAGGCATAAATTTGCAGCCTTTCTTGCAAGACTTCCAATGCAGGCTCAGTAAAGAAGGAGTGCACATAGTTTTCGGGAAGCTGATCAGTTGTATTTAAATACTCCAAGAGACAATCAGGAGACAGTCAAGGACAGAGTACAGTTTTTAAGTGAATACATTTCTACATTGCATAATTAACAAACTTTTTTTTTCCTGCAGATCTAAAATATCTCATTCTATTTCCAGTAAACTGCCACACTGTCAAAAGGATATTTCTTCCCATGGTACTAATGAGTCATCTGTAATTTTAAGGACATGAGAACAGAGGAATTTTCTGTAATAAAGAGCAAGTGAAGAATTTGAATGTATAAGGCACATGGTGCATCAACCCGAGCTATGAACAGAAACTGAAATACATCCCATAAAAGGGGGAAAAGATGTGTTCACAAGCAAAATGTGCCTTTTATACAGCTAAAGTAAACACACAAATAAACAAAAAACCCAACCTGGAATCATGTTCTGAAGGTCACTTGTTCAGGGCAGATGAATTACATAAAATTCTGTGACTTTATTATGATAGCATTTTTTTTTCTTAGTTCTTACCTGGGACTTCTGAAGGCTCAAAATATCTGAGAGTCTGTAAAACACCTAATGCTCCCTGCATCAGGAATGTTCATGAGATGGTTACTATTATTTCTTCAGTTATTATTATAATATCACTGATCATGGTTTCAACTATTCTAACAATTTTAGTAGAATATTTGAATATTATATAATTTGTACATTTGAAACTGGGGCATAGAGGATAAAAATATGTGGGCATATGTCAATGGAAAATACACCAGCAGCAGTGATGTTTCCATAAGCTCATGGACATTGTCTTTGTAAAAGATCACAGTGAACTTTAGTGTGTTATGTCATTTACTTTCACATAAAGTCCCTGCATGTATGACATTGCACTTAGACCCAAACTATAAAGATTGGATTCTGAAACCATTTTTATAGTCAATGCTATTGCTATAATGTTTGCTCCTTCTAAAACTCATGTTGAAATGTAATTGCCATTGTTGTGGTATTAAGAGGTGGGACTTTTCAGAGATGATTAGATCATAAAGGCTGCACCTGCATGGTAGGATTGATGCCACTGTAACGGGTGAATTCAGGCCACACTTGCTCTCCTTTGTCTTACACTTACTGCCTTTCATACCCAGGTGCTAGTCCCTCAGTCTTGGGCTTCTCAGTCTCCAGAACTGTGAGCTACTAACTTTCTGCTCATTTTAAATTGCCCAACCTCAGGTATTATGTTATAGTAGCACAAAGGGACTAAAACGGTCATCTTGATTTATTTATTCTATATTTTACTAAGAAAGAAACCAGATGCTTGATACATTATCAAATGACACATTAACTGTAGTATTAAGAGTTCGACTTTGGGGAAGCCACTGGCCTAACTGATGTTTGCATATTTCACTTCAGTTTGCAAAACAGATTTATATCTCTAATATCATCAATCATGCAAAATCTCGCTCCAAGAAACATTTTACTTACTGATTTTTCCACCATTTGACCCTTCAGCTGCACCAAAAGTACTGTGTGTGCACTATATTGTTTTAATGAAGAACAGATTACCAATCTCAGATAAAGTCTCTAAATAAAATCAGTTATCAAATATTAAAAGAAATATTACTCTTAAAAGTTTGAAATTTTGTTAAGCTACTCCAAGTTTAATCAGAGAAAATTCACTCAGAATTGAGGAAGACTATTCCTCAATACTGAAATAATCCAGTTATAAAAGAAAAAGTAAGACTAGAAAATAGTATACAGGCAGTTTACAGGCAGTTTTAAAACATTAAAATGTAAAAGAAGAAAATGTCAGATGCATAAGTAAATCATGAGCATAAACCACGCCATGTTGGTTTTTAAGGATTCCAGCCCTGCAAAAAATTGTGTTCGTTTTGGTGCTAAATGACTTACATTTGAAGATTTGCTTGATGTCTACTCAATGTGAAAGCAAGAGATGCACCTAACCTTGGGGTAAACTCCTTTCTGATAACAATATTTCTCTTATCAAGTTGTTCTGCTCACGCACTGTGATTTGTTCCAAAATGTCAGAATATTTTTCCTTCCTCAAAAAATATGAATTTGAAGATAAGGATGGGCAATATTAATGGCAAGTTTAGATGGGAGCCTAACAAAGTTTGGTTAACAGTTCATTTCCTCAGAGATGGTCTTCTACCCTCAATTTAAAGACCTTTAGATATTTTGAATGGGTTTGCATTATTTTGGGTTTTTTTATGTCCTTTGTTATATATAATTCATTATGGACTTAGTGTTTTCAAGATCAGGGGAATTCCCCACAAGACAATAGGTTTTATCAGTCTGAAAGCTCTTTTATTTCAAAGAAAAGATTGATTGGATGGTCTGGTTTCCACATAGAGAATTAGTTCCTTTTCAACATGAAAAAATTTTGTTCCTCTCAAAACACTCATTTATATTTTCACAAATAAAGACAAAGCATAGGAGTTTGGATACTCTTCAGTGAAGAGTTTAAAAAAATGTAAACATGGAAAGAGTCATCTTCTTGGTTATGATTTTGTCTCTGTAGCTTTAGAAGTCAATTAGAAGTGATTAACAAACCATCTTGAATTCACATAGTAAAATTGCCAAACTTTGTGTGTGCATTCAACAAACACTAACTATGAACAAAACTGTGGTAGCAATAAAAAATCCCTAAAAATTCTGGGGATATTTTAAGGCCCCTGTCCAATTAAATCTTTTATTTGTTTAGTCACATTTATTTTCTAACCTTTCACCCAGAGTTCCCAAATGTATTGTTTGGTAAAAAGATAATAAAAGGTAGCAAAATAACCAAAGTCATACATTAAACTAAAAATCCATATAGTAACTTTTTTTTTATTTTCTGTCAGTGATTCCTTTTTGGTTTGGTGAAATCACGTTGGTAATAAAAGATTAGGTGCTTAATACCAGGTATTCATTTCAAGCATGGATACAGAAAACTTATGCATTAAAATATCATTTATAAACGGTTCTTCAGAATTTTACATTTTTGCTAATTTTTACCAATGTCAAAACATTTCTACCAAAATATCAACTAATTTAAAAATTGCAGTTGGTGTAGTTATTTTCCATGTGGAAAAGTTTCTTCAGGAAATTGATCAATGTATTGCTTTTAATGATACAGAAATTAGAAAGTCAACAATATTGAATTTTCTTTCATGAGAAATTAATACTAATATTTTCTTAAGTTTTTGTAACTCATGATGATTTCCAGATTTCCAAGTGCAGAAAGTACATAAATTGCATAATAAATGTAATTTCTGGGGAAAATAACTCATTAGCTTAGCTGCCTACAACTAACATTTATTTTTAGGTATCTGTCATAGTGCATTTGGGACAGCTTCATATGTTATAATTGATTTACTTCTCATGCATATGCATAAAACACCCACAAATGTGTCTTATTTCTAAATAGAAGGATAATTAAGACTGTGCTAATTTAGTATGACATTGCTACAGTGGTCCAACATATGCAGTAGGCAATTAGCAGCAAAATATGCCTGACAAAAATCACTCACTTTCTTATTGATATAGTAGGGGTCCAGGTCCTCCAGAGGTTCTGACACCATCTCTGGAGGAATGTCTCCGTAAATAAAGGGAAGGTTCTTTCCAGCTTCCAAGTCACTGTTTGGCTTTGGGCCATTTTCATCATCATCTTTTTTGTCTGGTTTGGGATTCTTAGCCTTTTCTTCTGCAATGCGTCTTTCAATAGCCGCAAGAGATTCTCTGGTGAAGAAGTTGAAGCTGTCAGGTCCTGGTGGTACAAGCACTGTTTGCTCCATCTTGTCATCCTGCACATTTTAATTACCATTTACTCTGCAGTTGAAATCCCTAAGAAAAAAAACAGAGATATGTTAAGGAGAAGGTTAAGAGCTGTTAATATTTATAATACTTGTCATGAAATATGACCTTGAGGATTTAGCATTTTGTTTTTTCCTCAAATTGAAAAGTAATTGCTTAATAAAAATTCTTAACAAATGTGTTTCCTGTATAGCATTCTGTTCAGCATCCTGTTTATGAACTCTTGTTCT
Organism: Callospermophilus lateralis; assembly: GCF_048772815.1. Classification (NCBI taxonomy): domain Eukaryota; kingdom Metazoa; phylum Chordata; class Mammalia; order Rodentia; family Sciuridae; genus Callospermophilus; species Callospermophilus lateralis. Next base: position 64,187,982 of record NC_135313.1, on the reverse strand, counting down.
TTACTGATACAGGAGCTGGGCCACATCAAGAAGTTGTTCAAATATAGTTTAACCAAAATACATTAGGTTAATTGCCAATACTTCACTAATGGGATGTCCACCCTGAAACCCACCCAAAAGACAGAGATGGTGAACCTACAGACACAAAAGATGGTACAGTCATGTCAACTAGGATAAAGTGGAAAGGAGCTATCTCTGAGAAGACATAATATGCAACCCCTTAGGCCTGACAAGTCACTCCTGGCCATGCAGGTCAGAGTAGGTTGCTGCAGTCAGCCTTAATGGCCAATCAAAGAGTCACTGGTGTCCTAAGTGGTCCTTCATCTGCTCTGAGATTTGAGATGACTAGCACTGTGACCTACTCACTTCATTAAACATGGTAAGGTTGGCTGACCTGAACACAGGTGGGAAAAACAGTCAAAGGTTAGACAAATGTCATTTATGTGACTGATTAAGAATGAGAGAAAAAGTAGACTGGGGAATTACTTGATTGAGTCTGGGATGGGAGAAGATAGTTGTAGGTATAGGATACAGCAGAAATCTCTTATTGTAAGAAACACAAAGATTCAAGAGCAGACAGTGCCATAAACTCAATAGGAACTGAAATGTTTTTCTTCACTAAAGCAATAATGATATTCTTGCTGATTCTATAGTCCAGTAGTGCTAAACGTATTAAAAAGACCTGAGGCAAAACTCACAGCTCCATCTAGCAGAGTCAGACCTGATTTGATGCCAGAGGACAAATCCCAGATGTATTGTTTTAAGGCATATTTAATATGAGCTCAAATTTCACAGATAATACTGTGCCAAAACTTCCCAAGCTCAGGCTCAAATTTTATTTGGATACCACATTAACTCATTGAGCTCAGCAAGCTATCATACAGTTAATTACAGCTTTGCTGTATACAAACTGCAGTAATAAAATTTTGGGTATAATTACTTTGTGAGGAGTCCTCCAGGGACTTCAAATTTCACTGAAGGAGGTTACCATTGCTGTGAGATTTCTGACCATATTATTTACTGAAGGCTCAGAAAGAAGGAAGGACCTAAGTCTAAAGTTCTATTCTCATTCTCTTAGGTAAACTTTTCAGAGGCTGTTATAATCTACAATTAGCTTTGGGCCTGGAAGAATAGGCTGCCTATAGAACAAAGGAAAAGGAATGGTTTTTCTAAAAATGCTAGCTCCTTCATAAGGCACCAGGATAATACTGGCATTTATTTATTTGGAAAATAAAGTTTAGGGATAACAAATATGATAAATTTTCTCATAAAGAAATTATCTGATATACATATATCAGAATATATAAAGATTCTTATTTTAACTAGATTTTGATAGAAGATATATGTGTGTGTGTGTGTATATATATATATATATATATATATATATATATATATATATATATAATATAGATTTGGAACATTTGAAAGAAAATATAGTACAAAGTCTCCTTCCACCTTGTTCCTTTATCTGTGTCTCATATATATCTCTCCAGGTATGTAATATGTATTCGCTGGCACATGATTATATGTATATTCCTATGTATTCTATTAAAACACTTATACAAATAGTAATGTAATATACTGCTGTCTTCACCTTATATTTTTCACTTAATAATAAACAATAGAGGGCTGGGGATGTGGCTCAGGCGGTGGCGCGCTCGCCTGGCATGCGTGCGGCCCGGGTTCGATCCTCAACACCACATACAAACAAAGATGTTGTGTCCGCCGAGAACTGAAAAATAAATGTTAAAAATTCTCTCTCTCTCTCTCTCTCCCTCTCTCACTCTCTCTTTAAAAAAAATAGAATTCATTCATCTCAGTTTTTATATATTTCACTCATTTCTATTATAAGCTATATAATTTTCCATTGCATGCATATGCCATAATATACTGAACCAACTCCCCAATTACAGGTATTCAGGTTGTTTCTAATCTTTCTGTTTGTTTGTTTAGTTGTTGGGGAACCATTATTTTATTTATTCATTTATATATGGTGCTTAGAATCAAATCCAGTGCCTCACATGTGCTAGGCAAGCGCTCTACTACTGAGCCACAATCCCAGCCCTAATCTTTTGTTATTACAAACAAAGCTGCAGTTAATATATTTTATGTGCATAATTTCTCATATATGCATAGAATTATTTATAGAATTAAATAATATATTTATAGAATTAAACTCTCAAGGTGAACTTGCTGTGTAAAAATAAAATGTAACGTTGATGATTAATACAAAATGATTCTCTCTGAGGTGATTCTCCTTACTGCTTTGTAGTGTTTTTACTTATATCCTCACCAACATAATGTGTCATCAGAGTTTCAATACTTCCAGAACGATAGGGACACATATGGGAGTACAATATAGTTTTAACTTACATTTGTCCTATATAAAAAAGTAGAGCATATTTTTAATATATTTAAGAGTTTTTTTTTTCCTTCTCTGTGACTGACTATATAAAGCACTCCTATTTTTGTAGTTATTTTTTTCCCATAACTATGGCATCTTTTTAGGTATAATATTTACCATTTGACTTTGTGATATGAGAATTTTTAAAAAGAATAAATCACGTTTTGTGATTTTATGCAGATTAACAAATCTAATTAGAAATGTTAAAAACCTTATGTGCTTAGCTAACTCTTCTCTGGCTTCTGGATTTTTTGCCATGCTTAGAAAGTATCCAGGGGAGCAAGCAGGTGAAGGTGGGAGAAAAGATAAAAAGATTCTATATAATATAGACATACACATATCAATCAGGTTTTCTTGCAATTTTAGCATTTTGATGGTTTTATTTTATAAATTTAAAAGTTTTGATATTCATATTTAAGATTTGATTTTTATCTGGAGTGAAGTAGAGGTCCATTTTTCCTCCCTTAGGTTACTCAGTTATTCTAACACAAATTACAGAATAAACTAACCTTTTCCTGGCAGCACACAAGGTAATTTTCATACTACATTAGAAATATAATTGTGTGTGTGTGTATGTATATATATATATATATATATATATATATATATATATATATATATGCCCCAAAGTAAGAAAAAATAATTGACAGAGTAATCCAGATGCATTTCCGTTAAAACAAATAAATCAACATTGCTCTCTTTAACAATTTTCTGGAGGTACAAACCAATCCAATTAAATATATGAATAATTACATTATACAATAGTAAGAATAATGAATGTAAAATAATATGTATTTATATATTGTTTTATGTCTAAAAAGTTCAATAGGAACACTTATAAAATTCCTATAAGCAATAAAATAATTAAATAATCTAGGTTTAAAATTAACATAAAAATTCAATAAATTTCCCTTGAATAATAGGAGCTTAAAATACAAGGAAAACTAGAAGACATCCCACTGGATCAGAACAAGCTAAGTACACTCCCTCTAACCATTCCTTTCAACATGGTACTAGAAGTCCTCACTAATGCTGAAGGACAAAAAAAGGGAAATAAAAGGCAAACATACTGGGAATAAAGAAATAAAAATGTCTTCTTCTTATTTTTACAGATAACATAGTTGTCTACATAGAAAAACTGAAATATTAAAAAAAGACTATCAAGAGTGAATAAGTGACTATAGAAAGGTTGCAGAAAACAAGGTTAATATATGAAGGTTTAATTACTTTTCTATATACTAGCAATGACTTTAAAATTTTAAGAATGATACTGTTTGCATTAGCAATGCCCCAAATGAAATACTTTGGTATAAATCTAACACAATTTGTATAAGATCTATATGAGGAAAATACAAATCTATTAAAAAAGAAATAAAAGAATGAACTAAATGGAACATATTCCATATTCATGGGTTGGAAAAGTCAATGTTGTCAAGATATTGGTCCTTCCTTACTTAATCTATAAACTCAATGTGATTGCAGTTCAAATCCCACCAAGGTATTTTGTGAATATTGAAAATTGATTCTAAAGTTTCTAGGAGGGAAAGGCAAAGACCTAGAATAACCCACACGATAATGAAAAAGATTGAAGTCTGAAGACTGACACTATGCCAGCTGCAGAAACTGCTATAAAGCTAACGTAATCAGGACAGCATGGTGCTGGCGAAAAAGCAAAAACCAAACAAATGAAATTTACAAATAGATCAATGGAACAGAAAAGACATTTCAGAAATAGAACAACATGAATACATTTAACTGATCTTTAACAAAGAAACAAGATAATAAGACAGAGAAAAGATAATCTTTTTAATAAGTATTGTCAGAAAACTAGACATCTATATGTTAAAAATAGATAAATAATAAATCTAGACACAGACTGTATACCATTTAGAAAAATTACCTCAAAAGGCATGATAATCCTAAATGTTAAATCTCTAACATAGAAGCAAACCTAGATTATCTTTGTATTTGGTAAAGACTTTTTAGATATAACACAAAGGCTTGATCCATGAAAGAAAGAATTTATAAACTGAACTTCATTAAAATTATAAACATCTGCTCTGTGAAAGACAAGGTCAAGAAAATGAAAAGACAAGTATGCATTGGGAGAAAATATTTGCAAAAGGTATACCAGATAAAGGACTCTTTCCCAAAATATACAAAGAATTCTTAAAATTCAATATTAAGGAAATAAATATTTTGAATAAAAGGGGATAAAAGACAGGAGCAGACACCTCTCCAAACAAGATATATATATATGATAAATATGCATATGTTAAGATGCTCTGTATTTTATGTCACTGGTGAAATGAAAGCTAGATTAACAATGAGATGCTCCAATATGCCAATTATAAAGAATAAAGTCCAGAACACTGATAACATTAAATGCTGGCAAGGATTTGGAGCAATAGACATTCTCTTTCATTGTTGGTTGGCAAAATGCTATGTCCACTTGGAAAACAGCATAGCAATTTGTTACAAAACTAACATACTCTTTCACCCTTTGATATTTAACATAAAGGAGTTAAAGCCTTATGTCCACAGAAAATCCTGCAGAAAGAGGTTTGTTATAGCTTTATTTTTTATTTCTAAAAGTTGGAGACAATAAAGAGGTGAAAGGGTAGATAAATTATGGTACATCTGTCACAAGGGGAAGAGATGTCTCGGAAGGAGTGTCTAAGGAGTTCCCAGAGAGAAGCAGAAACTTGACCCAGGACCAGTAGGTTTGTTGGCATAGATGATGAAAAAGAATTTCAACATGCATAAACAGTGGTTTATTTAGGTACATATTTAAGGGAGAATGGGGGCAATCAAGAGAGGGAGCAGGGAGAAAAATATCTTTGGGGTAAAGCAAGGAATACACACTAAAGGAAGAATATGGGCTTTCTCCAATAGGAAAGACAACAACCCCTTTGAATTGTGTATTAATATTTACAAAGGGAGGGTCACTAGGGCTGGACAAGAGGTGGAGCCTGGGTGGATTAGAAAAACTTATTTTACCATTCGTATGGACAAATAAGGGGAAAAAAAGACCCAGAAAATTCTTAAAATATTTTGACTTCAGTATCTTCTCTATTGTAAGAACTGTGTAAGAGAATATATTTAAAATTTCCTCCTAATTTGTTTATGCTTAGTTTCAATGCATTATGATCTGATAATTTTATTTGTGTCATTTTTGTTTCTTGGAATTATTGGGATTTTTCTCTTTGTCCTAAGAGGGGTCTTTTTTTAAATGACTCTTATGGAAACACTGAAAAGAAGCTTATTCTTTATTTAAAAGCAACAGAATTTAGTACATCTCAATGAGTTTACCTTATTTCTTATCATATATTATTTCCCTATGCACATATTTCTGTTCTACTTTATTGTTATGCACTGGGAGCCATAAATTAGTCTATTTTTAATGATACTATTTATTCTTGTAGCTTCTGTCTTTTTTGTTCTAGGAGTTCCAATGCTGTTATTTTGTGTGTAGACAATGCTTATGACCATATCTTTTTTTAATGTTCATTCATTATTTATTATTTTTAAACATTTTTAGTTAAAATTTTAATTAGTTATACATGACAGCAGAATGTATTTCATTTCATTGTACACAAATGGAGCATAACTTTTCATTTCCCTGGTTGTACATGATGCAGAGTTGCACATTTGTGCAATCATACATGTGAGAGTAAAGATTTCAGTCTCATTCCACCATCATGATCATATCTTTGCAGTGGATTGAATCCATTACAGTCATATATCATGTAATGCTGGGGATATGTTTTTAGAAATGTGTTATTAGATGATTTTGTCTTCATGCCAATATCACAGAGTATACTTAGAAAACTAGATGGAACAGGTTATTCAACATTATTGCATGAAGAAACATAATAAACACATATATTTGAGGCTGCTGCTAGCATAACATGGCATAATCTTTTTTTATGAGCAGGAGTGCACACTATAATAATGACAAAAGTATAGAAAATACATAAACCAGTAGTATAGGCATTATGTAATATGGTCATTTGTTAGGGTCTGTAAACAAGTTGGGATGGCGCCTGGCATTTTGCCAGGGGGAGTGGTTTGTGAGGTGGCGCCAGCAAGCCATTTAGTGTGGAGATTCCTTATTGGTTGACTGCTGTATCTAGTTTATGTTAACTAAGATAAGCTGTGTGGAATGTATATATACCCCTCCTGTCATACAATAAACGGCTCCCACTCCTGCTGTATCAATCTACACAAGTTGCTCGTCACAGGTTATTTTGCTGCAGCCGGACTGCGGCAGTCATTATCATTAGTAAGTATTATGTGCTGTTCATAATTGTATTGCTACTATACTTTTGTATAATTGGCAGCAAAGTAGCTTTGTTTACACCCTCTTCATCATGTTCATAAGAGTAACACATCCTGTCATGACTTCAGGATAGCTAAGACTTACAGGGCCACTGTTGTATAGACGGTCTGTTGTTGAACAAAACGTCAGTATGTGCCACCTGACTGTATATCCTCAAATAACCTTTGTTTGGCTGACTTTGATTTCTCTCCCTCTGAAGTCAACTTTGATAGCACACAGCGACTGTTACTTTCTTTTTCTTTGCAGTTAGCTGGTATGTCTTTGTCCACTTGGTTTCATCTTTTCTATTTCAAAGCTTTAGCATTTTCTTTAATACACATATATTTAGATTTTGTATATAGGTGATAGGTGTTTTCTCCCCCCCTCCCCCTTCATGAACATACACAAACAAGCACACATATAATCATTATGGACAATTACTGCCTTTCATAGAGAATGCCACACCGGGCTTCATTGTCCATTAAGTTGTATGAATAGAACAGAAATAGTTCCCTAAAGCCTTCCTACTCTACAGAAATAGTCCATTTGAGAAAAGCCCTCCAAGAAACCATCCTTAGTCATGAGTTGTCAGTGCCAATTATAGAAGTAAACAGCCAAGAAGGTAACAAGAAGGGCAAGTTCCACTAATGAATGTCATCAATTCAAATGTATTATATATAATTATAAATTTATTTAGGTGTGGAAATGTACTCATTTGTGAGAACTTTAACCTATATTATAACAGCATAATCCTGAGCTTAGGGACAGTGTTTCTTCAACTGCTAAATAGATCTCATATCCAAATCCTTCTAAAAATCCTTAATTTATTCTCAAGTATAAGAATATACCCATTTTTAAAATTATGACTTATTCCATGATGCTATTTATTAAATGTATAAAAAATGTCAAATATTATTACTAATTTTTTTTTCTGAAATATTATGAAATAAAGTTGTAATTATACTTGAAATCCCTATTTGTTCTGCTAAAAGTTGATATAAATAAGCATTTATACTTGAAAGAGAACTTTGACTTTCTAACTTCAAAATTTATAACTGCTACTTAAAATGTTCCTGATTTATGAAAACATACATTGGAGAGATTTATAATAACCAGCAGCATCTGTGATTTTGACTTGACAGTTTTCTGTTTACATTATAATCAGCATTTAAATATGTCTTTGGGTAGATAAGAGAGACCTTGCTATTTTCTAAAGATTAGACAATAAAACTTACCTGGTGAGAAAAGACATCAAAGAGACAGGGGATATTTTAAAAATGAATATGGATATGCATTTAGACAAAATAGAAAAGGCAGAAAAGTAACCATAGGTAGGAAGGAAAAATTAATGAGGTATATATTATCAGACAACAATTTTGAATGGATGATTTTAAAAAAATAGATTAAGAATAAATAGTGTATGAAACAACAAAATTGTGGAAGAAGATTGATTCCTTAAAAGAAAACCAAAACAAATTAAAAGTAGAAGCCAGTCAGATAAGACATTCTAAAGGAAATAGAAAAAAATTTAAAAATTCAATAGAAAATGAGATGCAAGTGAGGGACCATGAAAATAAAAAGCTTGTAAGAAAATGAATGGAATTTGTGAGTGATAAAATAATAATGATAAAGAAATAGCAACTGTATGACCAATATTAATTAATATGGAAGAAAGAAGAATAAGATAGGAAAAATTATTAGAACATATCAGTAATAAATTAAAGAAATTATAGTATAATTTCCAGGCATATCTAACTGATAGAAAAGAGGAGGGGGCAAACCAGTACCATAAGAATTACATTTTAGTAATATGTAGTATTATATTTTTCACTCGAACATGTAAAATTTAAATTTTTAATTTCCTTCCAATTATTTATCCTATGATGCTCTTTATGTAGATGTTTCTTAAAGTCTATCATTTTTTAGTTTTATACCTAATTTAATACATGACATAATAAATTTTCAACTATACGTTGAAGTCTTTACTTCTGGACATTATATATCTGTCTTTTCCATAGAAGATTACACACGTTTGCTTTGGACTTAAGCAAACTAATTATCAGCCAAAAGATTTTCCAAGTGAGGTGGCTAGCACTGGTAAACTGTTCGGTTTTGGTTACCTTGTAGTGCAGATGGGGGGACTTTATTTAAAGTATCTTTAACTCATAAAGTCTCATAGTTCAGCCTTCTTTGGATATATAAATTTCTCCACCCAAACAGAAATACAAAAGCTACAAAAGCTCAAAATGAGGAATTTTAATTTCACTGTAGCATCTCACACAAAAGACTTAAAACATAAAGTCAATCTTATAAATGCTTTGTATTTGAAGAAATTTTCCCCTTTTAAGTTAACCACTGTGACTTTTCCTTCTGTCCTTAACTACTTGCACCTTTCTCTTGCTTCAGAACCAGGGTGAGAAAGACGGATCTTGTCTAATGCTCCCCTCCAACCGAGGCCCCCACACCTTCACATTCCGATGCCCTTATCAATTTAGTTGAGAAATAGCACAGCTGAGGTAAATTTTCATGAGATTTTCTGTGCTCATCAATTCCCCTAAGGTCCATGTTGTTTTTAAAACATGAAAGTAACCCCTACCCACTCTCCTGACCCCCACAACCCCTACTTGGTGAGACATATCTCTCATTTTTCTCCTTCCAGTTTCCACTGCTATCATTATGATCCATTAGAATAATTGCCATTATTTTATGTTCTGTCTGATTCTGGAACTCATTTACAGGGACAAATGATTAACCAATGGACCAATGAACTAAATAAACAGACTTGTGTCTTCTCAGGTTGAAGTTCTTATGGTTTTGTTTAAAGAAAGAATATGTGCTTTTTTTAGGCTGGGGACATCGCTCAGTTAGTAGAGTGCTTGCCTTGCATGCACTAAGATCCTGGGTTCAATCCCCAGCACCACAGGAAAAAAAAAAAAAAAAAAAGAAGAAGAAGAAGAAGAATGTGTTTTTCAAAAATTCATAATAATAAATGAAGAAATGCAGATCTCATTCAATTCACTTGTGATTTTGTTGATTAAAAGAATTGCATCACTTGTTACTATTGAATATACAATCTGTGTTTACTTCTGATGCTACTGTAAGGGTAATACATCGTGGGGAAAAAAATCTATTTTGAACTAAAATAAAATATTGCATTCTAGGCATACTTGGAATCAAGAAATATTTAAATATTAAATTAAATATTTTTAATTAATAAAGTTGTGCAAGTTTAGGCACCTTTTGCCTCATCATATAATTTATTGAATTAAATTTTAGAAGACCAAAATAATAATCCCATCAGTTGGAGTTATTTTGGGATTTAATTCCAGTTTGGCGATATATCTGAGGTAGTACTGAATGACTGTGAAGAGAAAGAAAAGTATCAAGACTCATTTTAATCAGTTCCCATAATCTGCTTGACCACACATGTTCCCTGAAAACCCAAAGAATTGTAACCCTCCCCTAGTGGTGCTGCTCCTGGAAGGATGTTTAAAGGCTGTGACAGAGGAAATGTCCTGGAATGTGGAATTCTGCTCAAGGGTGTCTCTCTTTAGCATAAACTCTAATATAGTTACTCTTCCTGCTCTTAGAAGTTCATGTAAAACCACCTCATCACAAAGCAAAACTGCCCATGGCATAGTTGATGTCTGAAGAAATATAACAAAGCAGCCAGGGCAGCTGTCTGGGAGCAGGATAGCAAGATATAGAATTCCTTTAAACAACTGTGATTAATTTATAACAAGAAAATCATAATGAGCTGGGTGCTATGGTGCATTCGTGTAATCCCAATGGCTTGACTGACTGGACTTGGGAGGCTGAGGCAGGAGGATTGTGAGTTCAAAGCCAGGATCAGCAATTTAGAGAGGCCCTAAGTAAATCAGTGAGACTCTGTCTCTAAATAAAATATAAAAAAAGAACAGGGGATGTGGCTCAGTAGTTGAGTGCCCCTGGGTTCAATCCCTGGTACCCAAAACAAAACAAAGCAAAACAAAACAAAAGTAATTTGCATAAAAGCAAATTATTAAGGAGGTCTTCCATGGTAGAAAATAAGTAATCTTATTCTAGTGGTAAATTGTCTAGTCATAGAAATTTTGGAGAATCTAGAAAATAGAATTCCAACAGCTCCTGACTGTGTTTGTGGTTGCTGATTTTGAGGTGAGGTATAGGCACTAAAATCAAATGTGGGTCTCCTGGGCCTGGTTAGCTGAGGATGAGGAAGGCAGTGCCTAAAGCCTAGTTGTGTATGATAGGTTTTGAATAAAATGAATTACTTAGAAAGGAGAAAACCTGGTGGTAAGCCCATTTACCCTTCCCTTTCTCACCCCTACCCATGATTCTGTAGAAATGTTAGGAGTCAACAAAGTTGTATTTGAAAACTATCATCTAAAACTAACTTAATATAAATCTCAGGAAGACACGAGCAAAATGAATGTCATTGTTCTCTCTGCTTTCTCGGGTGGTGCACGTCAATTTTGCCAAAATTGCTGGTCGAGGTGGGAAGTATGTAGTTATAAGTAGCCACCAGAGAAAATGCTGCTATCAGCATTTGTCTTTTTATTGCTGTGAGATCATAATAGGAGGGGAAAAACAAACAAACAAACAAAAAATCAAGCTTACTTTGTACAGTTCCCTTGGAAGGAAAAAAGAATCATTAACATTTTAATAAAAAACAAAATGCTGGGGGAAAATGGTTACACTCTCACTTTGCAAATATCTGCCTGGATAACCATTTCTCTGAAATAACACAGCATTTTCAATCAGTCTGAAAATCCTTTGGGGATTTGTGGCATGATTAGAATATGTTCCTAAGAGACAAAGTATGTCTCTTTGGTGGAATTTTTACTAGATATCTAGGTATATGTGTTCTTAAAAACTCATAGGTATTTTAATTTTTATAACAACTTTCACTTTTACTCTTGTGATGTTGCCTGGGCCATTCAGAATGTAAAATGATTGCAGAAGTCCTCGAACTGCTATAGCCAGAAGAAATGTAAATACTGTGACATTGTCCTGGAATGTGGGATTCTGCTCAGGGGGTCTCTCTTCAGCTTATATTCAATTTAAAGTTGCTCTCTGGCTCTTAAAAATTCCTGTGAAACTACCTCATCACAAAGCAAAATTTCTAGGGGCATAGTTGATGCTTGAAGAATTTAGCAAAGCAGCCAGGGGCAGATGGGGAAAGCGAATAGAACTGTAGAAAAAGAAAGTATTAGGAGTGATCGAGATGTTATGAGTCAGAGCTGTAGAAATTCAGTTCATAAAGATTCTGTGTGTATAAAATTTGGACACTAAACATTTAGTTCTTTTTTCTCTTATTACTATAGACTCTTGTTCAAAGTAGAATTACTTTTTTGGGGAGTAAGCTGAAATAATTTGCAGAAAATGGGTCTTAAAGGGCAGAGATAATTTCCTGACCCCAAAACTAACTATATTAAGTTTTCCCTATATGTTATTTTTATAATACAAATTAATTTATTATATAATTAATTTATTTATTATATAAAATTATACTTAAGTTAGCCTTGAGTCTACACTGTGAAGTCAATCATTCCATATTCTTTTGTGGTACATGTGCCAGGATTAGAGACCCTCAGGGATTGTTATAATACTTTTCTGTTAGAGTGCCCACCAGCTGATAAGACAGATTTGTACTGGTTGGACACTACCCTTATGCACAGTACTCTGTCAAAGCAAATCCAAGTCTATTCCTGTTTGAGTGTATGACATTCAGTATATGCAAATCTATTTTGTTCATCCCACAAACATTGATTGAATATACACCATGTACAAGGAACCCATGTACAAGGCACTGGAGTTGGCAAGTGGAAAAGAATAATATGGAAATTCTGGAAATTAAGAAAATTCATTTTACAAGCTGCTCTGTGAAATAGATTTTAGGCTACTTGGACCTTGACTTGGAGATTTAGGTATTTCTGTTTTTTTATGGACTTATTTTTCAAGTCCCAGAGTAGAGGGAATAAAAAGGTTGAACATCATCACAACATTGACTTTGAAAACAGAAAATCTCTTTCAACCCCATAAGTTAGTGTGTGCCACACACACTAAAGTTGCAACACTATCCTGAATTATCACAGAATCAATTTTTAAATAATAGGATAAGCTGGGAGCAGTGGTACATGCTGGTAATCCCAGCTATAAAAGAGGCTAAGACAGGAGCATTCCAAGTTTGAAGCTGGGAAAATCAGTAAGACCCTGTCTCAAAATAAAAATTAAAAAGGTCTGGGGAAGGACCTAGTGGTAGAATACCCCTGGGTTCAACCTCAGTACTGGGAGGGAAAAAAGAAAAATGAATATAATAAAATAAGAGGAAAAACGTGATATAACCTGTTTTCATATTCATACATAGTCATTTTGTCTAATTTAGATACACATTTTAGGATTCATCTCATTTAAAGATTATCAATGAATGCTGATAAACATGGTAGACAAGGAAACATAAGATTCATGCATGTCCTGCATTCTTTCGACCTGTTTTTGTGGTGCCAATGCCTTTGTTCAGGAGTTAATGATGAAGAACTAGAAATATAGTTCAAACAAAAATTTCTAAGACAATTTTCTAAGACAAATTTCTAAGACAAAATATCTAAGACAAATTTCTAAAACAAAAATTCATGCTGTTTGGATTCATGTTTATTCTTCTGTTCAATATGTTTTCTAACATGCCTTCAGTGCTGAGAAAATTTCCTAGTTTTTAATGCTCAATAGCAGGTGGCAGCTTAAGATGTTCAATTGTATGCCTGATAAAACCTTGTCAATAATTTAAATGCTATTATCACATTTAATTAAAACCTACACTCAAACTATTTTTCATTCTGCTTAAATCCCCAAATATATTTCTCGTTGTTATCCCACCCTCACTCTCAGCAAATTCCCAGTCTTTGGTCTAGGCAGGGCATTATTGCTTTGGTTTTTGAGTTAAAGAGTTAGACTAAAAGAATGTTTAATTTGTTGGGAAAACCACTGTTCTTTTCTTGGGAGACTGATAGAAGAAATATAGTGGTGTCAGATGACCAACTCTTCAGCTGGAGGTGGACTAGCAGGTTCAAGGTGAGGTAAGTCAAGGCCAGCTTAATGCCAAGGCAAATACCAGTAACCACAATGATTATTTAAGAAATCTTGCTAGGGTTGCTCAGAAGGTGAAAATAAAATAAATCTGAATTTCAAAACAACATTTTTTTTAGTGTAAATATATCCAACATAATATTTAGTGCACACTTACAGTAAACGTTAATCACCAACTATTTGACTTTCCAATTTAAAATAAGAGGATGTTTTTCACTTTTACTCCTCAAACCTGGCAGCCCTCACTCTGAAGAAAGGCTGCTCTGCTAAAAAAATTTTTTCTCTTCGAAATTGCCTGAAATTTGGCCTGGGGTTGTGGCTCAGGAGCAGAGTGCTTGCCTGTCATGTGTGAGGCAGTGTGTTGGATCCTCAGCACCACATAAAAATAAGCAAAAAAAAAAAGAAGGCATCTGTCCATCTACAACTACAAAAAAAAATTGCCTGAAATTTAATTAAATACATCTTCCACTCAGTTAATAAGCATTCCCTTTTTAAAGACAGATATCTTTGAAAGCAGATGAGTTGTTCATGCATCAGTGCAAATTAATTAAAGAGATTTCTTTCTTTTCAATATCTAATTCATTTCTCAGCATCAAAGTGATTCAGATTGAGGGTTTAGGAGATCTTCTTTTGCTAAGAAGAGGGGGACTGCACGGTGGGCTTGGCGCTGCTCATTTCAAGAGAAGGATACTTGACAATAAACTAATTTTAGTGGGGCTTTTCTGATAGAATTATCTAAGTGCCAAGGAAAGTCTATACAGAAAAATAAGAGGAGGGGATAGGGGGATGCAGTTGGCAGGAGACAGCAGTAGATGTGTAGGATAAACAAAGGCAGAGATCTGAAGCACAACAGGAAGACACTTAATACAGTTGTATTGTATGGGTGATTTTTGTTAAATGAGTATATTCAGCTGGTCTTAACCAAAACAGCTATGTGAGGTGATAGATATGTTAATCTGTTTTATGATAGTGAAACGTGTATTCATAGTGAATACAGGTGATTTATATGTGAATAAAATATAGTGAATACACAGTCATTTATATGTGTTCCAAAACTTGATAATGTAAACCTTAAATGTCACAAAGAAGGAGAAGAGGAGGAAGAAGAGGAAGATTAAGAACAAAACAATGTGGTAGTGCCAAGGAAAGTTCATTCATTCTAGAATTATTCTCAAAATATAAAATCCTTAGGAGGGGAACCTCTGGAATGCTTTATTTTCAAAAGTACATTATGGTAAATTTTAAAATCAGTGCTATGTTTACAGAAATGGTGAAGAGATCACAATAGAGTAGTGAAACAATATAACTTATTTCATCCTGTGTCAAAGTTATTCACTTTGTTTAGGGAGTAGATAATTATAATTAGTAAGATAATCACAATAAATAAAGACATTTTGTATTTACTGTAGCAGAATATAATTTATAAATGGTAAAATGTGCATGGTCTATCTGTATGCCTGTGACTGGGTCCCACAGGTCACAGCAGAATTCCAGGCCAATAGGAACAATGAATGTTTGTTGAAAGAATAAATAATGGATTGACAGAACTATTTAGGAACATATGTTGAGATTATCTGAATCTTACTCAACAAATTGACTCGCTATAATACTTTGTTAGTTATTAAAACCACTGTTAATTTTTGCAGGGTATTTGTGGATAAAAGGAAAAATAAAGTGGCAAGCCAGATCAAGTTAACAAATTTCTTCAAGGCCTAATTATGTGCAAATAGTAATGGTTATATTAATTGGCTTGTTTCTATTTTTAGCAGAAATCTCAAATAGAAGGTTCTGAAAACTCAACTCTTGGCATGGTAAATATTCTGTTTCTGCACTTTCCAGATAGATTTTCTTTATTATTGACCGAAGGAAGATGGTCCTCAAAGATTTGGGTAGTACACCTGTCCCCATGACTTGCTTTTCTTCCTTGTTGAATTTGTCACTCCACTACAGACTCCATAGGTCATACACAAAGAAACCCAACAAGCAAAGAAAGAAAAGGTAATCCAGACCAGTAGGGATAAAACTGCTCCTTCTGGACAACTGCAATGACAAAGGTAATAGTATTTTGAGTCATAACCTATAAACTTTTGAGAGATAAAGTAATTCCACTTTGCCTTCAATCTTAAAAGTGATGTAATATATTCCTATCAAAAGTGAAAAGATAAGTGGGAATTTGGCAATATTTAGCTCTCTTTAAACAGAAGCCAGGCCATAGCACTTCCCAATCACCACAGTTCACAGCCCACATTGTACCATTTACCTGATATAAATTGTAAATAATGTGTTGCACATTCACTGCAATTACAAACTCCCTATACTAACCAAAAAGAGCACTGAGAAGAGTTTATTTAATAGACTTCCCATAATTTTTGGTTAATAACTAATTGTTAATTGAAATATATTTAAAGCAAACTCTTAAAACATAATCTAAATTCCCAAATCTAATATATTATGTATCAGTTTATTCATATTGCTATTTATTACTCCTAACCAATAATCTGGAGGTTAAAATTTTATTTTCTTAAAATCTATGTTTGAAAATGACAAATTAGTCAAAATGATTTCAAACTACAAGTACATTCTATTTCAACTAGTAACATTTTATTTTTACCACAATCTACATGAAACAGATATCAAAATGTACATTGTGAACTAACCTTCATTGTGTTTTTTTTTTCCCTTCCTCTGCAACAATGATTTTATTGGAAAAATTATGCTGTTGGTTCACTGATGGGTAGAGTTACACCATGCACAGTTTTACAACAATGTACTGATGTCGTATGGAGATGCAGGAAGGCTGGGAGATTAAAGAATCACTCACTTCTAGAGCACCTTTGTTTTCAGCTGAGTCAAAAAGGAAATTTCTGTTTGAAAACTCAACATACCTAGCCTCGTGTTAGTTCTGTTAAGCACTAAGTCCAAAGAAAGGTATTTAGCTCAGGAAATCATTTAGCAATTTTTAGAAAGAAGAGATCTTCATAGAAACTTTAAATGTTTTTATTTACCCAATAAGTAAAGCAAGGCCACCCTTACAAAAGAGTCATCGGTGCTACTGAATTGAATAAAGAAAATTTTGGTGCATATATTCGATGCTTTATTTAGTTTGAGGTTCATTTTGAGTTTAGAAACAGGGCTATAAAAAAAACATCAGGGATTAAACAGCACTGCTACAGGAGGTGAACAGAGCTGCAGGAAAGGGGCCAACTGCCCCTAGCTTTTCAGGCATTACTCAGCACTTTATATAAACTGATCTATCTTGCTGGCCTCACAGGCAAGTCAAGACCCTTTTGTTGCTGCTCAATTGCTTTTCTTTTGAGTTATTTTTCTGGTAAAAAAGAAGGCAGAGAAGACAACATCAGGACTGCGGGGAGGGAGGGAGGGCAAATAGTACAAAGATCCCACAATAACTATGTCAATCGAATCTCCAGTATCCTATGTTTCTATTCCAACTCCTGTGGAATTATAAGCATAATCATTCTATGTGACATATTGGGACAAAATGTGTGCCACAACAATGTAACACTCAGTAAAATTTTCTTGAATGAATGAATAACTGAATGAATTCATAATCAATGACTTATCCTTGGTCATCCGCTCCTCAATAACACTACAATCTTTCTGCCTCCTCTCATTCTAACATGCAGACTATTACCAAATCAAGGGAACTCAAACATGGAGTCATAATATAAATTTTTAGAGCTTCATTTAGATAACATATTGCTCCCCTATGTGGAATCTGAGAATGTGACACTAATTTTAATTAAGTGAAGATTTTTTGGGGGAGTGAACTAAAATAATACACCAAATTGTTTGTTTATTTGGTAGAGACTAAACACAGAACTTAAGTCACTGCACTCATAGGAACCATCTGAGGAATTTTTGTGAAAATACATAGTTAAAAGTCCCACTCCAAGATTTTGTTCTTGAGAGTTGAGTTTGGATTTGTAATTTGTCTTCAAATTACCTGTCCTGGTGACTAGAATGTGTAGTTCATACTTGATTAATGAGTAAGTTTGAGAAACACACATATAAAAATGGACAAAAGGGCAGCCTTTACAAATTTCAAAACCAAGTTCTTGGTACCTAAGTTTGTAAGTAAATCATGCAATTATTTGTTTGTTTATTAGAGATGATTCCATAATTCCATTAATTTGGAATAGAAGGAATCATTTCCATCCCTGAAGTTTATTCTCTCTACTATGAGAATGTCATTCTGAAATAACTCAGAATGAGAATACTCAGGTTCAAAATTTGATTCTAGTCTTTAATAAAACCTATCTATCTCTGTCAACTTCAATTCCCCCATCACTTAAAAATGAAATATTTTAGATGCCTACCCACCTTGGCCACTTTGAAAAAAAATGTCCTCCATGTGTAATGTGTACTGAAACATGAACATAAACATTTATGTTTGTACCATATGACTCTCCCATCCCTCTCCCATTACCATAGCTTGATAGCTTGTGTGAGGACACTGATCATGGGGGACCAACTATTAGCTTTACAGACATAACAGGGCTCCAAATTGGGTAAAGTAGGGTAAGGCAGAATGCTGAGAGAATGTGATCTCTAAATGTTCTGGAGTTGAAACTTAGGAAGCCAAATCTGTCCAGAAGCAGGCAGAGGATACCAATTAAAACAGCAAAGGAGAAAGAAGTAGAAATAAAACCAGACAACCACTTAGAAAAAGAGTGTGTTACTCTGATTTGTTGGATGATTTCTCAGTTCCAGTTCAATCTCTGTATGGTTTGACTGTACTTCAGCCTATGACATTTTCAATTGTATTCCTGCAATAAATGACCCATTTTACTTATACCAGCTTGAATGTCTTTCATAATTTGAAACCATATATTCTCTGGTAAACATACAGTGCTCAAATACTTTGCATATAATAACGGATTCCTACATTTCTATATTAATCACCTGCATCATATGGAAGAAATAGTAGGTTCAACAAAGCTAAACATCACAGATAATGGGTGATTGCCAAGGTCAGATAATGACCATGAGATTGGGGTTTGAATTTGGGTCTTATGTTTCACAGTCTAACACTCTTGTTTTAAAACTGAAAAATTTAGGCAACAGGGCTAATACTTTACTAGAAACATTTATGATAATACATATCTGACTCTTTGAATTTGTCATCTAAATTTTTTCATAAAAGTAGACTAAAAAAACCTTCCAGGTCAAATCTTCCTCAAAAAAGCCTTAAACACAATTTTAAGAACTTGGACTAATACATAATAGGAATACTGAGCTCTAGGTTTTAAAAGATAATGAGGAATTTGATCAGAAAACAAAAGCCAGCCAATATTAGTATGCCTTAAACTTTTTAAATAAATGGAATGTCTCTTAGAGAGTGACTGGTTTTAGAAGAACTATATACTGATAGATCTTTCAGAATGGGTTGTATACAAATGAGATCACTTTACTAAGTTGAATGGTTGAAAGTGTCCTTTTAAATTATCAATTTAGACTCCAAAGAACATCTGTCAGACAGAACAGGTTTTGGCATGGTTGACAGTAAGTTGTGCTCAGAATTTTAAATTGAGTCAAATTTATTTTCTACAGAAAGTCACAGTTTTAGATGTTATTATATAATTTTCTGGCAGAAATAAGGAATAACATTCAGAATGTTACACTTCAAAATTCAAAGAATCTTAGTATAAAAATATCTAGTACTTTAAATGTTTCAAAGTAGGTCCAAATGCAGAAAATAAATTTGGTGTGGTAAAAATATCAGAATGTTCTATTCAGCTGGCATATTGCTAGAAATTTCACCTTCTAATAATTCAGTTGCTAGGCAAATAGTAAATCCGAATTCAACAACTACAAGCTTTAAAAACTAATCAATCACCAAATAAACCGGTAAACCACAGACATACTCGGCATGTGCTAGAAGGGATAGGTTTGTCAGAGATGTGTAATGTGCTCCCATTTCATTAATAACTTCCTGTATAGACAAATAGGTCTACATATAACCTACCATGTCTTTCTATCCTCTCCCTTTAACATCTATTTCACCACTGCATTTAGTTTGTTTGATCTTCATTGTCCACTTTTATATTGTATTTGATTTTTTTAAAATCAGAACAAATTAGTTTTGGAAGTAAAAAAATAAATAAATAAATAAATGAAGATCTGCCTTGCTACAGCTAATGCACATTTCAAGTGATTATCTTTTCACAGAAATAAAAATTCAATTGCATACCCTCCTGTGACAAGTCTGCACACATCTGAATGAAGTTATCACGTTTCTCTTTATTTTTCTACTCTCCAAGAAGAAAAATATTCAATCTTTTAAAGCTGTCCTTTTATAATAAAGACTATATAATTCCAGCTTCACTGATCTGCTTCGAGTAGATCCCCTATTTGAGGAGAATAGAATAGAAAAATAACAGAAAAGAATCCTGATTTTGGATACATTTTCCTATTTTTTTACTGATAGAATACTTTGTTTAAACAAGTATTTTTAGTGATAGAATACTTTTATGTATGTGGTCTGTATCTCTGCATAAATCAATTTGGCATTTTTTAAAAAGGGAGAATTAAAATAATAAAATTGTTCTTTGCAGATAAACACACTCAATTATTCTCTTATTCTTGTTAGTAACCTGAAACAACTATTCATTGACTTCTTATTAAACATAAGGTATTAGTGATTCTATCAAACTTGGAACTAACTAGTTTTTCAACTGCCTGGCTATTTATAGTAAGTCTCTCCTGCCTTGATGGATCAGTTTCTAAAGTTTCCAGATTATTCTGTTTCCTATTCCTACATTTTATTGGAGCTATTCATATACTATATATGACTTAAACATTTATTATCAATTTCAACATTCAGATAAGTGAAGCTATTAAAATAGTAATAGTCTTTGGATTAATTTCATTGGATTCTATTTAACATATTTCCCCAAGACATCTTTAATTCACTGTTGTCCATCTTACCATTTGACCTCAACTCTTAACAGTTATATGATGTGAATTAATATTTGCAGAAAATCAGGCTCAGATTTATTTTTTCATAAAAGTAGACTAAAAAAACCTTCCAGGTCAAATCTTCCTCAAAAAAAGCCTTAAATACAATTTTAAGGACTTGGACTAATACATAATTGGAATACTGAGCTCTAGGTTTTAAAAGATAATAAGGAATTTGATCAGAAAAAAAGCCAGCCAATATTAGCATACCTCAAACTTTTTTAAAAAACGGAATGTCTCTTAGAGAGACAGATTCTCAGAATCTGTAATGTCCACTCCAGTTTTGGGTTAATGCTCCATAATGATTTACAAACAATCACACCATTATATAGTTTTAAAACTATATATGTGGTGGTTTTTTAATAAAAATGCCAATTCAAAGAGTTATTAGCTTTGGAGAAGCCTGTTGACAGTGTGTACTGTTACCATCAACTGACACAGAGTGGTTCAGCTTCTTTCATGTGGCAATCCTTTATAATTGATATAAAAGTTGTGAATCAGTGGTGAGAGATCAATTATTCTTACAAGGACATATACAGATATGTAAAACCCTTTCTGAAGCACAGATAAGTAATGTTTATTACTTCATCTTGATTAACACAACTGTTTATTTTGTCTTCGAAGGAAATTACATTAGTCTGACACTATGTCCATTCACAAGATCATAATAGTTTCTATTCCATGTTATTCTAATTGACTATCAATTTTAACATGTGTTATTGTTTTCTTGTTTTACTTAAATAGAACTTTCAAGACATTGAGTAAAAATGAAAGTCTTAAAGCTGTTTAATCACTTTTCTCAAATATAGACTCCCAAATTTGCCTTTTCATAAATATCACCATTAGAATTAATAAGCCCTCTATGTATTCATCATTGATGATGGAAATCTAAGAATATTGTATAATTTTTCTGTCTTCTTATATGACACTTTATAAGTGAATAGTATTTGCATTTTGCCTGTATTTTTAAATTCATCTTTGCCACTCCTTATCTGTAAAGCAATGACTGGTTCTTGGAACTCCATCCCTAGTTCATCCTTTAGCCCCCATTAATTTGCTCTCTCTAAATGCCAGGGTTAGCAAATGAGATAAAAGGTATCTCCAGAGAGTTGATTTAAACAGTAGCATAGTTAAATATTTTTATATGTTAGATTCATTAAAACTAAGGGATATGAAAAGATATTTGGGATGTTCAAAAGCCTTATTCCATTCTTGATTTGAGGTTATATTCTAGATTCCTACAGAATTAGAAAACATATATAGATAAATAAAGTGGATTGTAGAAATATCTATGTACAATTTGCATTTTTTAGATTATGTTCTCTTCTTAATTGCATTTATGATGATTCTATGTGTGTGTGTGTGTGTGTGTGTGTACATGCATGTATGAGCATGAATGTGTGTGTTGAGTTAATACTAGAGTAGAGAATTACATCGTTTGAGTTAGTTTGAATGTGGGACATATAAGGTTTTTTATTTATTAAAATTACATGAAATATAAATCTTATTTTCTCATTTATAATTATAAATAAATATAGTAAATTAATGCATATATTGTATATTAAAACTGTTTGCCAACAAAACATCTTTTCCATTTGTTTTAGAATATTACATTCTGAAAGCTTCATATTGACATATTTTATAAACAATAAAAAAGTAATATATTAATGCTCCAAATGAAAATAAATATGTGCTTAATCTTGCTGGATATCCATTAATTGGGCACATAATCACAGCTAAGAAAATACTTCCTGAATTTTAACATAATGATATAAAAATATTTGAGCTTTTAAAATTAACATATGGTATGATGATCTTTTTATATTTATCTCAATTAATCCATTTTTAAAAATAACCTTACTTGAACACTTTCAAGTTGCATTATACTTGGGTACACATTTGGAATTTAAAAATGAAGTTTGAAAAGTAAATGTAATAATTAACTCTAGAAGAATTATTTAAAACATTTACCTTTCATAATGAAATATGTATTTGTTAGCATCCAGAAGCCACTGAACTGAAGAAACCTGTTTTGTTTGCTAAGAACATGAAGAATTATTTAGGTAATATAGTAATTATAAGCATATCTCATTGTTATATAGATATTACATAGATGTAGAGAAAATAACATTCAACCAGAAAGTTTGTAATGTGATATCTAATGCTGTGTATTTTGTGTATAATGCAAGACTTGGACATAAGGATGCTCAATCTTGTTCAAGAATCAAGAATAAGTAATTTTTGAGTTGCCTACTAGGTTCCAAGCCTGATTTTGGGTTTGGGATACACACACATACACACACACACACACACACACACATACACACACACACACCATACAGCTGCTGTTCTAAAGAATCATGCAATCTATTAAGGGAGACACACGTGAATACCAATAAATGTGATACCTATAACAGCAAGAAGTTACCTATGAGACATAGAAGAAGTGCAAGGCAAGACATGATCAATTCTTTCAGGATAGGGAGAGGGGTAGAAATAGTGCAAAGAAATTTTCTAAGTAGGCAAGAGTGGAAATGGGCCTTATAGAATGAAAGGAAATACACTAGGAAGACAAAGGAAAAGGACTGAGGATATGTGAGGCATGTAAAATTAATATGGTGTTTTTGGTCACTTAGGAAAAAATAGCAAAACAAAATGCTAATAGTGTTTAAAAGCATCTACTCAATGCCAAGCATTGCGTTATGTACTTGGCAACCATAACTTTAGACTTCATCACACCATTTGCGAATATATGTTATTTTCACTATTTTACAGATGAAACAAAAATAAAGAAAGACTTTAATTAAAGTGATACCAGATACAGCTGGAGATGGCTTGCAAACACTGCTTTGTCTATATCCAGCCCTAAGTTTTTTACATCATACCATATTTGCTGGAAATAGTCTTCACTTATGGCATAGTGCCTGGCACTAGACTCATTAAATTAATATCTGCTGAATGAAAGGATGGATGAATGATTTGAAATAAAACTGAATTTAGTTGGTCAGTTAATTTTATTGGTGGTATTTATGGGTAGTATAGAAAACAATTGAAAAGCAACATGACCAGATTTGCCAAGACATTTAAGGGAACATGATGCCACTAAGACTTTGGTCAAAATGAATGTTTTCTTTTTTGAATTTGACTGCTCACCTTTACAGAAAACAACAACAACAACAACAAAAAGCAATGCCCACTTTCTAGAAGAGGAAATCAAGGAAGTGGGTGAGAATGAGATGAAGAGGATAAGCAGTGTCTGATATTGCCCCATAATCCAGTGAGGCATGAGTGGAAGAGTCCTTGAATCAGCACTAAGCCTGTCCTTAATCCCCTTACTGGCCACATCATGCTAGAGTAGAAGAAAGATTATGATAGTTTAGAAAGCACACCGGCAATGAGAAATGAGACACTGCATCTCTTTTCAAGCAGCTTGTATGTGAGTGGAAGTGTGGGATGATCCTGTAGCTAGAGAGAGAAGGAACGTTTTAGTAGGAAAGGAAAGACATCCTTTTATATACTGGAGAAGTAAAGATCACTGAAAGGAAGGTGGGTGTAAAGATGAAGAAATTTGAAGGTTTATATAAAAGAAGAAATGGTTTAAGACTCAGATCCTAATTTTGTGAATATAAACACATCATTTCTCCTCTCTTAATCTTTTTTCTTTATCAACAAAGTGGGTTTAAACTTGATAGGATGGAATAGTTTCATCAAGTGAAAGATTGGATTGGATCTTCTCTAAAGTTCCATTTAGCAATTGTATCCTCTCAATGTTTTGTATATCTTCCCTTTGAAATAAATGCTCTTAAAATGAAAAATTGTGCTATATATGTGTAATAAGAATTGTAATGCATTCTGCTGTCATTTTTTTAAATCAATAAAAACAAAAAAAAAATAAATAAATGAAGGTGCATCTAATAGCCCTTAAAGGTGCCTTCATCTTTGAAGTGAATTGAACACTTAGTCTTGCCAAGGTGGTGTTTGGAAGAAAGCATAGCATTGTTTGTAAGAAAGAAAACAACTGACATCAGGGTCCTGAGAAAATACTTCATTAGGGAGTAAACAAAAAATAATTTATCCATGCAAGAACACTTCTAAAAGTGTTTAAAAGACAATTTCTCAGCTTATTTGTGATCTGTTTCAAATGACCTCTGTTTAATCATAAAGGGGATAACTTTAATATTATATCTTATTCTAGGATTTTTGCTATAGAGAAAGAATGTGAAGATTTCTTAATTTAATGTTTTATACATATTTACTTAATGTACCTGTCCTCTACCCAGTGAGCATTATTTCACTTTAAAAAGATTCCAAAATTAATATATGTGTATTCTGATGGTAACATGGAATGGGAGAAAGGATTTGCAAATCAAATATTTTATTTCAAATATATATTTTTGAAAGAACACTTACAAATCAATAGCAAAAGGACAAATGCCAAAATTTAAAAATAAAGCAGAGGACAAAGATAGATATTTGCCCCCAAATAGAAACATGAATAACTAATGAGCACATCAAAAGATGCTCGACATCATTAATCACTAAAGAAATGCAAACCCAACCTTAATAAAATACTGCACCATACACAATAGAACATCTATAATAAAAACGACAGATATTATAATAATAAGAGTTGTTGTTGAAGTAGAGAAACTAGAATTCTCATATTTTGCTGGTAGGAATTTAAAATGGCACCATCACTTTGGAAAACACTTTGTCAATTTCTCACAATAGATTTATTACATAATGCAATAATCACTCTTAGCCATCTAATGAAAGCAAATGAAAACACATATCCACACAGACTTGTATGAAATTTTTATAGCAGCATTATTCATAATATCAAAGACATGGAAGCCAGCCATCTATCAACATTAATTGGAGAATGGATAAACAAAATAGGATATATCCATATGATGGTATACTGTGGAGAATTTTTTAAAAAATAACATATTCACACTTGCTACAACACAGATGATACTCAAAAATATTATGCTAGGCAAAATAAGCAAGCTACAAAATATGACCTATTGTATTCATATGAAATATCGAGAAAGGCAAATATACCAGTGCAAAATGAAGTAGTGGTTGCCTAGGAATGGGAGTGGAAATGGAGAGTTACTACAAATGGGCATTATGTTTCTTTACACCTTCATGGAAATATTCTAAAATGAGTTTTTAAGGATTGTTGTATAACTATAAATATACTAACAATGATAATCATGTAAGCCGTGGTACATTCTCCCCTTTCTTTTTAGCTTTTGAATCAGAATGTCATGATCATTTTTAAATTTTTAACATTTTGAAAGGATTTCAAGAAATTTAGAGTTTTATAAAGATAATAACAATGACAGCATTTGGTTAACACACTTCTTTTAAGAAATTTTCTTTTCACCTAAAGTCAAGAAAGATTCTTCTTTCTTGTGTATTAGTTACCGTTCACATTATGTTGGGCATTACAATAAAGAAAAACCATTTGATCCACTCTAAGTTGAAATATTGAATCTTTTCTGACCAAGAGGCACATTACAGATTTTTCAGTGAGACTAATACATATGAATAAAAATATTGGTCTTAAGTGGGCCAGGGTTTTGGCTTAGTGGGAGAGCGCTTACCCAGCATGCATGAGGCACTGGGTTCGATCCATGGCACCACAGAAAAATAAACAAATAAAAGTATTGTGTCCATCTACAACTAAAAAAAATATATATATATACTGATTTTAAGACCAGTAATATTGAGGCTTGGAGATGGTACTCATATATGTTCATTACTTCAGAAGTAATGAATTCCATCTTTAAAAATTTTTACATGTTTGGTGTGATTTATGCTATAATATGAATTATATATTTAAGTCTTCATCCTGACTCTGGCCCAGACCTCCTAAAATCCTTGTTATTGCCCAAGTATTAGTTGTAATTGGAGCATCTTTTTGTCATATTTTTTCTTAAATCTACATCCTGACACAAAAGTTTCTCTAATCTTCGGAATCTCTAGAGTGACAGGAGTCTCTTGTATGCTTCAAAGCTGACTGGTGGCTGATGGAATCCTAGTTAGCTTCTGTATTTGGGCTTATCATCAGAAAGATCAAGGCATGATTAGAAGTTTGGAACTTTTGGTGCCACCCTGGATCCCCAGGAAAGGAAGAGGTGCTGGAGATGGAGTTAATCACTACCAGTGGGTGATTTAGTCCATCATGCCTAAGTAATGGAACCGCCATAAAAAATCCTAGAATATGGATTTGGTGAACAACCCTCCCCCATACCCTTCTCTAGGCATTTCTGCAATTGTCTATTCCTGATAGAAAGAGTAGTAGTCTTTTTGATGTCATGGAGGGCTTTGTGGGTTTTTACTAGGGGATGCAGATGAATATACTTTGAAATAAAATGGTAATTAACATAGTTTTTAACACTGCATTGTTACCCTGGATTTGAATATGTGATTTTTGGATCCCATGGGAGATATTAATGATTCTCTTCCTTAGTTGACAGCAAACCTATAACTATACACATTTGAAAAATAAATGAGAACTTTAAAACTATTATCATTCTCTATATCCATTCTGAATGTCATATTGTTCAATATGCATCTTAAAGACAGATTTTATCGAAAATCTTACATCTCTTAAAAAGTTTGTATCAACCTAGAGAGGAAAAACGAAAAGTTGGGGGAGAATCTCATGATAACTGAAGGTAGATCAGTAGAATAGAGGAAAGAAACTGGGGAAAGAAGAAGGAGAAGGAATGGACAAACAGTGGTGAATGATATTGGCCAAATTATATTGTGTGCATTTACAAATATGCAACAATAAATTCTACCATTTTGTACAACTATAAAGCATAATAAAATGTTGGAAGAAAAAAAGGGCAAAAAAAGAAGAGGAAGAAAGAAAAGAAACAAGATTCAAGCCACAAATGTGCAAGGTTCACTTTCCTAGTAGCCATATTTAAAGAAATAAAAACAGATTAAATTTAAAAATACAAGCTGGGTGCGGTGGCACACGCCTATAATCCCAGCAGCTCTGGGGCTGAGGCAGGAGGATTGAGAGTTCAAAGCCAGCCTCAGCAAAAGCAAGGCACTAAGCAACTCAGCGAGACCCAGTCTCTAAATAAAATACAAATAGGGCTGGGAATGTGGCTAAGTGATCGAGTGCCCCTGAGTTCAATCCCTAGCAGTGCCCCTCAAGAATTAAAAATACACAAAAATAAAAATAAACTGTTTATCAATGAGTTTAAGAAGAGAATTGTTCCCTGTCACAAAATGATACAAAAATCACAAATCAAATAGGCAAACCAATGGTTTTGGGGCACATGTTCAATGTTAATACGTAAGTTATTTTGTCTGTTTCTAAAAATAGGAAAATGTTTGGAAATATTAATAAAGTACAAAAACATTTATTCTGAACAAATTTTGCAAAGAAGGAGAAACAATGAATAAAATTCATGAGTCAAACCCTAAGTGCAATCTGTATTCCCAGCGAAAAAAAGAAAGCAGAATCAAAAGTGAAAAGAAGCCTCTTGCACCAAACTATGCATTTGAATCATTCCCTCCTTTAAGTGTAAGTTGACTGCATCTTCTTCTTGTCTGTGCTACCAGGTAGTTGCTAGGGTTCTGTTTTCCTTACCCAGAAATTTTAAGTTTCAGGCTCTGTTTAGACAACAAGTGATAACTATTAACAGGAATATAAAATGCTTGGTATTATTGATGTCTTATTTAGCAATATCTAAAAAGTAATGATCCAGACAGAAAGAAACAAAATTCCCATGACTATAAGAATAATTAAATTTAAAACTATAATGAAATATTATGAAGTTATTAAACCTATGTTTTTAAAATTATTTTGATGGCATAAAAACGTTTAAGATATAACACAGGGTACCAAATTGAAAGTATGATAAGAATTCCACTATTTCCACAAAAAGAACAATGATTTAGAGCAAAATGTTAAAATGTTAAAAACAATACTATGATTGATATAGGAAAATGATCCAAAATAACGGATCATGAGATCATAAATATTATTTTCTTCTTTATGCTTTTATAAATATTTTAATTTTTCTATAATAACATTAAGACATTTTATAACTATAAAGACCAAAGTATGCCTCAAAATGATAAAAGGAGAAGTAATTAAATTTCTTGAAGCTGAGTGCAGTGGTGCACACCTGTAATCCCAGTGGCTTGAGAGACTGAGGCAGGAGGATCACAAAGTCAGCCTCAGCAATAGAGAGGTGCTAAGCAAAATATTGTATAAATAATATTACAAAATATTATTTATTACAATAAATAATATACAAAAATATTAAATAAAATACAAAATATTGCTGGGGATGTGGCTCAGTGATCAAGTGCTCCTGAGTTCAATTCCTAGTAACCAAAAAAAAAAAAAAAATTCTTAAACAGTAAATTGAGTACTAAATGCTGTAGACAATAATTTTTAAAAAAATTTCAAAATTACTTTGAAAAGCTGTGTTTAGTCACCATGTACATGAGCTGTATTACAGGAGTTTGTAGTTTGTGTAAGAAATAAAAGAAAAGAATCATTATATGCTGTTTAAGTATGTATTTACAGAATAGTATTTGTGAAAATAATCTTTAAATCATAGATTTAGTAGATATGTCTAAAATATGTTTTTACTTCATTTTTATTTAATATCTATCTAGTACTTATATACTCAAAACTAAAGGAGGTAGTGGAGGTGATGTTTAGCCATAATAGAAAATAGAATGCACTGCCTTGCAAAGAAGGTACAATATAACAAGGAGTCAAACACATAAGCATGATAAGGACAGTTGGTGCTGTGACAGAAGTCTATCCTGGGCACAGGCACAGCACAAAGGGAAATGATTCATATTTGGGTTGAGAAGAGGTCATGGTTTTTCAAGAAGAGAAGAAAACAGTAGCAAAGGCTAAGAGGAACAGCTTCAGATATTCACAGAAATACATTTACTTTTGCATGCCTAATGGTAGTATAGATAGGTCATGGGGTAAGAGATAAACCAACACAGCTCACTAAAGGAAGCCATCTAAAAGGATTGGGCTTTTAACCAACCCAAGACATAATAATGGTTTTAACAGATTTGATGTACATGCTAGGGTGGTCACTGGTGAGAATGTGGAGGGAGGCCAGTTCTAATTGGGGACAGGGAGTAGGGGGAGATTTGGATAAGACCAATGGAAAATTCTTACATTCATTCAGGTGAATGAAAATGAAATCCAAAAGAAAGAATATTTCAACACTCATATATTATAATTTGCTGACTTGCTTTGTAGCACTTTTTACTCACTTTTACTAAAACTTACAAAAAATTTGATGACATATGCAGCCCATATCATGGCAATAGAAAACATACTGACTGGTATAATGAGACAAATGTTTTCTTTATTCTGCATGACCTCAAGGGACTCAACTATCTGTATATAATATGATTTTTTTGGCGGGGAGGGTACTGGAGAATGAACATAGGGGTGCTTAACCACTGAGCCACATTCACAGCCCCCCCCCTTTTTATATTTTATTTAGAGACAAGGTCTTGTTAAGTTGCTGAGGCTGGCTTTGAACTCACAATCCTCCTATTTCAGCTTCCCAAGCATCTAGGATGGCACCTGGCAACTATCTGCATTTTAATAACCTCAGTACATATTGTTTTAGTCAGCTTTTTCACCACCGAGACTAAAAGACCCAAAGTACACATTTGTATAAAAGGAAAGTTTATTTGGGTGCTCATGGTTTCAGAGGTCTCAATCCATAGAGAGCAGACTCCATTCCTCAAGGATTGAGGTGAGGCAGAACATCATGGCAGAAGAGTGTATCGGAGGGAAACAGCTCATTAGATGATCAGGCATCAAAGAGATAAACTTCAGTCACCAGATACAAATATATACCCCAAAGCCATGCATCCAATGCACACCTCCTCCAGCCACACCTTACCAGCCTTTAGTTACCACTCAGTTAATCCCTATTAGGGGATTAATTCACTGGGTTAAGCCTCCCACAACCCAGGCATTTCTCCTCTGAACTTTCTTACATTGTCTCACATGTGAGATTTTTGGGGTCACTATATCTAAATCATAACACATGTCTATAGTGTAATGCCCATAAATGTACCCTAAAATCTGAATTATCAAATTGCTGAGTATATTTTCCATTATATATATATATATATATATATATATATATATATATATATATATATATATCTCACATTTTCTTTATCTATTCATCTACTGAGAGACATCTAGGTTGGTTCCACAGTTTAGCTATTGTGAACTGTGCTCCTATAAACATTGATGCAGCTGTGCCCCTGTAGAATGCTGTTGTTAGGTCCTTTTGCTATAGACAGAGGTGTGGGATAGCTGGTCAAATGGTGGTTCCATTCCCAGCTTTCCAAGGACTCTCCATATTGGCTACACCAATTTGCAGTCCTACCAGCAATGTATGAGTGTGCCTTCCCCCCCCCCCCCCCGCATCCTCACCAACTCTTATTGTTGTTTGTGTTCTTAATAGCTGCCATTCTGACTAGAGTGAGATGAAATCTTAGTAGTTTTGATTTGCATTTCTCTAATTGCTAGCGATGTGGAACATTTTTTTCATATATTTGTTGATTGATTGTGTATCATCTTCTGAGAGGTGTCTGTTCAGTTTCCTGGCCCATTTATTGATTGGGCTATTTGTTTTTTTGGTGTTTAAATTTGAGTTCTTTATATACCTTAGAGATTAGTGCTCTATCTGATGTGTGAGTTGTAAAAATTTGTTCCCAAGATGTAGGCTCTCTATTCATCTCACTAATTGTTTCTTTTGCAGAAAAGATGATTTTTAGTTTGAATCCATCCCATTTATTGATTCTTAATTTTAATTCTTGTGCTCTAGGAATCTTATTAAGGAAGTTGGGGCCTAATTTACCGATTGTTAGTATTATTGAGGTACCCAAAAAGCTTTTAACTTCTCTGTATTAAATTTATTATTATTTACAATATTATAAATTAAAATAGAGAAATCATAAAAGCATTAAATAAATTTTAACAAATTTATTTAATTAACATTATGCCATTCATATCATTCATTATTTTTCTTTGGAAGTATGGTTCCCCTCCTTAAAATTTATTTTGTTGATGTGGTATTTCCTTAAATTTGTTACTTAAAATTTATTTAATGATTTTATAATTTAACCTTTCAACAGACTGAACTGTACTCTGCTACCATAACATCCTGTGTCCTGTCTCGCACTTTAATAGCATTTATTAGCCATGTATGATATGCATTGTCCATTTGTAAAGTATCAGTTGACTAAATTATTCAGACTTCAAAATTTTGACAAGTTTCATTATCCATCTGCTAAAACCAGCACTAATCATCAGAAAATCTTTTAGGGAACCTCTTGAGCTCATGGTGGCAGATATAAGTTTATATAAGTTTCCCAAAATTCTAATTTTCTCTTGAATGGTCATATTTTGTCATTGGCAACAAATATAGTCAATTATTGTTCTTGAAATGACAGGCTCACTTTATTCATTAAAAAAATCTATTCAATATCTAAGTCTGGATAATGATAATTTGTCTACCAGTCATTTTTCTTTAAAGTTTTTTTAAAAAGTCTTTTTTTTAAAAGACGGACACAATCTATTTATTATTTATTTGTTTATTTATTTATTTGTTTGTTTGTTTGTTTATTTTTATGTGGTGCTGCGGATTGAACCCAGTGCCTCACATGTGCGAGGCAAACGCTCTACTGCTGAGCTATAACCACAGCCCTCTATCAGTTATTTTTCAAATAAATATAGTGTTCTGTGGAAATGCAGCAAATGCAGTACAAATCTCAAATAATTGTCAGATGCTTTTTTGAGCAACCATCCTTGCACTTCAGTGTGTTATAGATGTTTTTCAGATTTCAGCATACAGAAAATTTAAAATATATATAGTTAAAGTTCTAGATTAAATCAAATTACTTTTTGACGCTTCATTAAAAAAAAAAAAAACATTTCTTTAGGGAAATTGCCTTTTATTTCAATTTGTCTGCTTACTTACTTATTTTTCTGGAAGTGAATTGCAGTGAAAAATATAACAACTACCAGTAGTTTAAAAGCACTGTTTGGATGAAGGTTAAAGCCAGGAGTCTTAATTGTTCTGCCACCATAATGTCAGCACAGTAAAAAAGTAAATAATGTTTTTGAACAATTATGAAAATAGTTTTGACCTGATGGACCACCTGAAAGTTCCTAAGGGAATGCTAGAAAACCTTGTGGTCCAGAGTGAAAATAACTGCTAAAATTACTTTAAGAATTTTTCTGTCTTTGGACTACTATACGCATCCATCACTATGAACCATGAGCACACTGAGATTATGATTGTGAAAATATTTTTACAAATCCCACTGAGAGGGAGAGGGTTTGAAATCAAGAACCGTGCCAGAGAGAGAGAGAGAGAGAGAGAGAGAGAGAGAGAGGAGAGGGGGAAAAAAAAGGCGGGGAATTAAGTGGTGGGGGAAGAGAGTAAGGGAGAGTGGGGCAAGTAGTTTTGGTCCCAGAAAAGAAACAGCTGAATAAGATGCTGCTCTTCCTCATTACATAAAGTTTCCCAAGGAAGATCACTTTCCTTGTTCCTTCCTTCCTTCCTTCCTTCCTTCCTTCCTTCCTTCCTTCCTTCCTTCCTTCTTTCCTTCCTTCCTTCCTTCCTTTCTCTCTCTCTCTCTTCTTTTTCTTTATTTCTTTTTTTTCCCCTTATTGATTTCTATTTAGTTTCTAATCTATATTCAAACTACCTTGAAAATCCTCCAGAAGGTACTCCTGCCTTCACCCATACAGGTTGATCTATACCTGAATAATGCTCTGAATATTGGTGTGAAATCTTCCAGGCTCCTCAAATCACTAGAAATCTGAAACTCCAGGGCCCAGGTGATGCTAAAATTATGGCATTCTAGACCTGAAACCAGTCTGTTGTCTCTTTGGTTTTGTACCAACAGACTGACTTACATAGCCCAAAATACCACTGGACTTTTTTAATGGCATATCACATTCCAGGGAAATATCAAAAGTGCTGCCTGCTAGCATTTGTCAAGTCTCAGAGTAACTCTTTCTAGGATTTTTCAAATCCAGTGAATTTCTTAGAAAGAGATATATATGTGATACAATTTTCTTAGATTTCCCTGTTCTATGAATATATAATTGAAAACCCAGAACTCTGATTTCTTTGTTCAATTTTATTTAATATCCAAATTATAAATATTTGTTTTAAAATATTTTGTTATCAAAGATATGCCATTAAACATTTATTCCTCTTTGTACATATGTTTTCCTCCACTTCTTTAAAACAAATAATTTGAAATCCTCAAATTCAACATACCTAAATAATTACCCTCATTGCTCCACTGTGCCATCTCTGGTTGAAGTATATATAGTATATATACTACTCATTTAATTCTGTTATCATTCCATTTTGTAATCTTATAATTTGATTTTTTCAGTTTGATAAGTTTGGTTCCAAATAGTTTAAAAATTTATGTACATACTGTCTCAGTATTTAAGGGTGCTTTTGTCCATTTAGTTTTTAGTATTAATCTTTTGGTGTGAGGTCAATTTTTACTTAACCTTTGCAAATAGGTGATGCCCCATATATAAAATGAATTTCTTTATTTTTTTTAATTTCTAAAGGGAAATATTAATTTAACAAATTATACAATTTTCATAAAACCATCCAGCTGATATTTCAAATATAATTTATATTAGACTTCTCAAATATTTCCTATTATTATAAAATTCTCAAAGTACTATATTTTTATTTTTAATGGTATGCAGTCTAATTTAATTAATATTCCAGGAAATAAAGTATACAAATATTCTACTGTTTTCTCAATAACTTTATAGAATTTACTATATTGATTAGGATATTTTTTTTAAATAGATTTAACTGAATTCCATTTTTTTAAAAAAATATATATACAAGCTTTTATTCCAATTTTTAAGGCAAAACATACTTATTTGGGAATTCTTTTTCAAAAAAAAAAAGAATTTGAACAAATAAAATAAATTACCTAATACTGATAATACTATTTTGTACTTCATCAATGTTTTATATAATAAACATGTATTACTTTTGTTACAAGAAAAATAACATGTGACTTAGTGATTAAGTACCCCTGGGTCCAATCGCTGGTACCAATAAATAAATAAACAACATGGTATTCTGATTTTAAAATAAAAACCAGGCTCCTAGTGAGACTGTCTCATAATGAAATAAAAAAGAACAGAGTATGGTAGAATACATCTGTAATCCCAACTTGTCAGGAGGGTCACAAGTTCCAGGCCAGCCTCAGCAACTTAGCAAGAACTTATCTCGTAACAAAAAATTAATAGGACTGGGGATGTATCTCAATGGTAAGTGTCCCTGGTTTCAGTTCTTAGACTAATAAGAAGAATAATAATTTAAAAAATATATTTTTTTAAAAGTTCCGCAGATGTAGCTCAGTGGTAGAAAACCTGGGTTTAATTTCAGTATTGCAAATAAATTAATAAATAAAAGAAAAAGAAAATTTATATAGAACAAAATAGAAATCATAAACTCATAAACTAAAGATAACTATTATTTTTTTTCTATTTCTTCCTAAACAAAAGCATTTTTTTCATAATTGTGTCCATATTAGATATATATGCTTGTCAAATACATTATAATGTGCCATTATATCCTGAGCAATTTTACTTAGGACTAAATATTCCTTGAAACATTTTTGTTTTATGGCACAAATATATCTTATTGTTTGCCCAGACCATGGCTCATTTGACCATTATTTTAACATTATTTATGTAGACTGTTTTCAATTTTGTTTGGGTATAATGTTTTCTGAAACAGGGAATAGTTTGGTGGGACTGTTACTCAAGAAATCCAATTTACCCTCAGCTGAAAGGATCAAATTTATGACCCAACTTGACCAAGAGGATGCTAACATTCAGGATTTTTAGGGTCAAACAATAATGTCAGAACAAGGAAACAAACAGAAAAAGACTGACAGTAGTTGCACTGTTTCATTTTGTGGGGTAAGAACACCTTACAGAAATCACCAAATATTCCAACATCTAGACTGGTTGCTATCACAGCTTTTCTGGCTCTCATCATTTTACAGTAAAGATTTTAGCTGCTCCTAAGCTCTTTGAACAGTAATGTCTTTTCAGGTCGTCACTTTTATACTTAAATTAACTTGATTCAGTTTCAGTTGCCCATGGAAACACTTTGGAATTAATTGTTTTATCATTTTATTTTA
This sequence comes from Callospermophilus lateralis, assembly GCF_048772815.1. Classification (NCBI taxonomy): domain Eukaryota; kingdom Metazoa; phylum Chordata; class Mammalia; order Rodentia; family Sciuridae; genus Callospermophilus; species Callospermophilus lateralis. The sequence continues at coordinate 64,151,947 of NC_135313.1, read as the reverse complement.
TTTATAATTCATGAATTCTTAATTATTATGTCCATTTTTGTCAATTTTCTCATTGGAACAAATAATAGCCTAATTCTGACTGCAGGTCACGAATATAAACGTGACATCATAGGCACACCACAAGAATCAGAGTTATCATTTTCTTCTACTCATTTGTTATTCATCTTGCCTCTTTAAATACAAACCTAATTAATTGCCCTGTAATATTAATACTTATAAAAGCAACTCACTATTCAATGGGAGGAGGTGATGAATAATGAAAATACATCATTAACAACAAAAACAAGCATTAATTAAATCTTCTTTTCTCATTATTTTGGTAGTCATAAGTATACCCTAAGACAACTGTTAATGGCTGAATTATGTCTCCATTAAAATCAGTATTCTGGTTCTCTAGTCCTCACTACCATAGAATGTGACTGCATTAAGGAACGAGGGAATTAAGTAAGTGAGTCCTTCAGGGTAGGTCCCTATCCAATCTGACTGGTGTCCTTATAAGAGGAAATTTGGACAAAAAAAGAGGCATTAGAGATGCAGATGCATAGAGGAAAGTACATATGAGGAGACAGTGGGAAGATGGATGGATTTAGCAAGCTGAGAACCATAACTGCTAGTGCCTTGGTCTTAGACTTCCTGCCTTTGGAACACTGGGAAATGAATATCTGTGATTTAAACCACACAGTCTATGGTACTCTGTTATGGCAGCCCCAGATGACTAACACAATAACCAAACCTTTTTGATTGGCACATCTCTATCTTGAGTTCAATAGTTCCTCCCTTTTGAAACAAAAGGTAGAAAAGCTACATATAAAGAATATGAATAATGTTGGTACAAGTTCAAAGGAACACGTGCAACATAATACAGGTGTTTCTTGGGGTGATCTTTCTCTAAAAAAGACTAACTCATTAAAGAACCATGCATCATTGTTGCCTTAATTGCTGGTAGAGTAAAAAATGAATCTGATTTTGATAATAGGAAAATTTTGACATGAACTTAGGACAAATAGTTAACAATTGAGGGTATATGGGTCAATTTTCTCATATTTTACAATTATACAGATTCTCAAGAAGGGAGAATATCTATAACCTTGTCTTTCAAAATGTATCCCCAGCAAACCATGTGAAATAATTGATAATAAAATCATAGATGCATGGCCACTATGATCAATAAGATGATTCAACTTGGGAAAAGAATAGTATTTTCAGAAAATGGTCCTGGGACATTGGATACCAGCAAGCAAAAGAATGAAGCCAGATCCCTCCTTCATAATGTGTACAAAAAGTTGATTCACAATGAACCATAAACCTAAATGTGAACTAAAAATACAAAACTTATAGAAAACTTAGGAGAAAATTTTCAAGACAGGTTAGGCAATAGTTTCTTCTATGTGACATCAAAAGTGCAAGTGAAAAAAAATTAGAGTCAAAGATAGGATGCTTCACCAAAATTTTAGCCATGGTTGTAGCTAGAAGACCAAAGGAAGACCAGGCAGTAGAAGAAGCAAGGACTTTTGACTACGTCCAAGAATAAACTAAAAAGTTATAAGAGGAGTAAATTTGCATTTTCCAGAGAAGAGCTACAGTGTCTATAGGTAGCTGAGAGAGATGGAGAGCAGATAGCCAGGAGATAAAAAGGAAGACCCTTAGAATGTGAATTCTGAAGGAGTAAACATGTAGCAACAAATGCCTTAACATAGACAAAAATGAAAGCTGACCTATTTTACCAAATGTTGAAACCAAATTCATGTTCATTAACCCATCAAGTCCCAAGTTTTCAATTTTGCAAATATTTCTATGAAGTTGCCATGGGTGCATTAAAATAGGTTGAAAATCATAATCTTGAGATTATACATCCTTTATATATATTTTCATATATGTGGAAATATATGCATTGTATCTTTAAATTCTCTCATATACACCTATTTCTTTTCTCAAAAAAAAAGAGACCTCTAAAAACATAACATTTATTTCAAAGAGACTGTAAATGGTCTATTCGTTGCTCATATTAAGGGTTTTTGGTTTTGGTTTTGGTGCTAGGGATTGAATCCAGGGGTGCTCCACCATTGAGCCACAGTCCTAGTCCTTTTTAGTTTTTATTTTGAGACAAGATCTAGATAAGATGATGAGGTTGGCCCTAAATTTGGGATCCTCCCACTTCAGCCTCCCAAGTCACTGGGTTGACAGGAATGCCCTAGTGTTCCTGGCTTCAATTTACGTTTTATAGGTGTCCTACATATAGAAGGGTGGGACATAATGGGGTAGTTTTTAAAACATGACTTGTTCAAACACCTTTGAGCACCTCCTGTGTCCTAGCCACAAGAGGAATCTAAATGTTGGTTTCTTTCTTTACTCTCTTCCTTGCACACACTTCCTTAATTTGGTGATTTAGCCTAACTAGGTGCAAGAGGGAGGTTAGAGGGTGGGAGGTTTTGGGTTTTTTTTTTTTTTTTTTTTGCTTTTTTTTTTTTTTTAAACTGATAGTTTGTATTAATCTAACCAATAATCTCACCCTTAATTTTCTTTCTTTTTTTTCTTTTTTCTTTTTTTTTACATCCAATAGTGTCTTTAGGACAGATTGCATTTTGCATTCTAGGAACTACACAGCATTTTCCAGAGAACTTTAAAGATTGTTAAAAAAATTTTGTGGATATGACTGGTTTAATTTATTTGAATCTAGTAATTTGTCAACATTAAAGACAAGACTTAAATTTATTTGAATATGTCTTTGATTTGTTTCCTAGGAAGCCCAGAGGCAATTAGAGCCCAAAGCCCAGCCTTCAGGACACCACAGATCTGAGTGGGCACTGGGATGCTCCCATTTGTTTCCATTCTTCTCTTAGAGGCTCACTTGCAAACAGGTGCCACTACTTGTATCAATGAAGCATCTCATTCTTTGGGAACTTTTTTGCTTTCTCTCTTCCCTCTGCTTCAAATGTTCTTACTCTACCACTCACTACATTAAGGTCTCTACTTAAAAATCACTTTCTTTACCTCTTTTCTTTCTCCATGGCCCTCTCATTTTCACTGTCCTTTATCTTGTGCTAATTTTTCTTCAAAGAACTTATATTTACTTATGTTTCTTTACCTATTGATTTCTGTACATTCCATCTAGCTCCATCACTAAGACTGAAAACCCCATATGGGCAGGAAATTTGTTTCAATCATCATATTCCAGAAACTAGAATGGGACTCCACTACAGTACACATTTTTTTATGATGAATAAATGAGCAGATGTGGGGGATCATTCTAAACTGAAGTAGTTTTGAAATTTGGGCACGTAGGAAAAGAGATGAGTTACAGCCGGCAGGTACAGATTGCACACATTCCGAGCCCTCACTATCTGGGCTAACTGGTAACTATTATCACACAGGCAACAAGGAGACTTCAAGAGCACAGACTCTGCCTGGGTTCAAGTCTGTAGTCTGCCATTCACCTAAATGTGCACTAATGGGCAAATTCACTTGGTCTCACTGTGCCAATAATACCTGCCTGGCAGGATTCAATAATGTGATATTTAGAAAGTATGGCTTATAAAAGTGATTGACATAGAGTAAACAACTACATGTCTTTTTAAACTAAAACAATGAGTGGGATCTAGGAATGTAGGCAAAGGGAAAATTTTGGAACAGAAAAATTTGAGGCAAGGTAGGAAAGTTTTGATTTTTTTTTTCCTGACCACAATTACACTGAGAATAAATCTCTATCCCACCCCTACCCTAAACCAGTGAGATCTAATTTGAGCTGTAAAATGTGCTTAATTGACTAATCAGAATTTCAAAGGGAAGTGATTACTACAATGAGCAAAGCCCCATTGACCCTGAGGCTGGCTGAGACAGGCCTTTCACTTCTCAATTTCTTTCTTTTTCCACCTCCTTCCCTGAGATCTTTCTCCCATGCTCCCCTTCCAAGTTTGCTTGGGAGAGATCAGGACTTTTGTTCTTGGCAAGTATGGGGGAGGCGGGGAGGAGTGGGGTTCAGCTTCTCTCACTACCTAGGAGGGAAACAGTACCTTGCAAGGGTCCCCCAGCTAAATTTTGGAGGGACATTTTCTCACACTAAGCTCATATCAACATAGTCTCTCCTCTCTGAAGAACTGTCCCTTCTGTGATGTCCTAGAGTAGCATCAAACAAGCCCCACATCCCTTCCTTGTCAGCCATACCCAGGAAAGATGCTCTTGTGTTTTCCCTCAGTGACCGCCCTCTAAAGCAAAGAGCTGAAATGTTTCTTACTGGATCCTTCTGTGGATCCCTTAGTTTTTGTTCCCTGTGGTGTGGTGAGTTTTCTTCAAGTTTCCAGTTTGGCCACTTGCCCCTGTTATCTCTGGTTGAGAAGACAGCATGCTGGCCAATATCCCTAGTGCCTTCTTGGATACTGTATAATTAATTAGGGATCCAATTGTGCTTCCCCAACCCCCAAAGATGGAGAAATGCTCCCTACCATATCTTAAAGGAAAATTGCCATAATAAGTGAGTCTCCAAATAGCAAATTTCCCAGTCAGTGGGAGTCATCTAAGTAGAGACAGACTATTAGTATTGACAGCAAAATCCCATGTGTTATTTTTACCAGTATGAGCACTCTGGATGTACTGGCCCCCTAAATAGATATTTAAAACAACAACAACAAACAACTAGGCAAACAATATGAAGCGAGGAAAAGAAAAAAAAAAAAAAAAAACTACTCAAATTGCACCAAGTTTAATGGAAACTAATTACATTGTCAGGTTCATGTGATATAACCAGCCACTTGTACTCTGTTCTAGTGGTTTATAATGTTACCTCACCCTCTCCACGAAATTGTTTTCCCGTAAATCTCTGTAGCCATCCATTCCTGTCTACACATTATGTTCCTAAAATAGACACCATCTAAAAATCTCTTCAAGGAGCTTTGTGGAGGAAGGCCTAAATTGCAACATTCCTCCTAAGAAGAGAGGAGCAATGCTTAATAGCAATTACGAAAGCAATAGCCACAAAGGGGAATTTTAAAGGAGTTTTTCACCATGGCTATTCTGCTTCTGAAGTACCCAGCTAAGGGAAAGAAAAGTGCCAGACGCCTTCCTGGTGAACATGCGGAAGCTCCCAGTTGCATCACCCTGGCATGCCAGGTATTGCAGCAAATAGGAAAGGTAGCTACCCCTGCCCTGGGCAGGAAGAACTAAAGCAGGAATCACCAACCTCAGCATGGAATTTTCCTATTTCTGTTTGGCATCATTCTCTCGGGACGATTTAGAGTGCTCTCTGGAGAAATATGTTCTGTTACTACACTAGCGCATCAGAAATACCATGTGAACCTGCAAATCCATAGAAAAAGAAGCCACATTTTATAGGTGTGATAGCAACAGCATTTGACAATTTGTAAGTTTGTTACTGCACCTCAGAAATATTTAGTCACATGCACATAAGAACCAAAAGGAATCAGTCTTGACTTAATCATTTCATTGGACACATGAAAAAAAGCACCTACCCATCAATCTATATGAACTGATTTGTTAAAAGGAGTGACAACCACTAGCTAACAACCAGAGAGAACAAAAAGAAATATAAGAGGTGAATGTGACAAAGGGGGAGGGTCTTTAAACACATACCTCAAACAGGTTAGAGAGAGAGGGAATCCACGATAACAAAGGCATTTGAAAAAGCCTCATGTCCACCCAGAAACACTTCTTGTGCTCTTGGAAAAGCGAGACGGCTCACACTGGGAACCAAGCAGCATCTGCAGTATCATTGCTGATTGTGACCTCTGTCTAATTAAAAGTAAGTCAATCTTTCCTGTTTGTCATTGCACGGAGCAAGGAACTCTTGACCACTTCCCTGAGTTCCTTTCCAAGTGTGGTTCAATAGGAGTTAGGGGGAGAAGTCATTGTCCCCTCCTCCCCCAAGGCATCTCTTCTCAACAGCCCAGCCTCTGCCTGAGGAAGCTGACTACCCCTGCAGTGCTAGGCTCCGGCAGCAGTCCCGGCTGCCTTCTTCCTTCCTGTGAAGTTGAAACTGACATTTAAATTTTCTCCATCCTTAGGAACAATATGACCTCTATTCACATCCAGTTCATCCAGTTCCAAAGCACCAGTAATAGAGGGGGCTTGGAAAGAAGATCTTGAATAGGATGAAGGCAAGCAAAGGCAAGAACTGGCCGGATTCCAAGTTATTTCAGGCCAAAGAATCTCATCTTGTATCAAAATGCTGAACTGCAAAACAAACCTGATTTCAGTTTGTGGAAGGTTGAGGAGGGGGGGGGGCGGGGGGGAGGGGAGTAGAGGGGAGGAGAAGAGAGGGAGGAGGGGGACAATTGGTCCGGATTCACATACAAAAATGGACTTCCTGTTCTACCCAAACTGTATTTCCATGGGCTCTTTTTCGAAAGGAATGGAAAGAATGAATTTGCCTAAGATCACAATGAAACAATTAGATGGCTTACCTGATAAAAAGGAAAATTACCCATCTGCAGTGAGGAACAGCATCTCCCAAAGACAAGATGATTATAATGTGCCTTTAGTTGCAATTGTTCCAATTTCTTCTTGCAAAAGGTGACCAAGTATTTAGAAGGGCTGCAGTCTCACTGGGGCAGAACACACACGCACACACACACAGGCGCGAGCGCGCGCGCACACACACACACACACACATACACACACACACACACACACACACATACATGCATCAGAGACCTCTGCAGTATCCTCTCGGCTTCATCCTCGCCTCACTCTATGGTACCTAATACAAATCAGCAAATAGCTTGTTTAAAAAAAAAAAAAAAAAAAAAAAAAGTGGAAATGGCACCTTACATTATATTGCCATCTAGTGGCCAACTGTTAAACATGTTCTCACTGCCTGTATTTGTGTGTTCTTTCTCAAACTCCTCTCTCTGTTTCCTTCTTTCCCTTCTCTCTCTGTTGATTACTTCCTCTTTTTATTTTTCATTCCGTATTGTTCTATCATACAACTACCAACTAAAAGTTGGAAAGTTTAAAACTAAATACATCTATTTTCAAGTTTTAAAATATTCAGTGGTATTTTTATTTGGAAATGTTACTTTATTCTCATTCCGAACTATTGTTACCTCTGCAACTTATAGAAATATTGAAAAAAACCTATAATTGTCTTTTTATTACACCAGGAGAAAAATGGGTGACCCTTTATTGCATATCTATGGCTTTATATATTTTCCTCATTGTTAATATTGTGATGAAATAAAAGAAAGTTCTCTGTTACAGTGAACAGCTCAGAGCAATAAGACATGAGTTTCACTTCAAGTTCAGCACTAATGAGCACATCTTTTGAGCAAGTCACTGAATTCCTGTATGGAAACTTACATTTTTCCTGTCTTCAGGTGTAATTAGTGGTTAGACAAAATTAATTTCTCACTCTATGGTTTGACTCCTTTTGCTCCAATCTGTCTCCATATTTTGTGGAGATGATTTAAAGCTCAATTATAATAAACTGGTTTAATAAACAAATATACTTTTTAATAAAATTAAGAATTTTTCATTAATAAAATTATGAAAGCCACACACATGAGGTTTTTCTACGACAGTGCAGAATCCATGCAAAACTATTTATAACTCAAGGAACCAAGAGCAGAGCTTCCTATGTTATACATTGAACTTTAAAATTGAGTTGGTCTCTCCCATTCATCATGTACAAATTCACAATTAACTATGTGTAGATGGTTGCTTTCCCTTTGCCATCTAATACACTCATTATTGATAACTGCCATTGTATGTACTCTATCATTTATTAAAAGTCATAACCTTCAATATTTAATTTTCTATTATTTACAATAGGACAGTGAGATAGATACTATCAATATTATCATAATTGTTCCCATTATACAATTGAGAATACAGAAGCTTTATGAAGATCATTGGAATTTATTCAAGACCACACAGCTTGCAAAGCAATAAAACTAAGACCCTTGGTCTAAAAATTCATGTTCTTTACAACAAAACTAAAAATCCACCTTTCTTTCTCTGTTCTAGAATCATAGAAATGTAATTTTTTTTCTATGCTCACAAAATATTTAATTATGAACATGTGGGTCTATCTCATGGGTCCATCTTCTCATCTGTAAAAGAAAGAAATTGACTAGGATGGTTTTTTGCTCAAGCTAAAAGATCCTATACTTTCACCAAAACCCATAAAGGTAGCATGAACACATTATTTGAAGTGATTTAGTGTCTGGGAAATGATGTTGGTCATTTTCTGGTATGGTCAGGGCAATGTTGAAAGAAAGTAGATTAAAAAAAATAGAGAAAACAGTTACCAGGAAATTAGAGATGAAAGGGAAAGGGAAAATATTGGAACTAGCAGGAAGATTTTTTTAAAATTATTTTTTTTAATTTTAACATTAATATATTCTGTATGAATAATACTTAGGGTTTAGATATATGGATATTAAAAAAAAAATAAGAACATCCCTGGAAAGACATGTCAGTGTCTTCCAATTGAATATTACAAAGGTCAATATTTGAGCATGTGTTCTTAATAGTTCTACCAACAGTTCTCCTTCCTTGATCCTTGGAGGTGAACCCGACTCCTTTTATACAGAGAACCACAAGTGACTGGCAGTGGGTGAGGTCAGTCTTGTCTTACCATGTAGACTCAGGGCCAGGTAGGCCATGGTGCTAAGAGAAAGAAGTCACATAGAGGAAGCAGTTGTGACAAAAGACAGGAGCCAGAAAACACTCTGGGTTCCCAAGGACCTTTCTGTTTCTAACTCCCATTTAATACAAGATCCAAATACCTTCCTATTGAGGGTTCCATGACTGAACCAAATAAAGTCCATTTTTGCTTTTTCAAAGATTTTTCCTATTATTCTATGGAGGTCTTAACCAGTTCACTCACTGGAAGAAAACTGCAAGAACTGCTTCTGTCAATATTGTTCATATTCTGGGCATCTGACACTTCATTTTTTCCCTTCTTAAGCACTTGCTATGTGTCAAACATATTCCCAGGTACTAAAGTCACACCAGTGAACAAACCAGATCGAAGCCCTCCTTTTGTGAGTTTACAATGACATCCCTGGCTGACTTCAATGTGCACACCTCCCTTCTTCCACTCCTACATCTTTGTTCATAGTCTTCAGATCTCAAAAGACTCTTCACCTATCTCTACACCCATTGCAAAATTCACCAATCCTTTAAATGGCTGAGTCAGATATCCCTTCTGCTCTAATGTCCTTTCAATTTTCTCAGTAGATAGAATCTTTTTTCTTTTGTTAGTTATGAAACAACTTTATTTTTCCTTTTATGTAATATGGTCATTGGTTGAGTTGAAAGCATTGAGTAGGTCACAGCTTAGTGCTGAGAGAGAGAAGGATTATGGTAACAGAGCTTCTTCTCTATCAGTAGACCCTAGACATAAAGGAGTGAGGTCCCATAGGCGGAAAAAGCTGTGCCTGTTCTTTTTTTTTTTTTTTTTTCTGTGATTTTTAAAATATAATAAAAGGTAATCTTATGTTTTAATTGGAATCTTGAAAATGTTCAAGGAGAGAAGTATCTCAGCATCAGAAGGCTGAAGAAGTAGTGTGACTAATATCTGGATATTATTTAGAAAATAAAGGCAATTTTTTATCATAAAGCTTTTTTTTTCCCTGATGTTCATCTCTTGGAGTTCTAGATCATTTATTCAGATGCCCTATAAAAAGAGAATTTGTTAATCACTTTCAAGGCTGTCAAGAAGGGAATTATCCTGATCACTGGCCAAAATTTTCCAAAGTCATGGCCAAATCATATTTTGGGTTCTGGATTTCTTTGTTCAGAGTTATAAATTAAATTTCAATTTTAAGACAGAAAATCTTTCTTGATTTCCATATATATATATATATATATATATATATATATTTTTTTTTTTTTTTTAATCTATACTTTCTGTGTGACACAAAACTAGGTCTTCTCCCATCTAATGGAAAGGGATAGGATACTGGTGGATAAGAGGAGAACTTGGAGGTGTCTCAGAGGAGATGCTCATGCCACACAAGCTCCGATGATAGCAGGTCTCTGACAGAGTGGTATATGATTCCAACATAGAGCCATATGGTATGATTCCAAATCCACAGGACCATTGTGTAATTATCTGAATTCAAATCCTGGCCTTATCCCTTTGTAATTGGAAACTGAAATCTTGTTAAAGCCCAGGACCAGTAATGATTCTACAGTTACAATAATTTACTATTTCCAAACTTTTTCTTTTCTTTTCTTATGTAACTTTTCCAGTATTTTATTTTGTAAATGGGGCATTCTGCAAATATATACTCCCAGCCTCTTGCACTCACTCAAGCATTTACTAACAATGACTATAGAAAACCCTAAATCAAAATAGAACACAGTTCATACTCAAAAATAATGAACTATGTCTTTATTTTGAGTTTAATTTGCCCTTTTAAAAATGAGCCAAAAATATATGCCAAATTTGCCTACAGAAAGTGTAATGAAGAGCCCTCTTTTAGGACTAAAGTCAATTTGTTCTTCAGGAAGTTTAATCTTATAATTTCTTGAGAGTAAAAAATGGCTTCCTTGTTTCAAAATATTTTATAGGTATTAATGTCATCGTTTAAAACAGTAACCCATATATCCCATAGATGAAAAATGAAAATCAAATAATCAGTCATTTTTTTCAAATATAATATTAAAATATTAGAGGAATCCCTTTCCCACAACTGGATTTTACTAAATCAAAGTCATTATAGGTCTGTGATTCTTGATTCATAGATCATGGTTTCTAAAATCACTTATAATAAACCTAAATAATAAAAATTACTTTTCTTACTGGTTTGATTCCAAATGTTTTTCAAGTATTTATAGAATCCATGTGTTTGTGGGCACACAAAGAACTGTTTAAAATTTTATGAAAAGTTTCCACGCAATCACTGAAATTACTCCCAATTCTCTTCTCTTTCTGGAAGAGGAGGAGAAAGAATAGTTCTGGCTTTTCTTACCTCAGCACAAACCAGAAATTTAAAGTGAAAGAGAAAGGAGGGAGCTTGTGGGATCATGATGGAGAGCATCGGATTCCCCAGTTCAAGGCCTGGAAGGCCTGCATTCACTTATGAGTCTACAGATGATCATTTCCAAGTACACAGTTACTCCTTGTTGGAAGATTCACTGTAATTTCCTTTAAGTGGCTTAGACAGCCACTAGTTTTAGAAATAAAATATGGTACTCCCAAACCAAAGAAATAGGTTTTATGAACAAGACAGAAAAATACATGAGCTTGATTTTTCAAAGAGGAATTAAATGTATGAACATAAAACATCTGATGAGATCAGTTTTGCAAAGTATGTTTCAAATGTGCATTAAATTACAAAATTTCTTTTTTTCCACTTCACAGAATAGTATCATTTCTTTATTATAGCACTCTCTAAACATCATTAAAAAAAAAAAAACTAACTTTAGTGTTCTGTATTTTTTAAAATTTTAAACATATTATTATTTGAGAACCTGGTTTATTTCAGCAAATGTGTAAGGGTACATTATTACTATTTACTGAAAATGATGCAAAAATATATTTTTTTCCCTAAGAACATGCTGTTTGCCTTATCCTAAATAAGCCACGAGCCTTCATACATTCACAACTTTGCTTTTTTCATTTCCTCTGCTTGGAGGATTCTTTCATCTTTGACTACATTCGCATCTACTCTTTAACTGCCTAACAATGTGTTTGAAGACATGTTTGTATCCTACAATGTGTTTGAAGGCATGAACAGAAATAGTTTAGAAGTCTACCATTTTTATCTCCCAAACATAGTCCAGTCTAGGTAGTTGAATCAAGGTTGTTAAACTGCTTTATGGAGATGATTTTGCCAATCACTGAGGAATTACAGAGCCAAAAAAATTCTCAGAGTCCATCCAGACAAGCATTCTTATTTTGGATAGGAGAACTGACGTCAAGAGAGGTGATATGGCTTGTCCAAGGTCACATAGATAGTTATGTATCACAAAAGTCCATTCAAGTTTTTTTCCACAGTTTAACTATGAAGGAAATTAATATTGAGTAGGTGCATCAGCACATAAGAAGCAAAATGGAAGTGAGTGGAGTATTTCTGGATACACCACAATTGATTTTCACTCATGTTTTGACAGAGAGATGAATGGGATGGAGGTTACGATCGCAGTTACTGTTTAAGAAGGTGATGGACTAACCAACATTGGTTTTAGCAAAGAATATAGACAGCAAACATCCTTTAGTCTTTCCCACATACTGCTCTTTTTCTTTTTTCAACTTTCCAGAAGTTTATTTTGAGTTTACCCTCTGGTTCATGTGGCAATGGGAAACCACCTCTGTATCTGAGAAGTCTTAGAAAGGGTTTTGATTGATGTCAACATGTCTTGGCTGGGTGATTTTCTCTCACTGATTTTTTTAAAGCCATATTTATTTTGGAACTTATTAATAGACTCTCTGAGTGAATTTAGACACATGCTATTAAATATTAACCACAAAGTTCCCAAACTCAAAAACAGGAACACCAGATTGGAGAGTAAAACATTCACAGTCTTAAGCAAGCCGGAAGAGAGCCCAAGGAAATGGGAAGTAAGTGGTCTTGCTCTACAATTTCACTGAAAACCTAAAACACATCCTAAAAAACATATTTGTTTCTTTAGGCTAATAAACTATATTCAAATAAGGAAATAAAACATAATGTTTCAGATGTTTGAGGGCTTTTTTGTTGTTGACATCATCATCATCATCATTATTTTGGGTACTGCAGATTGAACCCAGGACTCTTTTATCACTCAGCTGTATCTCCAGTCCTTTGTATTTTTTATTTTGAGACAGAGTGCAGCTAAATTGCCAAGGATGGCCTCAAACTTGTGATCCTCTTGCCTCAGTGTCCCAAGTCCCTGGGATTATAGTTGTACACTACTGTGCCTAGCTGGCTTTAAACCTCTCCTTTAAATAGACCAAGGCTTTGTAAAGCTTTGGCTCCCAAGACAAGATCAAGGTACTTTACAATATTTAAATCACAATGTTCAGATCTATTGCCACAGGAGGATAAAGACACAAAATAAATATTAATGTAAATAAATAAAATGTATGAACAATTTTAAAGAGCTAGGTTACTATGCTAGGTTCCATTCTGTGCTTATTTGTGCTGTTTCCTATGTTCTTAAGTCAGGTAAACACAATGTTGGGCTCTCATTGAGTATCTTCCCCCTTTGCAAAAGTAATTAACCAAAGCTATTACTAAGAAAAATATGCTTGATTACTATCAGTTCAAATACCAATGTGTCATTTTAATATATCTTTAAGGCAACCATATAAGTTGCCTACATATTCAAGAGGTTTAATTATATTTTTTTATTGTAGAAGATTTTCTTGACACTAAAGGAAATTGCTGATATTTATGAAGACAACTCTTTATTTACAGAATAAAACTGAACTTTGCCATAACTTAGCATAAGCAAATATGTGGTTTCTGTTCCCCTAAAGGATTCTTGCCAACATCTTTTTCTTTTCATGTCTAAAGGTAGTAAGCCATTGACTTTATCTGGAACAATCTATTATGTATTTATGTGTTATTAGAATTAGGTATTACAATATTTCTCAAGGAAATAACAGCTTTCACACGTCCCTATGCAGTTCTAGGGTTCATCAATTAATTCGCACACAGATGCAATCATATTTGATTACATATCTTCTCTCTCCCCTTGAAAAAAGCAAAATTCTACCCTAGGCAAAAAAAAAGGCAAAAGTCATTAAGCCCCACTGCAGGGATGCAAATTTTTTAGAAGAGAATTGCAAGTGAAAGATGCATGAAAGATCAGGTCATAATTGCATTTAATCCAGCCTTCCTGAAATGTCTTGGAAATTTTAGGACTCCTGAACTGAATTTCTAGTTCTGGAATTGTTCTTGTTCATATCCTATAGGGAAACACCAAAATGTCCTTCGCCCACCTGGGACTCCCTGGAGCTCTGGTTGAGACCAAGTGCTGGGCAGCCTACGTGCAAACTCCCATACTTGTTCTGCTGCAGTCACATGAAAGGTGAAGAGATTTCTTTGGTTAGTATAGAACAGTGAAACAACAGAGCCACTTCTCTATTATTTTCCTTACTGGATAAGGAAACTCAGAGACTGATATATTTGTTTCCTTGTTCCACTCAGTGATTTTTGAAAGGTCTCTTTTTAGTTCTGGTTGCTATCATTACATGAAAGTAACCTGTATTCCTCCTCTCTCTGGGGAAGAGTAGGCTGAATAAAGCAAGAAAGGACTCCATGGTCTTCATCACTTTAATTAGCACATAGGGGATGTGGACATTTACATTTCCACTTCCCCTTTTCTGAAGCTAAGCAAATATAGTATTTGGATTGTTCCCCTTGAAAAAAGCAAAATTCTACCCTAGGCAAAAAAATAAAATAAAATAAAAATCATTCCATGATTTCAGCAATGACACTAGGTGATCATTTACCTTAATTCACATGGGTTGCTGTTTCTTAGTGTGTGTGTGTGTGTGTGTGTGTGTGTGTGTGTGACCCCAGTTCAAAGGTGCATATGCTATGCACACACAGAGCTGTTTGTTAATGTTCTCTCCTTATCCCACCCCTTTCCACTCTGCTTTGAAGGACTGCAAAACCTTTGTGCCTATCTCATCTGCCTGGAGTCTCCTCTCTAAGCCATCACAACCAGAGCTCGAAATATCTATTGCTTTAAAATTATGCTTGTGATTCAGTAAACTTCCTGGAAGGAAATAACATGCTAAACTGAAAAAGGATTAAATGAAAATAATTTAGAGAAGAAACTATTTACCAAGAATGTTAAGATAGTCAAAAGTACTCAAGAACTATCAATAGAGAGAGCCAAGGTTAGCTGGGTGAAGTGACACACAACTGATGCCTGTACACCTCTGCAGGCTGAGGTAGAAAGGTCACACGTTCAAGACCAATCATAGCAACTTATTGAGACCGTGGCCAAAAAATAAATAAATAAATAAAAATTAAAAAAAATTGGGGAGTGGTGACATCAGAGCCCCCCCCCAAAAAAAAGAAAGCTGGACTTTGAAAGACTCTAGTAGATGATTTAATCAAAGGGATACAGCTTCTTCTTTAGAATAAAAGAAAAATATTGGTGGAGAAGTCTCTCCAGTTTTCTGCTAATGTCTGACTTGGATTGAACCCAAAGAAATTCAACGGACAAAGCTCCCAGGTTATGCAATCCATGGAAAATAACTTTGAGAGTTTGAGAATCTTTCTTCTCACCCAGCCTTTGTCCCACTTCTAAACTACATGACCATTTCTACCATTCACTTCACCTGGCCTGCATTTTTGGTGTCTACTGATCTTGCCAGCAGCCCCTCATCCAGGGCTCCCACTCTCGCTGTGGTCTGGGAATGTGGTTTCCTCCACATGTCTGTTGGAAGACCCTGCGTAACTCATCATTTTGTTTGGCTCTCTGAAGCCTGTCCTGTGTATGGCCCCTTCATCCACACCCACTGTCTTGTAATCACAGGGAGGGTGACTTGGAAGCCCCACCAGATGTGAAGAGCTGGTGGGAACTGGGGAAGAAAATGTGTCCCATCTTATCTCCCCAAACACTTCTTTCTCTGCTTAAAAAACAAATGCATGCATTAAATACTTTAAAGATATGAACAAAATCTTTATCACAAATGATTCGATTTAATACCTTAACGCTTAGCGCAGTATATAGTAGTATATGTTAGATACTTAGGAACAAATGCTTACATTCAAATATTTCTACTTTCAAATTAATTCTAATGTAATTTAAGAGGAATAGAAATTATGGCTAATATTTATCAAAGATCCAATATATACTTGGAATTTGAAACTTTACAGCAATCTCATGAAATAGATATTATTAATATGATCATTATTTTATAAAAAAGACAACTGAAACTCAGAATAATTGAGTATCTCAGAAAAGGTAGCAAGGAGATGAGAAAATGTGATTTTTGAAACCAACAATCTATCTTCAAAGGAATAATCTTGCTGTAAGGCCATGCTTTCTTGTTTCACATAAAGCTCTCTGTCATATCACATTGTTAAAATGATGGTGGGAAATCTCTGGGATCCACTTTAAAAGGTAAAAACAAAAACACAGGAGAGATGATACAGCTGTTCCTCATTGGCCTGGATTACTGTTAGAGTCTGTAAACAAGTCAGGATGGTGCCTGGCAAAATACCAGAGGGAGTGGTTTGTGAAGTAACAAAAGCGAGCCATTAAGTGTGGAGATTTCTTATTGGTTGACTGCTGTATTTAGTTTATGTTAATTAAGATAAGCTGTGTGGAATGTATATATACCACTCCTGTCCTACAATAAAGGGCTCCTACTCCTGCTGTATCAGTCTACACAAGTTGCTCATAGTTGCTCATATCCCCCCCCCACCCCCAGGTTATTTTGCTGTAGCCGGACTGCGGCAGATTACATCACATTACTTTCACAGATACCATGGAGAAAAGATACTTCTGCATGTGGCCAAGCCAAGGGACTTTTTAGTTGTATGGCAGATCTGCAGCCTTGATGTCTGTTGAATATGCCATGGGGTGGCGTGTGGCAGGGTGGGAGGGTGGCAGATGGCGGTTCTTCCTTCTCACTTGTTTTAGAGTCTTCAATCATCTGCAGCATGTGAAAGAATGTAGCTATGTTTGGAAATACTCTCTCTAGATCAACAAATAAACTAAATGTATGAGGAGCAGAGGGGAGAAGGGTGCCTCAATCTGGTGATGCTTAGGTCTCCAGAAATCTAAATTTGTTAAAAATGAAGAAGCTAAAATAGAAGAGCTGCTGATCATGAACATCCAGCAGTAATTTTGCTTTGGCAAATCTTCATGTAGCAAACATCATACTCAATGAGGTGTTTTTTTGTTTCTGTTTTGTTCTTGTTGTTGTTGTGGTTGTTGTTGTTGTTGTTAATGTTTTTCTTTCTCTCAGCTCATTTTCTAACAGCAAATGCTTTCTGGCTGTACTTCATATTTGTGAAGGCATGAACCACAGAACAACATAATACTTTCTAAGTTTTAAAGCCTTAATTCCTTCTCAAAACATGGCAGAGGACCAGCAGCATGGCCATCTCTTGTGTTTGTTGAAAAATGCATAATTCTTGGGCTCCACCCCAGACCAGTCAAATCAGAATGTGCATTTTAACAAGGACCTATGCACATTGATGTTTGAGAAGCAGGGCTGTAGAATACTGTTGACCTTCATAGCTGACCTGGGCTCTTTAAACCTCCCTGCTTGTCTTACACCCAGAATGTGTAGTTCAGTAACCCTTGCTCTTCTCACCTAACAGGTGCCTAACAGGTTCTAGCCTCTTCTAGTATACCCTGATTCAGACACACCAGGCAAACTCCTAATCTACTCTTTAAGTAGCATTTCATATGTTAATTGACCTGGGTGTCTTTTTAAGTAAAAAACAACTTTCCAATTTCTCTTTCTCTGGACCCATTTTGCAGAGGCAGTTACTGTTAACTTCCCATGAATCTTTTCTGAAAATTCCTGTACACATCCAAGCATATGAATAGATATGATTTATTTTTTTTCCAGAAATGACATTATATGCTATATATGGCTTTATACCTTGTTGGAATTAATAGTGTATTTTCTAATCTCTTTCCTATTGCTTAAAGAGTATCTCATCATGTATGTAGATGAGTACACTAAAATTTATTTAATCAGCCCTCAAATGACAAACATATGCTATTTCAAAGAATGCTGGTGTAAACATCACTTTACAAACACATTACTCACTTATGTGAGTTTTTCTCTAAGTGCATTCTCAGGAAATGATTCTGTCTTTTTTTTTTTTCCTTTTTTTTATTCTACCTTTTAACATGTGGGGATATTGATGACTTTCTTCCAAAAATGTCCTACCATTTAATACTACAACAATGTCATAAGATTCCTGTTTTCCACACCTTTGCCATCACCCAGAATTACCAAACTGTTTTCTTTGTTAACTCTGAGGTGACATCTACTCCAAGTCTTGATTTTGTCTCCCTGAGTCATTTAATAGGAGAAGCACAGAGAGAGTAATGGAAAAACAAAACCACACTTTAAGAAGGGGAGATATCATGTAGAAATTGATACAAGGTTGAATCTTGGAAGTGGCTAGGGTTTGGGCAAGTGAGCAGATGGCCAGATTGCACAGGGTCTGGCACCCATGATAAAGAGGGGAAGCTGCAACCATATCCATAAGAAAACCTGGAGAACATGGTGTTGAGAAATTAAAATCAAATATTTTATTTTTTTTTCTCCACAAGTTTGGAAAGTCTGATCTTTTCAGAGGTTCAAGAAATCCCATAAGATGAGTTCCATTAATTCCATCATTTCGCAACCAAGAAAATAAAAGCTCAAACTCTCCAGATGCCAAATCCACTTTTGTTTGACTATTCTATCAGTCAGGACTGTAATAATATAGTGTCTCTTCCCTGCTAAAACACAAACTGACGGTAGTAGTGTCTGATAAATTGAATTTTGTTCCCCTAGAATCCAAGTTAGACATAGTGGACTTGGGTAAGAGAGAGTTGGTCAATTGTCAGGGGACAATGCTTAGTAAATCTAGAGAACAAACCAAAACTCTGTGTGTGTGTGTGTGTGTGTGTGTGTGTGTGTACGCATGTATGGGTATGTATCATTATTGTGTTCCCTGATACAAAATTATTTCTAATGATTTCACCAGAACCTATATATCTGAAATCAAAACACTCTTTATATCATTACGATCTTCCTTTCTCCCAGTATTAGAGAATCATAATAATAGTCTAAGGCAATTTCATATGAAAGATTGATATCTATTCTACTTCCCTTGCACCCCCAAATTTCAGATATCCTTTTTCATGTCTTTACTTGATGTATATTAAAAATATCAGAAAAAATAAATATAATGATACTTTATCAGAGAAATTAGGACCTCCAGGACTATATTGACTAGAAGTGACACGAGTGGGCATTCTTGTCTTCTTCCTGATCAGCTTCCCTTGGTGAACATTTAAGTTGCTTCCATATCTTGGCTATTCTGATAATACTGAAGTGGACATAAACACGTAGGCACATGTCTCAAATGTCAAGTTAAAATTCAAGGGAATTTAAATTGGTATATACTCTGAAGTGGGTCTGTGAACTCTTATGGGTTCTTCTAGGTTTAGATCAAACTATTTGCACTATGGAATCTTATCTGACAGAAAAGTAGATAGATCTGGCATCTGGAAGTTTGTTCTTCATTTTCTTATTGCCAATGATAAAACTAATGGGACCTATGTTATTGGCTTCCTGTGGGTCTCTGACAGGATCTTGTGTATAAAATTACTTAGAAACACAGATATAATCTTTCAAATATTATCTACTTTGTTTTGTTCATTAGAATCATAGCTATCTATATCTGAGATTAAGTTCCTTAGTTCACACGGATTCCAGAATAACAATTTAAATTTGTAAGACAGCAAACTAAAAGGAATTTCTAACCCTTGGGAAAAACATGTGTGCATAAATGTGTGTCTTGTCTGTTTCTCCCAGACATATCAGCTCCAGAAAATCTGGACTGAATTGGCGAAGTGTTTGAGGTAAGAGCAAGGAACTGTCATTTAGTATGACTTAGAAAAACATGAAAATGAACATAAATTCAATATTCCTCTAGCCATGAGATTTTACATATATAATATGATTCAACTGTCTTCTGTGAAGGGTGAATCATCTTAGATCAAAGGCCCTGGATATTCAGAATTTTTTTCCTATTCAGGGGACTGAGCCCAGCAGAGCTCTACCACTGAGCTACATCCCCAGGCCTTGTTACATGTTTTTGTTTGTTTGTTTGTTTGTTTGTTTTGTTTTGTTTTTAAATTTTGAGACAAAGTCTTATTAAGTTGCCCGAGCTGGCCTTGAAATTCTGATCTTTATGTCACATTGTTCAGCAGTCTTCTAAAGTTTTTAATGTTTGGACATTATGTTTGGATATAAGAACTGTGGAAATGGATTACTGTGTGTGGTAGAAGAATTTATTAGAATGATCAGATCTTATAGGAAGGGCATGAAGAGCACAGATAGGTGAGGGAGAAAATAAATCCTTATTTTTAATGAAATCTATGTAGTCTAAAAGGTGATTGTCATAGATAAATCTTTGCTAGAAACCACTGGTGGATGCAATCTGGGTCACTTGGGGAAACAATGAGGTAGTATACATTAACCAGGACTCCAGGATATAGAGACTACACAGAGAACTACTCCATGTTCCTGAGACATTGCAGAAGGGTTTTGGCCTTTCACAGACTTTGGGATTAGTAGGTATTTGAGCAAATCAAACCTATATCTTCAGGGTGACAAAGAGGCTCCAACTTATATCTGGGTTATATAACAAAGACATATACATATACATATATATGTATAAATAAATAAATAAATAATATATATATATATATATACATATATAAATATATAAATAAATGTATTATATATGTTAAAACTGCTCATATCCAAAAAGAGAACTAATGCATTTGTTGTCCCATCTAGTACACTAGAAATTTTCATAGGAAAGTTAAACTAGGCCAGTGGTACATAAATCAGGAGGGGGACAATTTTGCCTGCAGGAGACAGGTGGCAATTTCTGGAAGTATTTCTTATTGTTGTAACTGGAGATTGTGTCTAGAAACTTGTGGGCCAGGAATGCTGCTCAACACTCTGCTATGCACAAGACAGACCCCACAACAAAAAGTTCCAACCTCAAATTTCAACCATGCTGTGTTGAGAACCCTGATTTAGCCCCACCAGTTACTCTAAAAATAAAAAAAAAAAGCACCAAAGAGGGGTAGTGACGCTTGCCAAGTCACACTCAGCAAACAGAAGAGAGAAGTCCTCTCATGTTTTTACTGTCACACAGTTTAACTTCTGTTATGATTTGGATGTGAGGTGTCCTCCAAAAACTCATGTTTGAGACAATGCAAGAAGGTTCAGAGGAGAAACGGCTGGGTTATAAGAGTCTTAACCCAATCATTGAATTAATCCCTGGATTGGGATTAACTGAGTTGTATCTGAAAGCAGGTGGGGTGTGGCTTGGGGAAGTGGAAATTGGGGGTGCGGCTTTGGGTATACATTTGTATCTGACAAGTGAGTCTCTCTCTCTCTCTGCTTTCTGATCATGACATGAGCTGCTTCTCTCCACCAAACTCTTCCGCCATGATGTTCAGCCTCACCTTGAGTCCTAAGGAATGGAGCTGGCTATCTAGGTACTAAGACCTCTGAAACTCTGAGCCCTCAAATGAACTTTTCCTCCTCTAGAATTTTTCTGGTCAGATCCTTTAGTCACAGGAGCGAAAAAGCTGAATATAACAACTTTTAAGAGATGAAGGTCTAAAATTTAACTCCTGGAAAATAGGTATTCTAATGGAAATATTTAAATTTCAGATGTACTAAATAATTGCATAAACCTTTAAGAAAACTGTACTGCTCACATTAGGATATCTGAAGAAAGCAGAGCATTTCATTATATAGTGCATATTTGTGTGCAATAAAACTATTTTCATAATATTTAACGAAATTATTGCCCGGCATGGTGGTTCTCAAACTTTAATGAGTTTTACAGACAGCTGGAGAACTTCTACAAAAAGAATTTATGAAACCCACTCCAGAGGTTCTGAGCCAGGAAGTATAGAGTGAGGCTTGAGAGTCTGCATTCTTAATTGGTTCCCAGAGAAGGCTAATGTAGCTGATCAGCACACCACACATCAAGGACCACTGCCTAGCACTTGGTTGATACTTAATAACTGTCAACCCGTATTGTAGGTATGTAAAACTATTATCTCACCAAAGACCTAATCTCACATTAGGATAGAGGAGTGTTTGATCATGCTAATTCAAACAGAATAATGCAATCATAAACTGTAAAAACAAAACTAGTTAAGCCCTCATTTCATTCAAATTCCTCATCTTTAAGCTTCTTACCAGAAAGAAGAATCCTTTTTAACAATAACCAGTGGAATCAACATTAAACAAAAAGTAATTTATAGACAATTAGTACAAACTGTGCTATCCTAAACATATATAAAATCAAAGAAGATAATCATATATAGTATGTATGCCTCATTTTTAACAGTAAGTTTATATAGTCCAAATGCCAAACAGAGTAGGAACTGATTTGATGGGGCTCTTATGCCAAGCTACATCTATGGGGAAAATGACTATTGACATCAATAATATAAAATCAAGCCCTGAGGGACCATAAATGTCTTTTCAAATTATTTGGGGGAAACATGTACATGCTTAATCAATTAAATATAGGATAAAACAGTATATTTTCATCAAATAATCAGTATGCTACTGTTGATCATGGTTAAAGAGTGAAAGTTACTCTTAAGGAAATTCAATTCAGTAGTACTCATTTATATTCCTTTAACTTAAAACAAAAACTCCAAGAAATTTTATAAACTACCTGTTTACCTATAGAGTATTGCATAATTAACCTGCCTGGTGCTAGTCCTCATTTAGAGACATCCAAGCAAATGACTGATTAGTCAACTTTCCATTTAGCTCTTTGAGGTCATGTAGACAGTTCCGACAGCCTTTTTTTCCTAACTCGTGGCATCATGTCTAAAGTACTGAATTTCACCTGCCAAGGGCACCCAGAAGCCAAATGCTTTCAGGTGTATTACATTTGCCTTCAACTTTTAAAATATCCATCTATCTTTTAAATTAGGTGCCATCTGTTGTATCATCATCTCCGGTTAAATCTTATTAGCATTTCTTGCCAATATCAGCCTGCTACTGAAATCTTACCCTGCTACTTCTCCAGGCATTTCTGCAGCATTCAATAAGATCTTGCTATTTTAACTAATTCCTGTAGCAGCACACCGTGTGAGAGTCTAAAACAGAATCAGTGTTAAACTGTTTCTACTTTTACTCATACAGTGAATAACTGTTCACTTCTACCCTGGGATCATCCCTCCAACTCTCCTAAACCGAATCCCATTTGAGCCAATGCAGTGAACCCAGCATCACACAGTGTTAGCTTTGAATGGCGCTTGTACTGCAGTATTCACCTTGAAACTAAATAGGTAGGGCTTATTATTTGTTGAAGTCACATAACTGCCAGGTTATGCAGGTTCCATTCTTATTTCACCAACAGTCACAATACTTAACACAAATACAGGCAGACATATAGCTCATTTTCCAGGGAAGCAAATTTGTAGTCAGAGACAAGGACAACATAACAGCCAAGAACTGCAGTAAATCTCTTGAAGCTAAGAGCCCAACTAATAATGCTGTCCTGCCACACCTCTGATCAAACAGATTGTATGCAGAGATTAAACATCAAAGCAACATTTATTCCTTGATGCTCAGAGATGATGCTTGATAAGCAGATTTTAATTTATGATTTTTTTTTTTTTTTTTTACTCCTCGATGTCTTAACGCTAGGATTACTGGAAGACTTAGTATGCTTATTCAAGCATGCTAACAGAACTGGAATCTCTTAGTAATTTCTCCCTGCACCTCTCAGCATGGCTGACAGGCATCTGCCAAGACCATAATATAAAAACCACTGAATCATGCAAAAATATTTACCCCCAAAAGATGTAGTAAAAGCTCAGCTTCCTCCAGTCTCCATAGCCCCTGAAGTGTTAATCTGAAGAAACAGTTCCATGAGTTTCCACAGGCCAGCAGTGAGTCTCCTACACTTGACCTAGACAGCCTTACATAACGAAGCGTCGGTGCTGGGGAGCTCGCTGAATGTCATCACCAGCAAGAATAAGAAGTATTGGTAGCAGCAGGCAGGCAGGCAGGCTGGGAGTTTGCATGGAAATCATGAACTCTTTCTTGTCTTTCTCTTTTGAAACGTTTTGGAATGAGAGATAAGAATAGCTCAGAAACTGGTCTCATTTTTGCTATAGGAAGAATGACCAGAAACATAAAAGCTAAATCTTCCAGCAAGTGCCAGACACCTCTTTGGGTGTTTGCAGTAAACCTCACAGGATGAACTGCTGTCTGTAAAGTCCTGTGCCATGACACCTGAAATGAAGGGAATGGCAAAGCAAAATACTAACACAAAGGCTGCTACCGAGAGCTTGTTGTCTACCTTTAACTCATTGTGGTGAGTAGAGGGGACTGTGTGTATCTGGAATGAGAAGATCGCTGGGGGTGTGAGTTGTTTTGCAGGATGATAACTAAAGTATTTGTAAAGAGTGTTCATGTTCCTTAAACATCTTTTTGCAAGCAAGATGATAGCATTTTACTCATATATCAAATTCAGAATGTGGTGGGTTAAACCAGTTGTGCTTAATGTATTGCAACTTCTGAAATCTTCATACAAGTAATGAGAAAAACTGGGACCTATCTCTGGTGGTCTGCAGAAAAATGTCAGATATGCTAATTAATTACTTCTATTGTCTGTACTAAAAAATGAGATCTGAATATCAGCATCAGATTTTGCATATAATGGATCTTTGTTAGACTTTGAAAACAGTTTCTCAGAATGAAGTAAGGGGATAGCTGTGCTTTTGAGATAATCTTTGTTAGACTCACTCCTAGATATCTGGGGGATACTTTAAACAGCAAATTAAAAACAATGTGCTCTCCATCTAATTTTCATTCAATTATCTCAAATGTGTGTAAGACAAGTTATGCCCTTAAAAGCTAGAAATAATAAATTCACTTCCCTGTTCCAATTCTGAGTAGTGTGATATGGTATTATTAATATAGATGACATTATATTGTTTAATTATATATAAAATTGTGGTTTTATATGGGATGCAGGCTAAGATGTATAATTCCTGAGGCAACAGAAATAGAGAAGAAGCCATGCATCATTTAAAAATAATCTTAATGTTCTGCTCTTAGCTGGGAAGCTTGTCTGCTAATGCATCACAGTGAGCGAGGAAATAAGAGAATTAAGGTCTACCAAAGAACACGGTGATCTAATTCCACCTCATCACTTAACTCAGAAGGAAACTGAGGTAGAAAGAAGTTAAATGGCATGCCTAAGCTGACAGAGGAAGAAATGAGTGGACTGTGGTTTTTCTCTAACCTACCAGTGTTTTGCCATCATACTTGAGTAAACAGTTGTCTTTTGATCCTGAAGTAAGGCCTGAAGCACAATGAATTTTTTTTTTTTTTTTTAAATCAGAAACAACAGAAAACAAAGTGCTAGGTTTCTGCTTTTTGAGGTAGTCTGAGTTTTGGCAAAACAGTTTCTATATTGGATGGAATGAGAAATTGTCTTCAACTGATTCCCATGACGGTGGAAAACATGTTGGTGCAACATTTAATTAAATCTTCAACTTACGAAATTGTACTCTGAACACTAAATGATGTAAGCCACAATGGTGGTGGTTCAGAGCCCTTTACTGTGACATTGTTGATTATGGTGCCTCCATCTCTGGAAGAGCTAATGTGCATGAAAGTAGACAACCCATGAGAATCAAGGAGCTGAAACATAGAATGTTTTAAAGAAGGCTTTATTTTATTGTGTCAAATAAACCAACGCTCTTATAGTCTAGAGTTGTGTTTCATCCTTGCACGGCTGCCCCTGGTACAGTTTACTGGACCCTCAAAAATGAATGAGTAAGTGAAAGGACAAAACATATTCATAATGTGTTTATGTATCTATTATGTCCTAATAGAGTTCTTTGGAGGAGTCATTTTTAGTACTGCATGAAAATGATTTATACTATATATGCATTTCATAGTTGCCTAAACAGATGAAATACTAGTTTGGAAACAGTTTTTATAAAATTATTTTTAGCATTCTACTAATTAGATCAACTTGGTATAAGTTTGGCTGCTGATAAAAGACAGTCCAGTGTTCACTAGCTTCACCAAGTAGGGGTTTTATTTTTCTACAGTGACATTAATCTGGAAGTAGGCCTTCAAAGCCTGTTTGGCAGACTCATAGTCCTAGGAACCTAAGTTCTTTCTCTTTCTTTCAACCACCCAAAGCCTGTGACTTTCTTCCTCCTATTTGTTTTTGTTTTGTTCTGTTGTCTGGTGTTGTGGATTGACCCTAGGACAGCAACCTTGTTAGGCAAGGACTCTGCCACTGAGCTACATCCCCAGCTCCCATCCTTCTATTTGTTGCCTCATGATCTCAAGATGGCTGCCTTGTCTCCAGGATCCTGACTAGGCAGGAGGACAGGAAGAGAAAGTCATAAGATCTATGCCAGCGAAAGCAGTTCTTTCTCCAAGAACTTTCAGAGGACCACCTAGAGGCCTGGCTTACTTCTATGGCTGTTTTGTGTTATTTTACTTTTTTTTGTAGTGCTGAGGATTGAACTCAGGGCCTTATGCATGCAAGGCAAGCACTCTCTACTTACTGAGCTTTATCCCTGGCCCACATCTATAGCTCTTAATTGTGAAAAAGAAATACCCATTTCCTCCTACAGTGAGTTGGTGAGAACTGAATTTTTAGCTGGTTCTATTGCCACTCACAATTAAAGCTGGGCTGCTGTCTTTAAGGCAAACAGGGCACTTCTCCACTGTGAATTCTCCCTTTGCAAATAGTCTTGGTTACTTATAAAATCCTAAAGCACTCAGTATAATCATTAGTCTAAGCTGGTTTATATTCCAAAAGCACAAAAAGGCTTCTAATTTCTTTATCTTATCTTTCTATGGAAAAACATTATCCTCCTTTTACAAAAGAATGTTCCTTGAGTAACAGATGCTTTTATAAATATAGTGTAGTCAATGTGTACACATGAATATATCACAGTGAATTCAACTTTTATATACCAATATTAAAAGAAACAATAAAATAATAAAAAATGAAGGAAGACTAAGACAACAGAGGAAGGAAGGGGGTCAGGGGAAAGGAGGAAGGGAAGGGACATGGAAGTGCTGGGGGTTGAAATAGAATAAATTATATTATATGTATATATGAATAAATCAAAATGAATCCCACCATATGTATAGCTAACAAAAATATTTCAAAAAAGAGAAAAGTATGGAGAGACTTTTCAGAATTAAAAAGAGAAAACAGTTCATGGTCCCTTTATCCCCATATATGCCCCCCAAAATAAGATCATCTAAAATAGCTTCTTCTTGAAGAGAATGTGACTGTGGATGAAGAAAGGGGTGCTGAATAAGAGTTCCAACCCTGAGAATCTCTGAAATTACTAAGTAAAGTGCTGTCTCACTAATTTAGAAGACAGACTTTTGCTAATTTTTTTTTGTTCTTTTTTTTGATGAAATCAGCAGGACTGAAGGCACGTGGCTCCTCCTGGCTAGTCCACAGAAGGACTCTATCTGTTCTGCAGTTTGGTTACAGGAGTGCCTCTCTAGACCAGAAGCTGTTCTTCACGCTAGGACAAGGAATAACACTGACATCTTTGAAAGGACTTGGAACAAAATATCCCCTCTATTTAAAAACTTTAGACTTGTGTAGAGTTTCTGGACAGACAAGAACAGAAGTTCTTAGTTTCCATTAAACTCGATTTTTCCATGGAAGATAGTTGAGTTCTCACTGTAATCACCTGGAACGAACCTAGTCGAAAACAATTGCTTATCTCACCAACCTCTTCTTCATTAAAAAGCCACATGCAATGCAGTACTCATTTCACTCTCGCAGGGAACAAATAGAGAAAAATTTTTAGCAGAAAATCAGACTAGATTCAGCCTAACTGGAGACCTAAAAATTAAAAGATATTTATTAACTGGCAGGTATGAATTTTATAAATGATAAACTCAAGGAGAACAAAACTATCATTTCTCCATTTTCTAATTAATTTAATTTCCATTTTTACCTAATGGCAGAGAATTTAATTATTTCTGAGCCCACTCAATTACATTAGTACGTTTTTAGTTATTTCAGGCTTACCCATGTAAAATGTGAGATTTTAATTTGCCCTTTAAATTAGTTAGCGTAACCCTGGCTTCAGCAACAAATTACCTTAGAGTCTAGGTGACTTAGCACAAAGAAACTACATTGCTTACTCATGCAGATTTCTATAGCTACTCCTGGTTGACAAGTAGCAATCCATGTGATCATTCATGGTTTCAGGATCCTCAGTCTTATGATACCTATTGCTAGTAGGTATTCAGAATCAATGGAAAGAAGAGATAATGAAGAATTAAGGTCCCCCATCAGCTCAGAAATGACATATGACTGAATTATATTTCAATAGTGAGAAAGTTGCATAGACCCATGCATGAAATGTAAAAATGACAGATATCCCTAGCTCAACGTCTACTTCCTAGAAGGAGGAGTCTGGTTTGGTGGCCACCAAGCTGTCTCTGCTTACCTTTCATCTTTGCAGTTAAAGCACTTAAAAAAATGCACAAACCCACGTGTGCACACATACACACACATACATCTTTTGGCCAATTATAATTTTTGAGGTCAAAGCAGAGAACTGAAAGAACTTAATTTATGTCTATGTGTAGGATCCTTTCTTGTATTGGAGGCATGATTGATTATGTTTTGCGCCTTAAAATAGGTTTTCTTCCATTATCTTCTGTTCATGGAGACAAGAGAAACTTTAGTGTAGATTTTCACATTTTTATATTATAATATGGAGGATTTTATATTTTAGCTTACATATTTTAAATGGCAGTAGTTTCATATGCTATAAGAAACATGGCTCACCTCCATTACCCTAAGGGGATTGTTTCTGAGCCCATTCTGATCACAGCATTCTGCTGATACCCTGGACATTACTTCTGCAGTTTAGGCAGAATATAAGGAGACAAAGAGGTTAGGCATAAATTCTGTGTGAGGGAAGCAAGTTTCTCATAAATCCTTTGCAGACATCTTCCTGTGTCTCATGGGCCAGAATTGATATATGAGTATTCATAGGAGCAAGGAAGGAGGCTGGGAAAACATATAATTTTCAAATTTGATTCATATGTGCTTCAAACAAAATTCATTTCCCTTATTAAGGAGGAAGGAGAGAAAGACTATGTGGCAGACAAGCAAAAAGGTCTACCTCAAAGTCCAGGGAGTTCTGAGATGAACTGGAAATAAAAGTATGAAGGATATTCTGGAATAATGGATAAATGTGTTAGAAGTCAGTAGAAAAATAAACACATAGTCTGAAAAAATACATTACATCCTTGGAACAGGTGTGTTTATGATTAGTGCCATTGAGCATGTATTAGAATTGACAAGGACAGGTCCACCCTCTGTCTTTTGTGTAATGGCCTGAGGAATCTGGTGATTTTGAGTGATATATTTTCTAAGGGAGTGGGGGGGTTGGGGGAGTAACTGTATTTAAGGGATGCCATAGTCCCAAATCCAACTTGTCTATCTAATATTTGGACAATAAATAAAATGGTGAAAGCAGATGTTTTGCCAGACAGGTCAACCTAATGTGGTGACTAAAGTGAATGGTGGCCAACACTAATGAGGTCCTTGTTAGCCCTGGTCATTGTTGAGGTTTTGAGTTATATGTTGCTTTGCATCAGAATTGTGTCAAGGAGGGAGGAAAGGAGAAAGAAGGGTAGAGGAAGAAAGAGAAGGAGGGGGGAGAAGGAGTTTATTGGTGCTGAGAATGAGTCCCTAGGCAATCCAGAAACTACTTTCATTTAAAATGGTCATGTAACTTGGTGGTTACTGAGTAGGGTGTCGGTAGATATATAATTGTGCTCCAGCATTTTTTCTCAGTCTTGGATTTTCTCTTGAACTCACTGGGATAAGTACCACTAAGTGATCTAGTTAGACCAGGAGAAGCACCCTACAAAGACACTTTCCATTCTTCTTCCCAGCTGCATCCCTTCATTAGACCCAAACATCCTGGAACTTCTCAAATGAAATGAGAATCATACAGGTTGGGGGTATGTATCAGGGTAGAAAGAGCCAAATTCAATTTTGGGGCTTTCTAACATTTTCTCTTTTCCAAATTGGTTTTGCAAGTGGAATCACAGAACATGTAGGTACTGGGTCATGACCCGATACATTAGATTATCTCTGAAAAAGTCCTAAGTGCCTGGTATAACTGCATTGTCTTCTCCTCTGGGATCCCCTCTCATCCTATTTCTAGTCACTATCACAATAGGTAGTCTTCCTAAGGAGCTCCCTTCTAGATCTATGGATAATTCTCCAATCAGGTCAAGAAAAAAAGAGTTTATGTTCTCTCCCTCTTATTTTGGCAAATATTTCAATTTCACTGAATTGCTTACAGATATAAGAAATTTGTATGCTATTCCATGCCTCTGTTTCAGGCTGTTTCTGTGTTGGGAAATTTGTCTCCCCTCACCCCGACCCCTCAACTTCCTTTTCTGTCTTTTCTCCAAAGTGAAAGGATACCCGTGTGCTAGTGGTCATTGGTGATACCTAGGAGACTTAAGAACCAGTTTTTAAACAGCCTTTGTAGATTGATTCCTCTGTCCCCACTTCAACAGAAATGATCACGCTCACTGGGATCTTACTGTGGCCTACAAAATCTTAGTGAGCTTATATTACACTTATTGAACATGTTTGTTTACATATCATTAATCTCAACCAATCTGATTAAACGTTAAAAAAAACAAATAATGTGAATTATTTTTCCTTGTATTTCCTTGTATTTCTAGCACCTAGAGCAGAGCCTTACTAGAACACAGTATATACTGAATAACTGTTCATTATACTAAAGTTGTGATTATCAATAAAAATGAAGAGGAGCCCCAACTACTTTAAGAAGGCAGAACACATGCAAACATGAATTCTTTAAATAGAAAATATTAGTGGTTATGATATATTGATTATAAAATAAAGCCTCACTTTTTAAGAGATTCCCAAATTTTCATTGAAAATGTCATTTAATAATTGTCCTTATTGTTTTGTTTTTCCTAGAAGTCTAGTTTTTAAAAATTAGCAATATATTTGTACTTTAAAAATCCAATTATATTCATGGTTTAATTTTTAAAAATAATTATAATGAGGTTATAGCAAGATCCACTTGGACTATTCTGTACATATTTTATTAAGTAATTTGTAAGAATTCAATATTTTTTTTTTTGAGAAGCTAGGCATTGGTAATCTACTGTTTAAAATAGTCTATAAATTACAGGATGACATCTAGTCTTTGACTCTGGTCTTTAAACTCAATGTTTTCCCCCTATATTACATGAGATGTTTTATTTTCCCAAGACTATCACATTGGTTTATTGTTTACTGTTTTAATAACCTGATCATACGTATTAAACATAATTCACCACCCCACTCCACATCCCCCTTAAAAAGGAGGAGAAAGAGTGCACATGATTATTCCAGATCTGTTAGGTTGCCAATTCTTTGCTTTCTAAACTCTGCTTCTCAAAGTCTTTAGTCACTTCTAGTCTGAGTTTCAAACTAAACTATTGTACTTTGAACACAGTCTTACATTTTGATGTGAAGATTTGTGAGTGTGTGGTGCTCCAACCCAGCAGAGCTCCCTCTGCTGATGGCTAGAGTTCTCCAAGAGACGGAGAGAACTAAAGTAAATCTGTATTTTCTGAACTGGGTCCTCCAGACCAAACCATTTCTGTTTGTACTTTTTACTTGATCTCTTTTCTACCTCTCAATTCTTTAGTTGGTAAAAAGACCTGGAAAAATTAGACACCTTGTCTGAGTTCCCATACCTAGTGGACAGTAGTACCTGACCAACAATTTCTTAACAGGAGCCAAATAAATGAAAAAAAAAAAAAATCAACATAACTGAAGAGAACGATAAACAGTCAAGATTTTTTCATAGATACAACAGGATTATGCAAAATCTAGACTGATTTAAGAGTTAACAAAAGCTGTAAATGTTCTCCTCATGGACACTGTATACCCTGAGAATTCTTCCTGCTCTTTTATAAGTGAAGAAGCTGATGAGAATGTAGGGTAATGACAGATAAGTGCTGATCATAATTCATATTAGTATGAATATGCTTAATACGTTACAGAGCATAATCATTTTTTTGATTGCCTAGAAGCCTGGATTCTTTCCAGGTCCATGTGTGGTATGTAAAGTAGTCACTGACCTGATTCTCTGTCTCTATTTAGATGGAACCCAAGGTGGCAGCATGTTGAACTCTGCATGTGGCTCTCTTTGCAGCATATCATGCTATAGGATTCTACTAACCTAGTGCAGGGCTGCATAGATGCGAGGTGAGAAATGGGAGTGAAGGTTATCTAATTCTAACCAAACCTGCCATGTAGAATCTCTGCTACCATTTGAGTTCCCTTTTGGAATTTTGAAAGCAAAGTTTATAATTCCAGAGATGGGCTAAGACTGTAAAATCAAGTGAGGAAGAGATCTGCAGAAAAGCCAATCTCTGACATAGTAAATAATAATTAATCCCCAGATGATTTTTATTTTAGGGAATAAAATCTTAGAAGTGATTAGTCAATGAGCTAAACAGCTGCAAATATCTTCAGATTTAAGAGCATTGCCCTCTTTGCAGAGTATAGGCAATAGAGCATCAAATGCAAGTACATTTTGCACATACAAGGAATAACTCTGACAGACTTAATTAGGTAGAAAAAAATGCCTTTAATTTCAGTAGTGAGGCACATTATAAATCAACCATTCATAGGATTCAGAGACTGGATGGAAGTTCAATTTTGCTATTGTCCCACATAGCTAACTTGGTCAACAAAGAAGATGAAATTTGACTTTCATTGATGGTATTTTAAAAAGAAGAGTATTTCTGGAACACATTCAGAACACATTATTTCTTTAGTAATGTAAGAATTTTAAAGGTTAATATATTAGTGGTTTTCTACTTTTTGAACCCTAATAAATTTTTGGCTTTCTTTAATGAACAATAACATTTGATATATTTCCAAGTTTGAAAACATAAGCTGTATCATTTCTTTTTTTTCTTTTCTTTTCTTTTTTTTTTTTTTGGTGGGGGGCAGGGGGTACCAGGGATTGAATCCAGGGGCATTTAACCACAGAGTCACATCTCCAGCCCTTTTTAAAATACTTTATTTAGAGATAGGGTCTCACTAAGTTGCTGAGACTGGCTGTTAACTTGGGATCCTCCTGCCACAGCCTCCCCAGCTGCTTGGATTATAGGCATGCACCACCATACCTGGCTGCTATTTTATTTCTTAACATAAACTTATGTTAGAGAACAAAACATTGAAAATATACAAAAAAAAACCCTCAAACATCTTACCAATATTCTATAAGTCATCCTGTTTTTTCTTTAACATCCAAGGGGAAAAACTGGGAGGATAAGGAGATAATAAGACATTTATAGTAGAATTGCTGTAAAATTTAGTGGGATTATGTATATAAGTATCTGAAAATGTGATGGACTTCCAATAATGATCACTTCTATTACTCTTGCTGACCTCACACAAAGACAGGAATTTTGTTGTCTAGCAAGCCAGAGGAAGAGTATGTTTAGCTAGGTAAATCTTCAGATTCAATTAAGTTATAAATATTTTCTTTGATTTTTAAAAATTTCTTTCTGTCCTGAAAATGTGGGAGGGATGGGTGAATTTCTTATTCATACAGGAAGTCAACTTTCAGCATATGTACTGACCAATAATCAAATAAATGACAAGATTTTCAAACTGTTCATACTTCTAATTCACTTTGCCATCTGCTGTTCAAATTACCTTACCTAAGAGCAAGGAGCATTTGTTGACTACCCTCCCAGTTCCCCTGACTTCTCAACATTTTAATCTTTTTGCAATGTTTAAGGTCTTGTAAATACATAGCATGGACAATATTATACTGTGTGATCAGTTTTGGGTGCTGGAAATATGATACAATGAAGTTTAAAGGATAACAAGACTGCTTCCTCCTTGGTGGTCTGAGAGATCTTGAGTAAAATGGGATTTGGGTAAGGAAGTGGAGGTGGGGACATCACAGGAGAAGGTAGAATATTTAGCCTTCCTTGAAGGAAAAGAGGAAAGAAAAGAATATTCCGGAAAGAAGAAATAGGTCAGTTTATCCAGAGCTAAGAGTTTGTGCATTATTATGATTAATCACAGTAGCAGTTGCCAAGCTTTCATCATAAAAATATTCTCCAGGAGAATTCATCAAGTTCTATTGCCTATTAATTTCTGTTGATGCATTTATTTGGCATCTGCAATGACAGAGGACACTTGTTTTGCTTTTTAATGAAGGTTAAAAGACAAAGTTCATTAAAGAAATGATTTATGTATGATATTTTAAAACAATGTTATTGCCCCAGGCAAATTATGAATATTTGGTTTTAGTAGGAGTTTGCAGGGTGCCCTTGAAATTTCCAAATATATGGCTTGACATTTTTACTTGGTACATATTGATTGATAGTGTTTTGAATTCTTATATCTATTATTTATCAAGAAGTTATGAAACAAAGCAGTGTGTTGTTGTAGCACATATTCTGAATTTGAAATTAAAATAACTTGGTTTATAATCCTATTTTTATGATTAAATAATCTTTTTTGTATAACCTTGAATATATTTCTCATCTGTGAATGCATAATTATGAACAAAGTAAGTGAGTTTGAACATAAAATACATTTTAATCCCTTCAAGGCCAGAAAAGTATATAATATAGTTTTAAAATAAAGCACAATCCTGTATTAATTTTATCCTTAAAAAACACATTTGTGATGAATGGGATTTGCTCTGTACAAATCATTTTTTTTCCCCCTTTGATAGCTAGAGAATTTTTCTAGGGCTGCAAACCAGCTTTTTGCCTAGTTAAATCTTAACATCAAAACCAACTTCCTCAAGAAACTTAATGAGATAAAGGAAGATTTTAAAAGGATGACCTCTTTGCTCCTGGTACAGATTTGCAAGGAATCCTGAAATATATATAATTTAACATTGATCACAGCTCAAGATTCTTAGTTCAAAAGTATGTCACAGAACCACACTTGACTTAAATGACCTTTTGTAAAAGATAATAATGTATTCAAGCCTAACTCCTGGAACTGGCTAAGGGACACCACCCTTGAGAACAGTGTGCACCATCTTTCACAGGAGGACTACTGCTGATGGATGTTTGCCCACTCAGGAACACAACTGGAAAATCCCTCTGGTAACATTACCATCTCTTCTTAATTTCTCATCAGGAAGACTGAACCCCAACTCTGGGCCCAAATGTGTGAAAGAAAGCTTTTGCAGATATGCGCTAGCAGAGACTACTGATTAAGCATTTCTGATACATCTCTAGCAACAGAAGACAGGAGGATTATCTCACAACTCCCGCAGGTTTCTGCATATTCATGGTTTCTTATAGCTGAGAAACTATTTTAGACATTTTTTCATAAGCCTGGGTCCTATATGGGCTTGTAATTCTAGCTACACATAAATAAATAACGTCAGGGCTAATAGTACATACACTTTTTGTTGTGAGGTAATTTTCCCCAAATGCCTATTCCTATACATTTTTAATTCCCTCAGAATAAATCGAAGCTTTCTTTTACAAAGTGGTTAATGAAAGAGTAAGTCTTTTTATTCTGTTTTTACAGTTGACAAGAGCAAAAGTATATGCTATATTTTTAAGGCTTGGGCATATAGAGACCCTAGCTTTATTCCCCAAAGCAGATTTGAGCTTCTCCTTTTTTAATATCACTTTTTAATATTTAAATACTTGAATATTATATAAAGCAGAATAAGACTTAGATTACAAAAAACTATAATTCAAAATAAACTTGAATTACATAATCATTTGTAGTTAGCTACGTTGTCATATCAAAATCACAATAAAACACAAGCAGATTTAAATCAAAATTCCTGCTTTGCCAATGAATAATGTTGTGGCTTCTGTGATTTCTTTAGATTTTCTGTCTTTTTTCTCATCTGTTAAATGGGGATGATAATCTGAATAAAATAAATAAAATGATGAGATAATATTCTTGGTATATCAAAGGCATTCAATAACTACTATTCTCCCACCACCTGCTTAATCATGTTGAAAGCACAGGGTGAGAATATGTAAATGCTTCATTAACAAAAGAAAGACAAACTCATTGTCTTATTAAAGGACTTCTTTTTTTCTCACATGATAAACCTTTCTAGATTATCTTGATCTCTTTGTGTGCTACAAATATCACCCAAATTATGATAGCTCAGTAAATTTTATTTCTGATCCAAATCATTTTCCTGAGCTCCAGACAAGGATATCTGCATGCTCTTTAGTAATCTCCATAAATATGTCTCTGTTCAATTCACTTCCAATTTGAGGTTTCCAAATCTGAGTTTAGCATCTACACCAAAGTACATACTGTTCTCTTAAAAAAAAAAAAAAAATATATATATATATATATATATATATATATATATATATATATATATATATATAAAAGAAACAAATGATTGGTTTATCTTGCTTTGTGCCCTACCATCACTGGCTTTAAAGTCAGAAATGTGAGTTTTTAAAAGCCAATCACTAAGTCCTACTCCTAGCACTTCTTTCAAATTCACCTGCAACTCTCCATTGTTATTGCCACTGCCCTGCTTTGCATGTTATCATCTCTTGCCTGAGATTTTGCAACCAATGTTTAACTGATCTCTCTAACCATAGTCACACTTCTCTCCAGTTTGTTGCTTTTGTTCCAACCAGAAAAAAAATTTCTAACTATATAACAAATAGTGTCTTTTCCATGCCTTAAGTAAAAGCTTACCATTGTCCTGTCTCTGGGACTTTCTCCAAAGAGAACCTACTAGCCCTACATACTTCTGGAGGGTGGCCTATATCTATCTAATGCTTATTTCATTTGGGCTTGTAAAATCTCAGCCCCCTCTCCTAGTCTGAAACAACTCTGCAGGCCCATCTCAATTTCACAACTCCCTAAGAAACTGGCTGAAGCCTTTGTTGTGACCACGTTACAGACAAATTTCTCCCTATACACATAAAGAGAAGTTGGACATTTGTCTTCCTTGCTGCCCCACACGTATTGGTTTTGAGAGTTCTTCCCAATATACTTTCTGCATGAAAACTTCAACTCCTGAGTCTGTTTCCAGGGAACCCCTGTCACACAAAAAAGTCATGAGCTGTTTAGCATTCCCAGGATGCATTGTATGCTTGCCAGATTTTTTTGCCACTGTGACTAAAATACAGGATAAGAACAATTTAGAGGGAGAAAGACTGAGTTTGGACCCATGGTCTCAGTCTGTAATTGGCCAATTTCATTGCTCTGGGCCTGCAGTGAGGCAGCATATCAATGCACAAACTAGTAACCGAGGAAAGTGCTCAGCTCACGGTGGCTGGGAAGCACAGAAAGAGAAAGGAGTCAGACACCAAATATAATTCCCAAGGGCACTCTGCCTCCCATGACCTACTTCCTTCAACCATGCCTACCTGCGTGCAGTTACCGCTCAGTAATCCACTCAAACTATTAATCCATCAAATGGCTTAATCTACTGATTAGTTTACAGCTCTCATCATCTAATCATTTCAGCTCTGAATATTCCTGCATTGCCAAATGAGCATCACGTATTTAATCATTTCTTTCCTTTTCGCTCTCTCCTTCCTTCAGTCTGACCTAATGTCAGTTCTTCAAATACATGGTGCTCTGGGTTTGAACCTTGGCACTTGGTGTTTTCTCTGTCCAAGCTCCCATGTCCCTCATTCTTTTGGTTTTTGCTAAGGATTACTTCTTTTAGGAAGTAAAAGGTTCTGGTTACGAACCTGTCCCTTCTGGTGTTTCCTTTCTTATAGCAGTCACTAATTCCACATCTTACTAGCCCTGACTGGTCCATGTTATTGCCTGACTGTGGGCTCTATGAGGAAAGGGAATTGTTCCCCACCAAGGTTCAACATTGCTACATTTTGTTAATTTGTCTCTTCCCAGGTTCACCATGAAACACTACCTTCCCCATACAAAATTCCTATCCACTTTGAACCAATTAGCATTAATAACTATGTGACTTCAAAAAAAGTATTCAAATGAGAGCAAGGAGCAGATCCTGAAGGCATCCTCACCTGGCAACCTGCCACTCTCTGCGTTCACAATTGACCCAATTGTGCTTCCAGCCTCAAAGCCCATAATGTGTTATGGGGCCAGTTCTGCCTCAGGGTTAAAGCCTAAGTATAAAATTCCAGTTTTAAATAAATCCTTTGCACAATGCTCATTTCATCTGCTTTATTTCTAAACTGATTATAGAATTTGCTCACCAGAATGAGCCTTGATCTATAAAACCTCACAGCTGTACGCATTGGACTATCACGCATGCCTCTTGTTCCATTTGTTCTTTACTAGGAAGCCTAATTTTCATTATTCTTTTTGCGATAATAGTGACAAAATTCACTTTGGGCAAATTACCTCTCCCCATTTTTGTATATAGCAAGGTGTCTTACTCTCTGTTGGTCAAAGAGGAGAGCAAAAACTCAAATTAGACCAGTTCTCTCCCCAAACTGAGAACTTGAGCAGACTGAGCATGGGTGAGAAAAAGTGGCCGTTCACTCTCCAGTCCCTCAAAAAAGAAAAATTGGCCAGAGCCTATTCACTTTGTTGGTAACACCCTGGCTCTGGTGGCCAGCTGCTCCAACCATAGTCTCATTTTTATCTTTTTCCTGAGTCTTCTTGAGCTTTATTATTAATTTTGAATGATAAAATATCCCTAAGATACATTACTTTCTGCTTAAGTTAGCCAGAGATGATTTCTGTTGTCACTGAAGAATTGTAAGTGATATTCATTTCTTTTCTAAGTGTAACTGTACATTCATTATGGAATTTAACCAACATATTTACTTATGAATGTGTCCTTTGGGGTAAATTTTGAGATAGTTTCAAAGAGGAATCTGTCTACCAGTGTAGATTATAGGCCTAGTTAAAGAGAGAAGTGAATTAGCAAATGGTATTTCTGGATATGCAATAGCGTTTGTTTGGATATCTCCATATTGAAATATATTTTCACTATTTAATAAAGTCTTATTAGATGTAACTACAGAAACTTAAAAGTCAAGTAAAAATAAAACTTCAGGATAAATGTCATTTGGCAATAGTGTGATTCAATGCCAAGATAAGAGTACTGGGATGTCAGAGGCAGGTGCAAGACCTGTATACAGAAGCAAGCTGAGAAAATTTCAAAAGTATCTGGAAGAGGTAAGATTAGACTTAATAAAGAAGAATGGGGTGTCCAGTGAGCATCCCCCAACCCTGCAAAGCATGCCATACCATAAGAAGGGGACAAACGGAGAGGACATTTGATCACCATACTCCCAAACTGGCCTCCAACATATTTGTACTTCTATATTCTCCAATGTATCTCTCAAGTTAGCTTTTGAATTTCTGTTTGTTCAGCTCATCTGATCTGGCAAGTCATTTGATCAAATCTCAGAGCTTTTGATCCTCCTACTTTATTTGCAAGTTGAGAATTGCCTCTTTTTTCCATATTGGTTTTGGAGTGTCCCCTTGGTAATACCCTTCTTCCAATTGGCTCCTCTCCTGACACAAAGCTGTCTTTTTTGAACAGCACCTTCTGGCTATACACCAAGATTTTCTCCTTTAAAAACCCCCAAGGATGTACTCAAATAACTGGGAGAACTTGGGTAAACAGAGGGAAAAATATTCAAAAGTGTAAAGCACATGCAAAATAGTAGGAACCAGGAATAGATGCAGAGACGCATATGCCATGCTCTGTGGGGCAGCACCAACTGGTTGGGATGATAGGAACAAATGGTAGAATTGCGGTGGAGTAAATAAAGCTGATAGAAGTCAACTTATAAAAGCAGAGCACCACAATAATCAGTCTGGATTTTATTGTTTGTAGTAGGGGCACACCGAATATCCTCAATCAGCTATATAACCATCTATATATATGTCGGGCTTTAGAAAGATTAATTTGGGAACATTATGCCCAATAGGTTGAAAACAGAAAGGTCTTGCAACCATGTAAATATGAGGAGATGAGCACCTTAGCTAAGACAGTGAAAGTGGGTATAGAACTAAGTGACTGAGATGAAAAGGTATGGT
Organism: Callospermophilus lateralis; assembly: GCF_048772815.1. Classification (NCBI taxonomy): domain Eukaryota; kingdom Metazoa; phylum Chordata; class Mammalia; order Rodentia; family Sciuridae; genus Callospermophilus; species Callospermophilus lateralis. Next base: position 64,112,210 of record NC_135313.1, on the reverse strand, counting down.
GATGTCACTGAGATCCTCAAATGGATTATTGTTCTGTGTTTACATGGAGTAAATGATCAATGCCTGTTCTGTACATTTCAGATGGAGCCATGACAATAATAAAAAAAATGGTTCTTATTATTTTATTCAGAAAGTTTTCAAAATTGTCTCATTCTTCAAAATTATTTTTCTTGGTCCTTACCAATTTGGACATCTTTTCCTTCTCTTGCCTGATTGCTTTGGTTTGGACTATGAGTATTATGTTGAAAAGAAATAGTAAAAGTGGGTATCCTTGTTTACTTCTGAATTTTGACACATGATTGTTATGTAACACTTAGAGGAGCAGCTTTCAAACTTCTCCCTTTCAGTGTGATGTTAGCTGTGGAATTGCTATAGATTGGTTTTATTGTATCAGGGGGTTTTCTTTCTATTCCGGAATCGTTGAGTTTTATCATGAAGGGGTGTTGAGTTTTGTCTAAGGTATTTTCTGTATCTGCTGAAGTGTCTTTTTTCTTTCATTATCTTCATGGGATGTCATGTTCATTGATCTGTGTATGTGCAACTATCTTTGCATCCCTGGGAACCCACTTTATCATATCAAAAAATATTTTTGATGTGCTATGGTAGTTAAATTAACTCTGTTTGCAGTTTACATGATCATACAAATAGAAATATTAAAGACTTCACTAAAAACTGTTAGAACTAGCACATGAATTCAGTAAAGTTGCAGAATACAAAATCAACAAACTAAGTAATATTTCTAGAATATACTCACAGCAAACTATCTGAAAAAGAAATCAAGGAAACAATTCCATTACAGTAATTATCAAAGAATATGAATAACATTTAAAAAGGAGGTGAGATATTTCTACAATAAAAATTATAAAACATTGATGAAAAAAATTGAAGACAAAAATAAATGAAAAGACATATTTTCAAATACATAGACACATACTCATTCTGATTGTGATTATAAGACTAGTACATGAATATATATGTGAGGCTACTTAAGGTAGAATTTTGAATCTCATGGGGACCTGGCCTCAGGACCACAGGGCTGCTTTACTAAATGTTTGTTATTGAGGTCTCTGTACATATTTTATTTTGGAATATCTCTCCTGGCTGGGTTGCTATTTGGAAGCAGGAATACCTGATGGTTTTGTTTTTGTCCTTGGTAAGAAGCAGCACACAAAATTGAACTTCACTCTCTTCTTTGTGCTAAAAAAAAAGAAGAAAGAAAGAAAGAAAAAAAGAAAAGAAAAGAAAGAAAGAAATACATAGAACTACATAGAACTAGAAATACATAGAAAGAAAGACATAGAACGCCAGAGTAAAACTTTTTGTTGTTGTTCAGGATCAATGCTTTCATTGGTGAAAGACAGAAGATAGATGATGATAGGTAGCTAAGTAGGTAGGTAGATAGATAGACAGAGACACTGAGACAAGAGTGTTCTCTAAGATGAACCAAATATAGTACTGATTGATAGCTGCCTGTTTTAAGAAATAAAATCTCTTAAATTACTGTTTAATACCACGATCCTTACCAGATCACATGAAAATGCAAATATCAAAGTTATTTATCTACAGAGAAAAAATGGGAAGAAGTGCATTAGAATGTAGTCTTTTTAAAATTTTATCTGAGGGAATATGACTTTCTCTTTTTCTTCCTTCTTCATGGGTTTCTTTGCTTTTCAAATTTTTACAGAGGACACATTGTTACCTTAGTAACAATCCAATTACTACTAGATAGTAAGGAGATAATAATTTTATGTTTTTGTCGTGCTATGTGTTCCCCAAATATATCAGGGAATGCAAACCCCTTTTAAATACTGATGTGATTTGTCTGGCACAATGAAATATGTTTAAAAAGTCTCCCTGAGCTAGCAGAAATTATAGACTTCTGATCTGTGATTTGGTTCATGATTGTTCTTACTTTCCTTTATGTCACGTCAATATCAAGGCACACAGGATAAAAACCAGATATGTATACAAATAAACAAGAGATGCGGGCTCCCCTCACCTGCTGCGGGTCCCAGTCCTCTTCCTTGGTAAGGCACATCCAAAAAGCCACCTATGAGAAGTTGCTTAAGGATAACATAACAGAACTTCAGAGATGCAGACTGGCTTTCTTTGTTTTTAGGGGCCAAGTGACAATTTAAGACATACCTTATCATATAGGATGCTTTTTGCTATGTACAATTATATACGTGTTAGGTCTATTTCTTTCTTTTTAAATTTGTTCATTTTAGATATACATGACAGTAGAGTGTATTTTGGCATATTATACATACATGGAGTATAAGTTATTCTAATTAGGATCTTATTCTTGTGGTTGTACATGATGTGGAGTTACCCTGGTCATGTTTTCACATGTAAGGAGAGGACAATTATGTCTGATTCATTCTACTTTCTTTCCTATTCCCACCCCTCTTTCCTTCCCTTCATTCCCCTTTATCTAATTCAATGGACTTCTATTCTTCCCTCCCCATCATCCCTTCTTATCAACCCCATTGGTAGCCCTTTACACTGAGATCTACGAACTTATAGTACTTGGTGCTGAGGTGTTGCTGACCTGGCCTCCCTCACTGTTTTGCCCTGCTTGGTTCATACTTTACATTTCCTCCCTTACTTCCATGGACTCTTTGGGCCCTTTTAGAGGGACAAAAATAATGGGCCTCTTTTAAGTATGGATCTTAGTACTCTAAGTACTATAAAAACAAAAAGTAGATTCCCATAAACAGTAATGCTCAGATATGTCATAACAACTCAGAGTGAGGAAGAGGATTCAGGAACATGAAATTTACAGCAGAAGATGATTGATGATTGGCTCTCTCTCCTTCCACCTACAAACCTCCTCCTGCTATGAGAATGAGAAGGAACTTGGATTGTTGTAAACAATTTAGTACAAATTAAAGATACACAGGATAACAAAGAAGGAAAGGGACCAAGAAGAAATTTGTTATGAATATTGACTAATGAATAAATTAGATGAGATCAATTAGGATCTGACACATACATGTCCAACTACTAGTACCACTGTTATTATTATTATTAAAGGCTGGAACTATTATCTGTTTTATTCACTGTTATTTTCCCTCAGTGCCTAGAACAGTACCTAATACATAGTATAGAATAATAAATATGTATTGAGTATCTATTGAATTACTTACCTTATGAAAATAAAAAAAAATTAATTATGCTATAAAAATCATACTGCTCAAAATGGCCCATTTTAATGTATTGATTGAACTAAAGAATATGGACAAATTATGTTATGTTGGCCAAAGGAGCATCAAACAGATTGGGTACAGGAAGAATTTATGAATAATTTATTTATATTTATTAAATTCATAAGGTTTATGCCCAAACAGTAAATGGGCTCATATTATTTTTTTCATTTCGATACAAATATTTTATATTCATTTAAAATTAACTTGGTTTCAGTGGCTCAGGAGGCTGAGGCAGGATGATTGTGAGTTCAAAGCCAGCCTTAGCAACTTAGCAAGACCCTACGCAACTCAGTGAGATTTTGTCTCCAAAAAAAAAAAAAAAAAAATTAACAATTTTTTGTCACTAAGTTTTATTCCTATCAAATTAAGCCCAGTGCCTTAAAAGATTTAATGCTGACTGGATCTAGATGTATGGATAGCTTCTTCCCGATAGACAAGACACATCTCTAAGAACCAAACTTTGTTGATAGGTTCTTGGGGTGATCCATAATTTATGATGGCTATTTTAGGATAAATTTCATAAAATTTCTTTCAAATTACACAAATAAAGGAAGAAAGCACAACACAGCATATCTGTTTAAAGTTGCAGGGGCAGCAGCAAGACTCTCCAGGGCCAAGGGAAGAAGTAACAAAAAATAAGAACAGGAACCTACAAGGGAAAATTAGGAGGGACGAGGAAGTGACAGCACCATCCACCCAGAGAGGGCAGCATTAAAAAGATGGGAGGCTGGAGCTATAACTCTATTGGTACTCTGTTGGTAGAGTGCTTGCCTCTAATGCACAAGGCCCTGGTTCAATCCCCAGCAGCCTCTGCCCCCACTCCCCAACAAAAGAGAGATAGATTTAAATAATCAACAAAGTAGAATTCTGAGGCAAAAAAGTCAAACTTTTCTAATTAAAATATTTCCTTATTCTTTCACAAACTTATGCTACACTAGTTTGTGGAATATGAAACTGAACTTCATTTTGGATCCTGAAAAGTCTTTGTTTCTTTGGCCAGAAGATGGAGCCATTTCATAAAGAATTTTTAAAACTTGCAGAACAAAACCAAATCACATTTTGACTCGTATTCTTGTAAAACATTTTATGAAAAATGATTCCTCTGTCTTTTTGATTTAACCTCATATACACAGAGAAATAATACATCACTAGGCAACTGGCAAAAACATAGCGAGTGTTTGCACAGAGGGTTCACTGCTTCTGTCTGCAGTGGGTAAATTCCATGAGGCACCTGGACTGTAAAGCAAGCTGTTACATGACTACACCTCAAAATTATCATCACATTGGTTACCCTGGACCAAGGGAAAAAGTACCAATCAAACAGTATTTGAGATGCTACTGTCTCACATTCTTATTTTGGGGTTTTCATTAAAGCAGATAATCTTGGACTATATTTTGAAAATGGGAGGTGCTCCAATTTATTTTATCCCTAGTGTACCATATATAAGCATCACTGTCATTATATCATGAAAACTAGTTTCTGTACAACTTAAAATTTTTCTAAGCATTTTCCAACTTTCTTTATACAATGCTTGTGATAATCTATACTTTACAGAACAGGAAAAAAAATAGAGAAGTTAAAAGTCATTCAACCCTGTAAGATCATACACTTAGTTAGTAGCAGAGGTGGAGACCCAAAGGAGCTTCCTTACTCATTGCAGAGGCACAGTCTACTGAGTGTCTTAGCTGACACTCCAACTTCCCCCAACCGATTGTGCTTGAAACAAACTAGAAAACAAAAACAACAACAACAACAACAACAACAACAACAATAACAAAAAAACGACCTAGTGACTGTTTTCAGACTGGTTTCAGGAAGGAAAACTAAGAGTTGTGCAAAGAATCTAGCACCTTTAAATGAAAATCCAGAGCAGTTTCAATTGGTTATCAAATTTAGGTGCATATTAGAATCACCTTTAGTTATTTCTTGTTTCAGGTGTCTGCTCTTCTTTGTGTCCAGTATGTTAATGGTGTAAGGAGATGTATAATTAAATAAAATAAAGGAACCAGAAAGAGAAAAAAAGAAAAAAAAAATAAGTAGAAAGAGGGTCTCCACAATTTTCTTGCTGAACTCTGATTAACTTTCTACTTTTAGGAATCTCAATCAAATAATTATATACTCCATGGACAGCTGATGCTAGAAATAAAATTCGCATCATCTGTGAGACATCCAGGATGTTCAGAAAATAGCCATGATCTTAAAAAGCAGCTCAATGCTTAACAAAATTCTTGTTATTTTGTTTGTTGCTTTTCATTATTGTGGCCTTTGTTGATTACCATTCCTGGATAGATATGAAAGGTGTGGTCCCTGGAGTCAGAGTCATCTGGATTTGAACTCTGATTTCATTCTTCATGATGTGTATTCTTGGCAAGTTACCCAAAGTTGTTTCCTTTTCTAACATGTAACAAACTGAAGCCAGATTTAAAGTTAGGTAGTCAGTGTAGTTAGGTAAATCGGGTCTAATACCGAGTGAAATCTAAAATGGAGGCCATGCTGAGAATGATTCCAGGAAATGCAGGACAACTCATGGAATGTTAATGAAGTCCTGAAAAGGCCCTAGGCCAAAGTCCATCCCAAAGAAGTGTTAATGAAGTCCTTCCTGCTCAGACTACTTCTTTGGCCCACCTGTGTCCCACCCCTCAGGCCTTCCAACCTACATTCCATCACCAAAACTATTAAAAGGGGAAACAACCGCACTTCCACGGATTCCACCTCTTGGGTCCCCTTCTTCCTCCGGGAGAAGTCTTTTCTGCTGTCCTTTAATAAACTTCTAATTTCTACTCTGACCTTACCTCCGCGTGCTTCTTTGGTGTTATTCTTCAACATTGGGGAAGCAAGAACTTGTCACTGGTCAACAGCGGTAACAAAATCAGCCAATTTTTCAGGGTGTGCTAAAGTAGGAGAGATTGAATATGAAAGGCTTCATACTATTTTTGACATATGGAATACATCAGCAGTGTGCTGGAGCCAGCCTGGGCCAGCTGGAGAGGGCAATGGAACACAGTTTCTCCTGACTTCACATTCAGTGACTTTAGGTTGATTGCTTGGAATTGGCCTTGGTGTGAGTATTTCCATCATAGGAACTGGCAAAAGACACATGCCTTTTCCTCCAGGAGAGCTGGTTACTAGTACTTACCAGCACACCATTGGAAGGCATTCCTCTTCTGTCTCCTGGTGGGCTGATTTTAGAAGGCAGTTTGCTTTTGTCTTTTAGAGCAAACAAAATTAGCAGAACCTAGCACAAACAGGTGATATGAATAGAAGGCTCCAGTAAAGCCCTTCTTTAGATCCTTTCCCTTACTATATTCATTATGTATTCCAAGGACTTCTCTTTTGAATTCACAGACTTATTGAAAAGCAATCACTAAACTGTGATCAGATATTGACATTTTCATGAGATTAGTCCATCAGAGATTTTTCCTTTTAGCCAAGGTGAATCTGAAATCTCCATTTAACTATTTGTTGAGCATCTACTGAAAGGCAGGCCATCTAGGGGTGGAGATAACTAAAACAAACAAGAGCAGTAACTTATGGGGCTACATTTAGCAACAGAGATGAGATAAATAAACATGTAGATTAAATAAAAAATATTTTAGATACTGGTAAATGGTGAGATGGAAATAAAGCAGCCCAATGTAGAAGAGTGACCAGGGCAGTGGGTTACTTTAAGTAGGCTGACCTGTGAAAGTCTCTCAGGGAGGAAGTATTTGAACTGAAATCTAAAAAGATGCAGCTGTGTTTAGAATCAGAGTAGCACTCCAGGTGAAGAACAGGAAAAAGCCCCTGAGACAAGAATGAACTTGTTGGTCCAAGAGCAGAGAGAAGGTCAGTGGAGCTAAAGCTCCATGAATTTAAGAAGGTGGTGTGGACATGGGGCAGAAGAGTAAGCAAAGGCCAGGGTGGGTAAAGTCCTTTCAGTGCTAAGAAGTCTGCCTTTCATGACAAGAGCAATAGGGAGTTCTGAAGAACCTTGAGAAAAATTGAAATAATGAGGTAGATACTTGATCTAAATTGGAGTTTAAAAGGACGTGTTTTTTTTTTGTTTGTTTTGTTTTGTTTTTTTTTTTTTTGTTTTTTTTGAGAAGAGATTACAGGGAATCAAAGTGGAGTCAAAAGACCAGTGAAGTGACTACTCCAGCAGATAACAGTGGTTTGAACTAGAGCAAAGGTGGGAGAGATGAAGGGAAATAGGTAGTTGGAATCTATTTGATAGGTGGAAGCAACAGAACCTGAGATGAAGTAAATGTTTATGTAAGAAAGAGAAGAAGAATGTACTAAGGTTCTTTTTCAAATGTCAGGAACGTTTTAGATAATTATGTACATCAATTTATTTCTAGTCTGAGGCAGATCATAAAGAATGTTTTCTACGTAAAGAAGAAAAGTCTTTATACTTATTGCAAGGTGAAAGAAAGACAACTGTTCATATTACATTCTTTATTTCAACATGTTCCTCCAGTGATAAGTGACTAATGCTGTTATATTAAGTTCTCAAAAGGCTTTGTTTATTAATAAAATGCAATTTCAGTGCAGGAGGAAAATAATCTTTCAATTAAATTACCAAATAATTACTCTCATATAAAAGTACTAAAATATTATCTAAATTTACAAACTTAGTTTTGTAAATTTAGTTAAATAAACTCATAATTTCAGGTTTATGAGTTTTTTGTCTTTAGTTTTTTGTTTCCCTTCTGATTTTTAATCCATTTCTCTTTTTCTCTGGGTATCTTAGAAAAAAATTTAAAAAATATATCTTGGAATATATTAGAAGACCAAGTTTCAGTAAGGTTTTTGTTTTTATCACTCTCAGGCAAAATGATAGAAGATTCCTAGACAGGAAATCATTTCGTGTCCATTTAGTGCCCAGAAATTAGATGATTGAATATCCTGAAAAAAAAAATTCAATATAAAATGTCTGTGGGTAAAGTTAAATAAATATTCTTTTGAGTCCAAACTGAGCTTTCAAGAAATTAAAGAAAATCTCCAGGAAGCAAACGCAAAGGAGAAGCAAGCAAGAGAGTGGTGAGGTGACACTGCATTTGTAGCTGCCTGAGGTTGTGGCCGACCTTAGCAGCCAGAGGCTTGTTGTTGCTATTGGTTTTCATGACTTTATTAAGATATAATAAATATATACTATAGGGGGAAACTGTACATGTTCAAAACACATATTTATATTTCCTGGTAAACACCACACAGAATAAGATATAAGAAATTTCCAATACCTAAGAAGTCTCCCTAATGCCCCTCAGTCACCACCCCAAAGTTACCATTCTTTTGACTTATATTAGCTTAAAAAGTTTTGTGTGTTCTTAAGCTTTATACATTATGTAATCATCAGTTTAGCATCTTTGGTTCATCATCATGTTTGTGAGATTTTTGCATGTTTCATGCATCAGTAAGCTGTCTTTTCTTATTGTTGTACAGTATGTATGTCAGTTTTATGTCACTCTGACTAAAATACCTGACAAGGCCAACTTAGAGGAAGAAAATTTCATTGTGGCTCAAGGTTTCTGAGATTTTAGTCCATGATTGACTGGTTCCATTGCTTTGGGCCTGAGATAAGGGAGAGCCCAATGGTGGAAGGGCTGGGGTAGAAGAACTTGCTCAACTAGGAAGCAGAGAGAGGGAGGAACAGGGTGGGTGGGTGTGACAAGATATAGTCCCCAAGGGCAAGTCTCCAGTGACCCACCTCCTCCAGCCACACCACATTTCCTTATAGTTACTATCTAGTACAGTAGTCCTTAAAAATTACTAATCCATCATATGGGTTAATCTGATGATATTACAACTCTCAACAATCATTTCACCTCCTGCCACTAATACTGAAGCTTTGTGCGGGGGGGGGGGGGGGGGCATCTTGTATCTGAACCATAACATTATGTCTTAATCCTACAACACAATATTTATTTTTTCTAATTTTAATGAAGATTTGGGCTGTTTCCATTTTGAGGCTACTATGAATAAGGCATTTATGAACATTCACAAATGGATTTTCTGATGATTATCAACATTCTTTCCCATGTATATATGCCCAAGAATTAAATCTTAAGTCATAGACTGTGTGTGTTTAGCATTAATAGATACTGACAAATATTATGAAAGTATTGGCATAAATTTATGTTCTCGTTTGCAATATATGAGAATTCCTTTTGCTGCATGTCCTTGAAATCACTGGTTATTGCCAGTCTCTTTAAATCAAGCCTTCTGATGGTTGTATAGTGATATTCATTGCTATTTTAACTTGAATTTCTATGATGAATAACTAAAAAATAACTGGCATCTCAAGGCATTGATAAGACAAGTATTCTTATTTGCCATTCTATTATTTACTGTCTTAATGTCTTAAGTCTTTTTAATTCTTCTATTCCTCCCATTCAGCTTTCTTTTGTGTTAAACAATTTCTAGTGTTCTATTTTAATCACTTGTTATTTTTTCTACTATATTTTTCCTTTATTTTCTTAGTGGTTGCCATGGGAATTACAATTAACTTTTTAATTTATAACAATCATCTTTGGATTAATACCAATTTAATTTTAATAGTATGAAATCTTTGTATATATTTTCTTTCTCTTCCCAGTCCTTTTTGTTTTTAAGCCATATAAATTACATATTTAAACATTATATACTCACTTATACAGATTTTAAATTGTCTCATGCAGTTATCTTTTAAATCATATAGAAAAAAGAGAAGTAACAAACAGAAAACATTTATATTCTCTTTAATATTTACCTATTTGGTTATTTGTATCTATGATCCTATTTCCTCATATGGTTTTATGTCATTTTCTTTTTTCTCATTGCTTTGTGGATCTCCTAACTTTGTGTTGATAACTGGATACTTAAAAATCATGTAATCCAGCAGCCTAGGAAATCAGATTCCCAGTGGATTTGTCATTGCTGCCCTTTGTTCTTGTGTTTGTTCCTGTCATTTGTTTAGTGACTTTTCTGGGTTGAATCAGTATAACTTCTGTTCTAGCCATGTGTGGATATTGAAGGTCACTGATCATTTAACATGGTGGTAAGAAAATGATTGGACAGAGAAGTCTTAAGATGACTTGGACCCAAAGACCTCCCAGTCGTGGCTAAGGGGTTTTGTTTATTTATTGGGGCATGGCTTTAAGACTCAGACAGGCACTTTACAACTCTTCATTTCTTTCTTAGGCAAAGCTTCAAGGTCAAGTAGAGATGAAAGCTCAGGGCATATGCATGGTTTGGGTTGCTCAGAGCCCCAGGCATGCATGTTACCTTATAGATTCTCAGAAATGTATGGGAGCTTCATAAAATCTACTATGGTCATCTCATACCTCAACTTCTTCTTTTAAACTTTTTAAAGAATTTTTTTTTGCTCCAAATCTAATTACTTCCTCGTATACTTGAAATGTCAAAACTATTGCAGACCAACCCGGGGAAAGGTCTGTTTGCTCTGGGTAAGGTATGAGTTAGGCTAAATGAAAACAGCCTTGCACTTATGTTTTCCAGAAAATGACTGGACAGATCAAATAGTGACAATCTTGGAAGCTCCGAACTTGTTCTGTCCTTCTAGTGGCTTCTACCTTCAGGTTTTCACTGTATCCTAGGTAGGTGAGTTTTTGGAGTTGTTTAAATCTGGAATGTCCCTGATAGGCTCGCTCGTTCAGGACTTGGTCCTTAATAAAGCAATGTTCAGAGATGGATTTCTGGAGGTGATTGGTATGAAAGCAATTGCATCAATGGATTGATGGATTCAGCTATGAATTCAATGGTTTGATATAATATAATGCTATTGGGAGGTGGTGGAAACTGTAGAAAGCTGGACCTTGTTGAAGAGAGTGGGTCCTTTGCAGCATGCCCTTGCAGAGTATAATTGTCCCTAGGCCCTTCCTCTCTTTGTTTCCATCTGTATTTCTGCCCCCCAATCCACTTCTTGGCTGTCATGAGATAAAGAATTTTCTTTCACCACACCCTTCCACCATGATGCTCTGCTTCACCTCAGGTCAAAGCAACTGTTGACTGAAAATTCTGGAACAACGAGTCAAAATAAAATTTTTCTCTTTAAATTGTTTCCTCAGGTATTTTATCACAATGAGAAAAAGCTGACTACCAGTTTTCAAGGCCACTGTGGAGCTTGCTATTCTTACTAAGATTCAGTCATTTCCCTGTTAAAAAAAATTCTCCTTTGGTGAATTCTCATAGTTCTAAAAAAGTTGGGTTTAAATCTTTTTTTCCAGAGTTTCCATTCTATTATAGAAAAGTGAATTTTCAGAAGTCCTTAATCTGATATTTCCACTGGTGTCTTTTTGTGTGTGTATGTGGTATTGAGGATTGAACTAGACAAGTGCTCTCCTGCTGAGTTACATCGCAAGTCCTCCACTGACACCTTGCAAGTCCATATTCATTAAGTCTTTGGCCAGAAATGCCAAAATGAAATAAGTATTTTATCTTATTTTAAGTCATTCACTTAGAAGACTGAGAAGTAACATAATTAATCATCGCAAATTTTATGGTGAAATTTTATTGGTGCATTATAGCTGAACATCATGATGGGATTTGTTAGATATTCGTACATGCACACAATATAACAATATAATCTGGTCAATATCACTCCACAGCACTTCCCCCTTCCTCCCCTCCTCTCACTTGCTGGTTCCTTGCTGTTACTGATATCCCTTTGATCTTCATGATCACTCCTGCCTCCCATAACTTTCTTTTCCTTTTGCTCTCTGGCTTCCAAATATGAGAATAAATGTATGACTCTTGAACTTCTGAGTTTGACTTATTTTGCTTAACACAATGGTCTCTAGTTCCATCCATTTTTTTTTTCAAATAGCATGATTTCATTTTTCTTTATGGCTGCATAAAACTCTATTTTGTATGTATACCATATTTTCCTTATATATTCATCCCTTGATGGACACCTAGGCTGGGTCTATAGCGTGGCTATTGTGAATTGTGCTGCTATAGATATGAGTTTAATGTATCACTGTAGTATGATGACCTTAATTTGGGGGTATAAATATCAAAGAGTGGTATAGCTGGGTCATTCTTCATGACTGCTATTTGACTGGTGTGAGATGAAATCTCAGTGTAGTTTTGATTTGAACTTCCCTAATCATTAATGATGAATATTTTTTTCATGTATTTGATGGCTATTTGTATTTCTTCTTTTGCGAAGTGTCGGTATTATTTATTTGCCTATTTATTAATTGGGTTATTTGATTTTTGGTTTAAAGTTATTTGGGGGTTCTTTATATATTCTAGACATTAATCCTCTGTCAAAAGACTAGCTAGCAATAATTTTCTTTCATTTTGTATGTTCTCTCTTCACATTCCTAATTGTTTTCTTTGCCATGAAGAGTTTTTTAAATTTTATACCATCCCATTTATTAACTCTTGGTATTATTTTCTGAGCTTTTTGGGTCCTGTTGAGAAAGCTGTTGCCTATGCCTATATGCTCCAGTGTTGACTCTAACCTTTCTTTTAGGAGTTGCATACTTTCTGTTCTAATCCCTAGGTCTTTGATCCGTTTTGAGTTGATTTTTTGATTAGGGCAAAGGTAAAGGTCTAGTTTCATTCTTATACATATGGATATTCAGTTTTCCTAGCATCATTTGTTAAAAAGGCTGTCTTTTCTTCAGTTTGTGTTTTTGTCACCTTTGTCAAGGATCAGATGACTATATTTGTGTGCATTTGTCTCTGTGCCTTCTGTTCTTTGCCACTGGTCTACATGTGTGTTTTTATGCCAGTACCATGCAGTTTTGTTATTATAGCTATTATAATTTGAAGTAAGGTATTATGATACCTCCAGTATTACTTTTTTCTTTCGGCAGGGGCTGGGGGACAGGGGGCGGTTATAATTGCTTTAGATTTTTCTGGGTCTCTTATTTTTCCAAGTGAATTTGAGGACTATTTTTCCTAGTTCTGTGAAGAATGTCATTGGTATTTTGATGAGGATTGCTTTGAATCTCTAAATTGATTTTGGTAGTATGGCCATTTAAACAATATTAATTCTGCCTATCCATGAACATGGGCAGTCTTTCTGCCTTCTTAAGTCTTCTTTCAATTTCTATCTTCAGTGTACTGTAGTTTTCACTGTAGAGCTCTTTCACCTCTTTGGGAAGATGTGTCAGATTTATTCCTAGGTATTTAGTTGAGGCTATTGTGAATAAAATTATTTTCCTGATTTCTTTCTCAGAAGATTCACTGTTGATATACAGGAAAGAGACTGATTTTTGTATATTGATTTTGTAACCTGCTACTTTACTTAAATTTGTTCATTAGCATTAGGAGTCTTTTGGCAGAGTTTTTGGATCGTTTAGGTATAGGATTATATCATCTGCAAACAGTGATAATTTGACTTATTTTCTTATTTTTAAACATTTTATTTTTTTTTCTTTTATTTAATTGTTCAGGCTAGAATTTTTATCACTATATTAAATAAGTGTGGACATCCTTGTCTTGTTCTAGATTTGAAAGGAAATGCTTTCAGTTTTTCCCCATTTACTATGAAGTTGGCCTTAGGCTCTTCATCCTTAGTCTTCATGATATTGTGGTATGTTCCTTCTATCCCTAGTTTCTTTTACCATGAATGAGTGTTAAATGTTGTCAAAGGCCTTCTCTGCATAAATGAAAATAACTAAATGACTTTTATTCTTAATTCTATTTATGTGATGAATACATTTATTGATTTGTGTGTTAAACCATCCTTATTTAGAATAAAATCAACTTGGTCAGGATGTACAATATTTTTAACATTTTGTTGAACATGATTTGCTAACATTTTATTAAGTATTTTGGCATCTTATTTCATCAGAGATATTGTTCTGTAGCTTTCTTTCCTTGATGTGTCCTTATGTGATTTTGGTTTATACTGGCTTCATGAAACGAATTTGGAAGTGTTATCTCCCTTTATATTTCATGGGATAATTTGAGGAATATTGGTATTAGTTCTTTAAAAGACTGGTAGAAGAATTCAGCTGAGAATCCATCTGGCTCTGGGTTTTTCTTCATTAAAAGATTTTTTTTTTTGTTTTGTTTTGTTTCTGCTTCTATCATTACATGTTATTGGTTGAAAGTTTTGCATGGGGGATGCTGATGGTTCTGCTTGGGCACCTGGTAGTCCTGTGTGGGTGATTAGTTGGGAGACCTACTCTGATGCTGAGGCTAGGAGCCCTGCACAGGTACAGTGGCCATGATTCCTGTGTGGAAGCGGGAATAACACTCACAGAGAAAAAGTATTCTCACTTCTTAAGTCCCAGGTCACGGAGTGACACATAATGCTGCCTACCTCTGGCCCACCATCTTGGATCCTTGACTCTGATTTTAATTATTTATTTTCTTCTACTGACTGTGAAATTGATTTCTTCTTTTTCAAGGGTGTTATGATGCATCCTTGAATTGTTTATTTGGGATATTTCTGATTTTCTTATGTGGGCATTGATAGCTATAAATTGTCCTTTATAATTTCTCAGAGGTTCTGGTATATTGTGTGACTACTGTCATTTGATTCTAAGAATTTGAAAATTTCTCTTCAGATTTCATCTATTATACATTAATCTTTCAAAAATCTACTATTTAGTTTTTCTGAGTTTATATAGTTTTGTAGGGCTTTGTTGTGTGTATTTATAATTTCATTTCATTACAGTCTGATAAGATGCAAGAAATTAAATAATTTTTTTTAATTTGCTAACGAGTTGTTTGTGGCTAAATTATGGTCTATTTTGAAGAAGCTTCCATGAGCCACTGAGAAAAAAGTGTAGTCAACTATTGTTGAATAAAATATTCTGTAGTTGTCTGTTAAGTCCATCTGTTTTATAACATTTTTCAGGTCCATAGAGAATCTACTGAGTTTATGTCTGGATGACCTATATAATGGTGAGAGAGGTAAGTTGAAATCACCCTGTATTATTCTACTATGGATTTATCTGAGGCTTAAATTTGAGTAGTGTCTCTTTTATGTAATCAGATACAACCACATTTGGGACATAAATATTTACTATTGTTTTATCTTCTTCTTGGATTGTTCTCTTTACCAATATAAAGTGACTGTCTTTGTCCTTTCTGATTAATTTTGGTGTGAAATTTGCTTTGTCAGTTATTAGAGTAGCTACTCTTGCTTATTCTCAGGCTCCATTAACATAGTATATAAATTTCCATTTTTTGTCTTTCACTCCACGGTTGTCTTTGCCTGTAAGGTGTGTTTCTTGAGAATAACTTATAGTTTGGTCTTTATGAAGAATTCATTCTGGCAGCCTGTGTCTTTTAATTGGAGAGTTGAAACAATTTTATTTTAATGTTACTATTAAAAGAGAATTTATTAGTTCCTGCAATTTTGATTTATTTATAATACTAAATTTTGTCCTATTTCTCCTTTTCTTAGCTACTCTTCAAATGAGATTTGTTTATTTGTGAGCGCTGGAATTTGTTTTTAATTTTTTCTGTGTGGAGTATTTCTTTAAGTAAGTTCTGTAGTACTAATTTAGTAATCATGAATTCTTTTAGTTTCTGCTTATTTTGGAAACCTTCTATTTCTCCTTCCTTTTCAATCTTCAAGGATAGCAATATATTTCAATGTAGCAGTCTTCATTGACAATTATTTTCTTTCAGGACTTTAAACACATCATTCCATCTTTCCAAGGCCTTCTGGCTTTTAGTTTGTGCTGAGAAATCATAAGTGACTCTGATTGGCTTGCCTTTAAATGTGACCTGACATTTTCTCCTGAGTTTTAAAAAATTCTGTTCTTGTATGTTAGGCATTTTAATTATAGTATTGTGGAGAGGTTCTTTTTTGATTATGTCTTATTTGAGGCTATGGATGTATTATGTATCTGGATATTAATCACATTCTAAATGTTGGAAAATTTTTCTGTTATCCTTTCCTGAAGAGGTTATCCATTCCATTAGCCTGCATTTCACAGTCCTCCTGAATTCCAGGGCTTTTGAATTTGGCTTATTAATATTATCCCAGAGGTTTTTTTTAATATATTCTGATCATGGTTATTTTATTTTCTTTAATGCTGAATGAATGTTCAAGGCTGGCCACTTTGTCTTCTAGCTTGAAAATCTTGTCTTCAGCATGGTCGACTCTATTAGAGAGACTTTCAACTGAACATGCTTTGTTGTGTCTTTCATTTCTAAGATATTTGTTTTGTTCTTTTCAATATCTCTATCTCCTTATTGAATGCATCATTCATATCCTGTATGGACTTCCTTAATTTATTCAGTTACTTTTCTATGTCCTGTTGGAATTTATTCATCATTTTTATAAAATTCTTTTGGATTCTTTATCTGGTTTTTTATCCACTGCAATATCTTTGGAGTCAGTTGGTGAATTATGGATTTTAGAAGGCATTATATTACCTTGTTTTTTTCATCTTTCTTATATTTCTCCATTGGGTACTATGTATCTGTTAGAGGAGGGATTTCTCTTCCACTCTTTTTTGGGGCCTATTTAGGGTACAGTCTTCCTTTGCCAAAATATACCAACATGATCTAGATTGAGACCCCCATAGTTGTGATATCTACAGTCTTTGTGTTAATTCTCTGTTTTTACTATAGGAGTAGACATCCATGAGTGTGACCTAAGGACTACAACTAGCTATTTCTACTTGGGGCCTGGTTATTAGTTTGGGTTTTTGTCTCTTCTATTCTTTGTATTAAAGTATTGCTGAAGATTGAGTGGCATTAATTTGTTTGTAGAGCAACATCTGCTCTCTTTTGGTTGAGTTTAGTTTGGCAGCAGAGTCTCTACTCTGTGAACTTATACAACTTATAGTGTCCCTGTAGGCTACCAGTCCCTCACAGAATAGTGGGAAACAAACAATAGCAACAACCAATGCAAATTATATACAGCATTAAAATAAATATCTGGTTCCTACTGTGATATGTTTCATATTAATTACCACACACACACACACACAAAATAGAAATGGTGGGGCCAGCAATGTCCAACAACAAAAACAAAAAGTGACAATGAACTGGATCTGGCATTAAAATGAACAACAGGTGTCAACTGAGTCACCAACAGCAGTAATAATATTGCAACATCATGAATGTGGGGGCAGGAGTTATAAAAACAAACTAGCTGTAAAAGATGGCAAAAAATACAGTTAATTAAGAGAAAATAAAATGTGATAGAAGGTAAAAGAGATTTTTCAATTTCACAAAGTGAACAAAGAATGCTGAAGATATGTAGCTAGTAATGTTATAGGGAAGGGGAGGAAAAAATAGGAGAAACAAAGTAAAGGAAAAGAGAAAGAGCAACAGAATTTGGCTGTTAGCAGCAAAAGAAAAGCAAGAAAGAGGAACAAGAGAAACAAACAAAAATAAAACAAAATTATACAAAACGAAAACCATAACCAAGAGACAAAGTAAGGAAGAGTAAATTCATTAAAAAATAATACAAATGAGAAAAAGGAAGCAACTGTTTATGTATATGTCTATGAACCAATCAGCATAGCAATAGCTCTCTTTCTTTCTCTTACACACAACAACAACAACAACAACAAAGGAAAAGATTCTAACCCACCCATCAGGCAATGGCCAGCACTGCTGCCATGTGCCTATTTTGAGGCTCCATCCTCAGGTTTTCTGCTTCAGAAAATCTTGCTGGAGTCTTAGTCTCTTTTAAACAAATAGTAAAGATGACAGAGGACTTTCATAAGTTAGGCATGGATAGAAAATGTCAAGAGCACTTATTCTCTTAGCTGGGGAAGATTTTTGAAAAAGCTGGTGATGTCTGGAGACAGTTTGGTTGTCATAACCCCTTTTTTAAATATATTTTATTTAGAAACACAGTCTTTTTGAGTTGTTTAAGGCCTCACTAAATTGTTGAAACTGGCTTTGAACTCGAGATCCTTCTGCCTCAGCCTCCCAAGCCTCTGTGATTACAGGCTTTCACCACCTTGCCCAGCACTGTATTTTTGTTTTGAATACCCTACAAGCTGAAGGAAAGTTACTGAAGCCAAAACAAACAAAATAGGATAGGGTCAACAGATTGGATGTATCTATTGACATCTAGTGGTTAGACACCAGGAATGCTGCTAAGCCTCTCACAATGTACAAGATATCTTCCAACAACATAGTCCTAACCAACCCAAGAGTCAAGAATGCATGAATGCCAACGTTACCTCATATTAGTGGAAGAGATGTTTGGTTTTAATGTAGAATATATACTACAGTTTTTAATTTTTAGAAATATTATTTCCTACTTGTTGTTATCTGAATTTTCTGAGCTTACTGCTAAAACTGTTGAGGAAAAGTAGTCGTTAACTTTGTCCCAATTTCTTTACTCATCTTATAAGGATTGGAATCAATTCCATATAAATATGTCAACTATCAAGAGAAGGATATGTACATAGCTTCTTTCAGGCCAGAGTGTACTGGTCCAAGTATGGACTATAAGTGTGAAAGTGTGGAAATGTTCAGAATAAAAATGGAATCACTTATGTGATTCTAACAAAAGAAATAAATGGAAAATATAGGAGGTTATGAAGGAAGGGTTCTTGATGATAATTATTACAAAAGACTCTGCCAAACCACATTAGACAAACGCCACCAAAGCTTTACACCAAAAATACTTCCTCGAGAACCTCTGCCCAATAACTGTCTATTCAATCTTGGCCTGGCACCACTCTTATTATTCATTCTTACAGTCAATATTATTATTTTAAAATATTTTGCACTAATTAGGGCATGATTGTACATGTCTATAATCTCAGCTATTTGAGAGGCTGGAGGTAGGAAGATACAAGTTAGAGACGAGTCTCAGCTATGTGGTTAGACCCCATCTCAAAATAAAAATTACAAAGGACTGGATGTAGCTCAGTAGTAAAGCACCCTTGAGTTCAATCCCCAGTACCCAAAATAAAACAAAAAGCCAAATAAACAAAAAACACCTTATTTATTCCTCCTCACTTTATCTGTAAAAACCTCACTTTGCCTCAACTTAAAATTTACTCATAGTATACTATAATATATCTATTTTCATTGTAATTCTCTCGTATTTCCAAATAAATTTCATTATTCTTTTTTAATATTTATTTTTTAATTGTAGGTGAACACAATATCTTTTTAAAAATTTTTTTTTTGTTGTTGATAGAGCTTTATTTAATTTATTTATATGCAGTGCTGAGAATCGAACCCAGTGCCTCACACATGCCAGGCAAGTGCACTACCACTGAGCCACAGCCCCAGCAAATCATAATATCTTTATTTCATTTTATGTGGTGCTGAGGATTGAGGCACGCCCTCTACCACTGAGTCACAATCCCAGCCCAAATTTTATTATTCTTTGTAAAATATTTCTCTGATTGTTATTTATATTGACATAATCATAGACTCTTTTTTTTTTTTTATGTATGAGGGATTGAACCCAGAGGCATTGGGTCAACACCCCCACCCCTTTTTTATATTTTATTTAGAAACACAGTCTCTTTGAGTTGCTTAGTGCCTCACTAAATTGCTGAAGCTGGCTGTGTCTCGAGATCCTTCTGCCTCAGCCTCCCAATCCTTTGAGATTACAGGCTTTCGCCATCTTTCCCAGCACTGTATTTTTGTTTTGCAAGCTGAAGGAAAGTTACTGAGGCCAAAACACACAAAATAGGATAGAGACAAAGATAAGATAAAAGGCAGGAGAGCCAGTCATGCTGAAGAGATTATAGGCCTAATAGAGCTTGTAGGCAAAATAGTGTAGGACTGGCAAAATCCTTTCATGGGTTTTAAATTTTATCATAACAACAATGAAGAACTGTTGCTGAATTTCCATTATGGAAATGACACAAAATTTCAAGCAAAGAAATAACAATCTTAAAAAAATCTATTCTGACTACTGTACTGACAATAGATGCAGAAGTGAGGGAAAAATAAATTTAGGGTGATGAAATAAAAAAAATATTGTATTGTATTATGAAGAGGTTCAAAGTAATCATAGATTGGATTAGGGGTTGGCACTGGAAATTGGAGGGAGTACATGGGTTTGCATTGTAATTAGGAGGTAGGACCAAGGTCTGAGTGAATGAATGTCGATGGATGAGGAGAGAGGTTACTAGTTTGGACAACTGGGTAGATGGTGATTCCAGACACTGAGAAGGAAGACATAAGTATACAAATAGCTCATCATGGAATTAGAGCCCTTATAAAAAAGAGAAAGAAAGACCCAAACTAGCTTTTTTTTCTTCTGTGAGACTCAGAGATTGTAGCCTTTTACAGGCCTGAGAAGGAACCCTATCTGTGAATCAAATTGACAGGCACCTTGATCTTGGACATTGTGTTTTATTTTTATTTTTGTAGTGGAGATTGAACCAAGGTGCTTTACCACTGAGCCAAAATCACAGTCCTTTTTAAAAATTATATTTTGTTTTAAAATAGGGTCTCACTAAGTTGTTGTGGCTGGCTTTGAATTTGTGATCCTCCTGCCTCAGCCCCCCCAGTCACTGATACTACAGGCATATGCCACCACACCCAGAAATCTTGGACTTCTTAGCCTTCACAAGTGGCAAAAATAAATTCCTATTATATAAGCCACCCTATTTTATTATATCAATCTGATCTCAGTTAGGATTTAACACAAAAATGATAATACCTTGGCTATTACTGTAAGTAGTAATTTATCCTTTCTCTCTGACTCAAAGTTTCATATTTTGCCAGTCTAATATGCTAAAGTGAGTTACTCTAAGGGTTAATTATAGCATGTACTATTAGGTCCCTAGACATAACTTCATTTTGGTTCTGGAACTCAGAACCAAAACTTATAAACTGCCAAGAAAAAGAAACTTAAGATACTCCGATCCCATAACCATTCCCCCTACAAGGTCCCTACATACAAAAATCTGTGGTTATTCAGCTACCTGCATCCAAGGTCAATTCTAGCCTATTGCACCCAAGGTCATTTCCTACTTTCTCCTGTTCCTTGTTATAAAAAATATAAAACCTCTATTCAAGTGACTCTGCTTGCTGCGCCTGGCAGAAGAGCAGCCTGGCAGACACTCCCTGTCAATAAACATTTGCTTGAACTCAGAGATGTGTCTCTTGTGCATGTTTGTACCAACTACCCTAACGTTTACCTCTTCTTAAATGTCTTTGGAATGGAAATATTTTCATGTTTCACATAAAACATTTTAGAATACACTTGCTATAGATAGATTCCTTTGGCCTTCATTTTAGAGACAGTGGATCAGGTATTCTCATCAACCTGAAGAGAATATCACTTCAATGTACCCCTTTTTTTTTGACTTCCGATTATAAATTTATAGATGAGGTGCCAAGAATAAGTTGCACTGAATGGTAGACATGAATAGTAGAGTAAGGAGGGAGAAAAAAAAATCTCCTCTGTAAATTTCTAATAAGGAAAAGATTGGCCTTTCCTTTACGTTTGTGTCTTTTGTAAGTGAGAATAATATGCCAACCTCTCCCTCTGATCTCCCTTTTCTTTTACCATTAACATAGTATATTAGATGACAGGAAATGTATTGTTTTCTCATTTGTCAGAAAAATATCACAAATTGAATAGCTTAAATAATACAAATTTATTTTCTCAACTTCATGAGGTTATCTTTTGTGAGGTAGGAGTGTGGGTGTAGGTATGTGCGTTTTCTGTCTGGAGACACACATCTCTTCTCACATTCCCTAAGGCTTCACTTTTTTCACTTTAGATGAAATTAGTATATCACAGTTGGTTTATAGCCTTTTCTTACATGAGCAAAATGTAGCTCTCTCTCACATTAAGATGTCTCAGCATATGCTAAATCTTGGTAAATGTGTATATTTCCTGATTTCATCATATTGTTTGGATTCATAAATCTCAAAAATAGCTAAATATTGAAATATTTTGTGTATACTTTACATCCCTAAGTGTTAACAACCCACTAACAGGATGAATGACACTATTCTAGGTATTAAATTTTGCCATATGAAAGAGAGAAAATATTTTTATCATTTGACATTTGTGCAGATTGCATTGTCTTCCTGTATAATACAAAGGTATCCTGGACTCTTACATTATTAATAGTAAATTGGCTGCCACAGTATTATCACTACTATTGTTAATTCTTGATTCTGTGGTTGTTGGGCCTTATTCTAATTGCTATATATGGATTGTCTTATTAAGACATACAACAATGATGTTATAACCATATTGTGAAGAAGTACTCTTTTCCACATTGTATAGATGAGAAAGCTGAGACTTATATATGTTAAATAATGTATTTAGATAATATAATAACATATATATGTTAAATAATGGCAAATTTGTGATCCAAATACAATTCTAGTTGTAAGAAGCTCTTAGCCATTTTATATATATATAATGAGACATAAGTGGATCAGGTATTCTTATCTTAGCCATTATATATCACAATACTCTTACAACAACAATAACAAAATAATTGTACATTCACTGTATGGCTAAATGTTCATGTATTTTCATTTCCAGTACCAATTTTCTCCTCCTGTATAAATACTGCTTTGCATTTGGATGAATTGCTTTGGAAATCTATATTTTTTATCTTTAACTTTTTTATCTAGGAATATATCTTATGAAGGATATTTAAAGTTGTACAGACTTTCAAACATAAAATAAAGAAAGAAGAAATAAATAAGGCTGTTAGTTACTATTAGAGATGCACTGAATTTGTCTTTATAGAGGCTATGCTCACTGAGAAAGAAATACATACCAATATGATTTTATTTAATATCCTTTATTTTTAGATTCTATTACAATGTGTAAATCTCAAGTATCACTACAATGTAATTTATAACAAACTTAAACATTTTGAGCATTCACAGATCTATGAAATTTGTGAAGAACTATGTAAACGGCATTATTATATTCATGGCTATTCACTTATTTTCATGAAGCAATCCTTGATTGTTTTCCTCAAGAATACAATAACATAACAAACCATACATGTTTAAAAAAATTGGTGGCCTCTATTCATAGGTCCTAAACACAGTTCAATTACATGGCCATCCTACTTTAGTTGACCCTCTTTTTATTATTTCCATTAACATTTCTCTGAAATTGCTATTAAGGAGTGTATTTACATATACATTTTATTTTTAGTCTTTTTAATAAAGCTATGAAAATTCTATAAAATAGAGCTAAACATCTTAGGTTGAGATTTTCAACAATTAAGTATTTAGAAACAGCTTACATGTCACTTATATCTTTGCAAATTAGGTAACAGACAAAAAGGTAAAATGACATTCTTCTATTTACACCAAAATTCTATGTATGTATTTGTGTTCAAATCTGTTTGCTTCTATTTGTCTAATTTTAAATTTTCATTGTAATTGCCATTCTACATCATTAAATTCAAAGAATATATAATTTATGTAGTAATATGACAATGCCTTCATAAGGGTAATATTTTATAATTAGTACAAACAATAATCTACATAAAAGAGAAGTCTATTTTTACTTAAAGCTTTACTTAATGAGCTCTTGGTGCCAAATATTTATCTTTACTTGATAAAATGTCACAAGTAGTCACTTCTGGGAGAAGAATATCTGTATAAAATCTAACCATGTTATATTTTTTAAAAAATTATAGCTCATAATAGAAAAAGAACAATTTTATAATTACTTTTTGAAATGCTAAGAAAAAATTGTGATGAAGATCTAGTAGCCAATATTTTTTATTTTACATAAAAATCAGGCAATTTAAAAATATTTAATAATAAGTCACAGATAAACCTGCCCACCAAACATCTTTTCATACTGAATCATATAAAAATTCAAAATACTATAATATTTATATGGGTGTAAAATAATGATGAACTGAATCCATGTTTAAGGTGACATTAATTTTTTAATTGAAAGCATTTAAAAATCTTATAAATGTCATGTATTTTTTATTGTTCCCTAATTAAATTGTCAAGACCTATTTTCAATGGGCTTAGCAGGTATGTAATGCAATGCTTTATATAGTCTAGTGAAACACTGCATGGCACCTTTCATACTAAATTAGAAGTGATTCAAATAACCTAAGATGAATGAATAAATATAGTGTAGAATCTTTGGCCCTGGATTTAATTTCATGGGTACCTTGGGACAAATGTCTCAAAGTGATAATCTCTTGTATTGAGTATGGGTATTATAAAATACATCACAATTTAAAAACATTCTAGACATAAAGTTCGATGGAAATGTCAGTTTTAATTTGATTCTCTTGTGGTTGTCTTTCTTAGTCTCTCCATCTCTCATTTCTATCCATGTCTCTTCATCACTATAGGTATGATTAAGTATCCCTTTATTTAAAAAAAACTATATGGAACAACAAAAAAATGTGTTTTAATGACTTACATAAAATTTAAAATTTTATGTAAAATTTTAAAAAGTATGTTTGATATATGTTCTTCAAAGTCTTCCAGAAAAGTTCTCTAAATAAAACTGCTTTTTATGTGCCTCAATCTTTGTCTAATCATGGATAACTTGATACAAGAGAGATATCAGGTTTCTGGAATAAAAATCTTGAGAAAATGCATCATGGCCATTCATTGTTTTTTTTTTTTATTATTTAATAAGGGCATTTTTCTAAAAAACTAGATTTCTCATCGTTGGTAGGATGAACACAGCTATATTGAGCAAAATAAACATATACTTTTAAGATCATAAGCCCAGATTACTTTATTGTTTAATGCAAAATATACTTCATATCAAAGAATATTGAGGAGAAAGTGACATCCTCGTGATATTTTGTAGATGAAAATAAAGAGGTCCAAACTGATTACTTCTCAAATGTAAGAAAGCAAGTTAGAGGCAAGAAAGCAAGTTGACAAGAATCACTCTTTGAATGTAACTTCATTCAAAGTAAACACCCGGGAAAGCAGGTGTTAAAAGCCTGCCCTATATTATAACTTGAAAACTTGCCAAATACATTTGGGATAGTGTATAGGTGATGTAGGAAATACTGTGCCCAAGTAATTATCTGCTCAGACTCATACTCTGGGATCAAATAGATAATTGCATATTGGGAATCATTTTATTGAAGTAAAACATCACGTTTGCCTAGAGTTAAAGGATGATTAAACAAAAATGCAAAAGAGATGATCAATGTGACAAAAGAGATTGAGTTGGGCCATTATTCGTATTGTTGAGCAGCACACACCAGTGCTAGATTGTATAAATAACAGTAAATAGATATTTGTCAATTACATTTCCTCTTAATTGCCTTCATTTTTTTGGAGAAATGTGATACATAGAATAAATTTTCAAGTTCTGTTGTTATTGTATGAACAAAGTGGGAGATAAAAAAAAAGACAGGCTGACCATATGTGGTGGTGTGCTATTACTACAGTCCTAGCTACTCCAGGAACTGAGGGGGTCACCTGGTCCCAGGAATTCAAGGGCAGCCTGGGCAACATAGTGAGATCCCATTCACAACACAACCCAATACAACACAACAAAAGACAAGCTATGAAACTCAATACTAAGTCTCTGAGTCAATACCAAGTCTCTGAGTCAAGATAAATGTAACTTCAGGTAAATCCAAAATATTTGTAGAAATGAAGAGCCTATGTTTGTATTCAATCCCATGGCATTTTATAGGCACATATAAATTGGTTCTGAAGCAATGCAGGATGAACTCAAGCACCTCAAAATGTAGAATGATCTCTGTACATGGAAAAATAATTTTCTAGCTCCCTAATAAGAAGATGTTTTAACTAAACATTCATTCCTGATGTCCATTACTTCTATTAGGAACTTCATTCCAAAACCAAGGCAAAATACTTTTATTGATTTCTAAGTAATAGATATTTTCCTATTTGTGTTTGTATTTGTGTGCATGTGTTTGAGGGGAGGTTGTAAGTACGAGCTAGTGAGAAGTAGGCAGATATGAAAATTTTTTACATGGTCTTCTGATATGTTAAAAATATCAAATCACCTTTGTTTGCTGTAATGATGAATCCCTCCAGAGTTACTCATACAATTCTTGCAGAATCATTTATCAATGCAAAAATAGCCATCTGCTAAGGCTGCCCACCTGTCTTAGAGAATCAGAGCTTGTTACTGGACTGTCTTCGAGAATATTTCAATAAAAAGAGTTTGGCATACACCTCCTTAAAAGAGTCTTATTGACACAAATAAATCACCTTTGCAGGCTGTAAACAACACGTCAAAATGAAGCTCTATTTTTTACTTTCCTTGCCATCTTTTCCTTTGTCTTCCTTTTCTGTGTTGTCTGTTTCATATTTCTCTTTATCCGGCTTTGTTACACTATCATATGAAGGTGGGGAGACAGTGGATGGGGTTGCATCTGTTTTTTCTGGACTTGAGTTCTCATTAACATTATCAAAAACTATATCTTCTTTATTGGGCAAATCATCATCTTTGTCTCCATCTTTTATATATATGCTTGATATATTTTTGACATTTTGCCGCAAGCGGTAACGTCGGTAAGCGCGCTGAATGATAGTAGCAGATACATCCTCTTGTTTTCGTTTTAGTGTAGTTGTGATGGGTTCATAGGATACTTTAGAAGGATTTGCAGACATGAACCTTTCTTCCATCTGTGAACGAAGAGAATCCATCTCTCCACTTTCGCCCAAAACACGCTTTGTAAAAGCAAATAAAATGTCAAGACAGTGAATCCGGTCACCACTGACCATTGGCAGGTCCATAGCAATGAGCTGGACTTTGTTTGGTTTTGCTATGAGAAGAGGAGGATCCAGGGCAGCTGCAAAATCAGAGAGTTTGCTATATTCTATAAACTGGGTTGCATCGGGATCAAACTTCTCCCAAACCTCATAGAACATCTCAAAGTCATCCTCACTCAGGGGCTCTGCACTCTCTTCAGTAGCAACACTGAAGTTCTCCAGGATGACAGCGATGTACATGTTCACCACGACCAGAAAGGATATGATGATGTAACTGACAAAATAGAAAATACCAACAGAAGGGTTCCCACAGTCTCCTTCAACTGAACTTCCTGGATGAACTTTTTTTGGGTCACAGTCAGGTGGGCCATTATTGAGGATAGGTGCCAGCAATCCATCCCAGCCAGCAGAGGTGGTGATTTGGAACAGGCAAATCATGCTGTTGCCAAAGGTCTCAAAGTTGAACATGTCATTAATCCCAGCTTCTTTCTTAACATAGGCAAAGTTGGACATTCCAAAGATGGCGTAGATGAACATGACCAGGAAGAGCAGGAGGCCGATGTTAAACAAGGCAGGAAGGGACATCATCAAAGCAAAGAGCAGTGTGCGGATCCCCTTAGCCCCTTTGATCAGACGTAGGATTCGGCCAATCCTGGCAAGACGGATCACTCGGAACAGGGTTGGGGACACAAAATATTTTTCTATCAGCTTAGCAAGAAACATACCTATTAGGGAGGAAAAAATGAAAAGAATATCTTTAAATATTCATACTAAACAGTATCATAATTCTAAATAGTTTTATGTATCATCTTTCATCTCTTACGAATTCAGGACTGTTAAGTTTATATTGAACCAATCTCTCAAAAGTAGAGCAAAAGGGAAATGAGTAGAATTACTCTTATTTCCCCTTTTTTCCTTTACTAAGTTCACAGACCCTTTTTTTTCCTTCACAATATTTTAAAATTATAATAATTACTCATATAGAAAGATTCAAGAAATACACCAAAGTTTTAAAAGCAAATATGATATTAATATTTTGTTGAGCAATACTCCACTTTTGGATTCAACCACATGAACGTACAAATAGACACACAAATATAATGATGTCCTTTGATTTTGTAGTTTCTCTTTGTGACATGTGGTGTAAATGTTGCTATACAAATGACAATTTTTACAGTTGTAATGTTCTGTAAAAATAATCGCATATTGAAGAATAACATTTATATTACTTTCAATTTTCTGACTGAAAAATTACCTAAATAGACATTTTTCCTAGTTATATAAGTGTTTTAATAACACATAAATAGAAGCTGAGTTAACTGTATATTTAAGATTTTGTTTGAGATTGACAAACCTATCTCTAGAAAGTCTATAATATGTCTAATAGCAGTATATGAAAGTGCTCATATTCCACGTTCACCCATACTGGGCAGTGCACTTTACCACTGAGCTACACCCCAGGCCTGTTTGTTGTTGTTGTTTTTCTATTTTGAGACAGGGTCATGCTAATTTGCTGAGGCTGGCTTTGAACTTGCAATCCTCCTGCCTCAGCCTCCCAAGTTGCTGGGATTACAGGCCTGTGCCAATGTGTTTAGCTGCACTGCACTTCTTTATAATTTTTATCAGAACATCTTTTTTTCTTTCTTTATTTTTTCCTATTATTATTACTATTTTATTTTTATTGTTCTGTTTAGTTATACATGGCAGTAGAATGTATTTTGACAAATTATACATTTGTCAAAATACATTAATATTTTAACTTATTCTATTGGGATCTCACTCTTGTTGTTTTACATGATGAAGAGTTATCTTGGTCGTGTATTCAAAAACAAGGCTGGGATAGTTATGTCCAATTAATTCTACAGTCTTTCCTTTTCTCCTTCCTCCTGTTCCATGGTTTCCCTTTTGTCCAATCCAATGGATTTCTATTATTTCTCTTCCCAACCTCCCTTGTTTTGGATTAGCATTCATAAATCAGAGAGAACATTCTGCCTTTTTTGTTGCTGTTGTTATTTTTTTTTACAAGAACATCTATATGCTACTGATAGTCTATTGAAATGACTTATTTATTTATTTATTTTAGAAAATAAGCTATCATTTTTCTTATTGATTGGATATTTGTATCTTTGTTGGTTATTTTAAAATTTTGCCTGAGGAAGGTCCTTGCCTATTTGTCTTTTAGAATGTTTACTATATTCTTATTGATCTACAAAAGTGATTTTTCTTTTGGAAGTTTGATTCATTTTGGACTTGTGTGTTGGACTTGAATGTTGCATAAAATTCCCCATTTCTTATTTGTCTTTCAATCGATTTTATCATAAGTCTACTTGCATTGTATATTTTGATTATTATGGTCATATCCATTATTATATTTTCATTATAGACTTGGGTTTGTGTCATAAGTAGAAAAAAACTATGAAGAGTTGATGGTTAAATATCTATTCCCAGGACTGGGGATGTAATTCAATGGGAGAGCTCTTGCCTAGCATGCTGAAGGACCTGGATTCAACCCTCAGTACCACACTTACACACACAAAATCTTTTTCCACATATTTTCTACTTTACTCCATTTTTTTGAATGTCCTTTGATTCATTATCATGCCTCTACTTCCCAATTGGTGTTTTATTGTCACCAACAGGATATCCAAAACCATACATTACACAATTTAACTATCAGAGAGAAAAACACTATGAAAGAAACTATGATGAACTTGAGAGGGAGATTCAGGGTTCTATCTTGTAATGCACTTATCCTTTTCTCACTCTTTTTTCTTTTGTTGGTGCATTATAGTTGTCTATAATAGTTGGATTCATTTTGACTTAATTATACATGCATGGAATTTAATTTACTTCGTTCTAGTTCCCAGTACCCTTATCCACTATTTCCCTCCCCTCCTCTTTCACCCAGTTCCCCGTCTTCTACTCTACTGGCCTACCTTCTACTCATTTATATATTTTTAATTGTTTTTTTAATAAGTATACATAAAGGTCAAATTCACTGTGGCATATTTTACATGCACATAGCAAATTGATTCTGCATTTCCTCTCCTTTTTGTCCTTCCTTCTTTTCATCCTTTTGTCCTTCCTCCCCCGATCTCCTTCTATTCTGTTGATCTTCCTTCTGTCTTTATGATATCCAACCCCTCTCTTTTTTTACTCCCTTATTTTGCTCTAGCTACTGCATATGAGAGAAGACATATGACCCTTGATTTTCTGTTGAGTCCATTTTTAAAAAATACTAACCTCTGATTCACATGATCATTGTACTTAGTAAATAAGTAGGTCTCTATGCTTTCAAGTTTAATTTGGATTATCTCTTTGAATCTATTGAACTTTTATTTTTGAAACCCTATTATACTTATCATGACTATTACATAGTCATAATATCAAGCAATATGAAGCCACTTCTCATTACTCTAATTTTTTTTCCAGATTTAATTTTAGAGTGATTTGGAGAGTGATAAAGATCATCGGCCCCTTGTTTTAACATGTGTACCTGTTTGTTTTCTTATCTGCTGGCATTAGCCAACACTGCTAAACATGGAGGTGATAGGAGGATGCTTTTTTGTCTTCTTGACTTGTTGGAAATTATTTCATTATTAATTTTCCTTAGTGTTAGTATAAAATTCCTACCTAAATTTTAATTAGTTTTCTTATATTTTAATTTTAGTGTAACTTGTGGTTATAATATTTGTTAATAATTGATTTTAAATGCCTCTTCTAAGTTTTGTAGCAATCAGATTTGTGGCTCTATGACATGAAACCTTTAACCTTTCTGGGTTTGTTTGATCATCTGTAAATTTCATTTGTATCAAATGATCTACATAATCCCTACCATTTAGTTTAGAATACTAAAAATAAATATAATTCTAAAATATTAGGTGTGTAAAGATAATGAGAAAAAAAGCCATGATAATGAAAGGGGAAGAAGTATAAAATTGTGCATTGTGATTAATAGATATCACTGTGGTTGGTTGATAAATTACTGTATTTTATATACTGGCCAAGTATTGTATTATGCCCTAAGAAATGATGCTGACATTTCTTGAGACTTTAAATTCAGGGAGAACCTTCATAAAGAGTCATGGATATTCTGGCTATTCATATCACTAATCAAAAAATAGGTCTTCTATGCCAAAACTGGCAGCAATTTCAAATTCTGCACTGGTTTCCAAGACGTATCTACAAATAAGCATGTTAGCTAGCATTGTTAAGGGTAAACCTGGAAACTAAATATCAATGGATATTTCCAACAGGTGAAACTTTGGACTTTCAGGCCTATATGTGTGAACCCAGGGTTCTGAAACAGGGATTTGGTTTTGTTTCTAAGTTTCCTTCATTCTTTCATTGTACTAATTTACATCAAAGTAAATTTATATTCAAGAATTCAGACACTGCTCTGGGCACGTATGGAATTTAGTTTATTAAAAACTAAAATTTAAGGATGAATAAACGGCCTTACCTACAATGGAGAGGATCACAACCACAAAATCAAAAATGTTCCATCCTACAGTGAAGTAGTAATGTCTGAGGGAGATCAGCTTGAGCACACATTCTCCAGTGAAAAGGATAATAAAAACCACATTTATCCAATATAAAACATAAGTCATGTATTCACTTTGTCCCTCTTTCTCTACCATCATGGTTACCATGTTGAGGCAGATCAGAACCATGATAGTAATATCAAAAACTTGGTTTGTTACAAGGTCAAATATACATCCTTGGAATTTGTTCTATAAGAAACAAGAATAATATGGAAATTAGAGAAGTGTTCAGATGTCATCTATAAAGTTAAATATTCATTAACAACTAAATATAATTTTAAAATTCACATATATGCATATATGTTAATATAAAGCATTCTTTTACCCCTGGTCTAGGAATTGGCTTTTGTGGTTTTTTGGACCCCAGCTTTTTCATTGCATTATAGTATTTCTTCTGTTCTTCTGTCATAAAGATGTCTTGACCTCCAAGGTAAAGCAATAAAACACATCTAGTTAAAACCAGAATCACTGAATGACTTCTTTTTCTGGTCCTAAAACAGGTTAAAAAAATAAGCTAATATAGAAACAAAATGCATTTTATTATGTCCATTGTAGCTATAAACAAAATCTTTCTTAAAGGATTACCTAAGTATAGTGACATGAATCTCCATACATAATGAAATGTGCATACATAAATATATACATTACATATAATAATGATTGGCTTGATTATCTTTTTGTTTACTAACGTGTTATTTCAGATTATGTGCTGATATTTTTATCTACTTCTCTTATCGGCATTTTATTGCTAAATAACAAATATGTTAGGGAGGGTTATAAGAACTAATAGTGGTAAATATCTTCTTTGATAATCTGGTTAGTGTTTTTTACTCTTATAAGAAGTATGAGCCCAAAATTATTATCAGCTCTCTATATATTTGTATTTGTTTTTGTTTGACACCACTCTTTTAAGAGAGAAAAATGAATACATAATAAATAGTTAATTTATGTTTCTTTATCTGTGTCTGTATCCACATCTATATCTATGTCTGTATTTCAAGAAACTCCTTATGACATCCCAAAAAAATGAATCGCCATATACATGCTTTATTGGTTAATACCATTATGCACAATAAAATTCTTGTTATTAAGGAAAGTCACAATAATGAACTGGTAAGAACTGAAGGACTTTCTGATAGATTATAAGAAAGAAAATACAATCATTATCACTTTATAGTAAAAAGTTAACATTTAAATGAGGTTTTTTTTTTCCATACTGGAAAAGATGAAATCTCATGTAGGGGAGGTAAAAGCTTTGGTTATTCCTTTAGGCTTTTATTAATTTCTTGAGGTTTTCTGTGATTTTTACAGATATGTACATATTCCCCACTGGTTTATAGTATCACCTATTAAAGTCACATAAAAAATTATAACAATGCATTCTAATTTAGAATATTCTAATAGAATAATCCAGTTCTGAGAATTTATAGTTCTCAAATTCTTCTTTAGTTGGTAGGGTCCTAGGTTGAAGATGACCCAGTTATGGCCTCCCTTCAGTTCTCCTGGGTTAAGGAACATTCAGCTTCCTGCCACACCACATTACTTATTCATCAAACATCTATGATAACCAGATTTAGTGAGTTCTTAAAGTGCTTTAATTTACTTTCCTCTAGTGGATATGCAGTGTTCATGTAATTTTAGCATTCATCGTATCTACCAATATTAGTCATGAGAGAGAGCCTTGTGCCAAAGTCAAGAGATGCCCCAGTGTTCCAAATTGTTTATTAATGGGGCTGAATCTCACGGCATGTTGAAAACTTATCAGGGGAGAGTGGGAACATATCAAGTAAGAACTCTGAATTAGAAGTGAAAATCACAGTAGCAGATTTTGTGTCTTCTTCTAATCATAGCCTGATTGTCAATACGATGAAGGGTGGGAGGAAACTAAGAGGAAATTTTGAAATTTTCCAGTAGAGAACCCAGTCTTGCTGTTTTGTTTCTTTTTTATTGTCAATTATATAGGTCTTGTGCAAAATGCATCCCTCGTGCAAAAAGCTAGGTGGCAGAGAGTCTCTAAGTCAGGCTGGTCTACTGGTATGTGATACTCTCTAAGGTATTACTTGGTAATTAAAACTGCAGTTTTGATGTTTTACCATCTTTATTCAAAGCTTCTCTCTTATTCCTAGGCAAGTTTTAAATCTCTTTACATACAAATCACCTCCTCTTAATAGAATAGCTACATCATTCATTTATTAAGAGGATCAATTGTGAGAGTATATGCTGAACACTTAGCATAATACTGGTACTTGGCAAGCAAAGTTTGCTATCCCTAATGCCAAAATCCAACATCTGAAATGTTCTAAAATCTGGAACTTTTCAAACACTGTCAAAATACCCTAAGTGGAAGATGCCGCACCTGATGTCATGTGATGGGTAGCAAAAAAAAAAGCAGATGCAGTAAAAATATTGTATAAAATCACCTTCAGCCTCTGTGTATAAGATGCACATGAAATGTGTATGAATTCTGCATTCAACCTTGTGTTCCATCTTCAGTATCCAGTACTCCCATTTCTCTCTCTCTCTCTCTCTCTCTCTCTCTCTCTCTCTCTCTCTTCCTTTCTCTCTCTCTCTCTTTCACACAACACACACACACACACACACACACACACACACACATTTGCAGATATTCCAAGATCTGAAAAACTTCTGAAATCCAAAACATTTCTGGTCTTATGCATTTTAGAAAAAGGATACCCAACATGCTGTAGAGTAGTTGCTATTATCCTTTACAATAAGATTGTAATTACCGAAGGGGGTTGTTTTTCCTTAGATTTACTCAAATGCTCAGGTTTGTACTAGGTATGTCTGTAAATATATCACATAACTTTCCCAATCAATAACTTCCCATAGTTTTTCAGTTTATAATTTGAACCCATTAATAATTTATATTCTAATTTTCCATAAGACACTTATGATTAACTATTAAAATCCAATGGTCACATGAATTTATTAACGATGAAGAGAGTACTAACATGGATGACAGTTGAAAAATCTAGTAAAGTGGGATTGGTTAGCAGAAAGAAAAGTAGTTAGATCCAGAAGGTGAGATCAAAGTACTAAGGCTAAAAACATTAAGAGGCAACATTGCATTTTGGGGGAAAAACATGGTCTTTGAAGTTCAACAGACTTATTCATGTGCTTGTGAGTAGTCAGTCACATGCACTAATGACATTTCAATACATATACATGTATCCTCTTAGGTAGAAAGTCAGTATCTGAAATCATGCCCTCTCTAGTTCTACCATTCATCCTCCAAAGATCTCTTTTCCTGGAGGTGGTGCCACAGGCAGAGTAAACAGTTAATTGACAAGACACAATACTCAGACTATGCTCTTGCAAATCATCAGCAAACTATGGAATCCACCACCTAAAATATCTTGACTGAATACACTTCCTATTCTTCATTGCCACAAAGGACTATTTTGGATCCTATAGGTGTGGCCCACATGGTTGGTAAAATAGGGTCTGAACTAATCTCTGTCTCTCATCAACTATTCTGTGAATCACTGCTAGGTTAATTTGGTGGTGGGGGCGGGGGGGGGGGTGTGTGTGCTGGGAATTCAACCCAGAGGCACTTTACCACTGAACTACATCCAGCCATTTTTTCTATTTTATTTTAAGACAGAGTCTCATTAAATTGCTTAGGGTCTCACTAAGTTGCTAAGACTGGCCTCAAACTTGAGATCCTCATGCCTCACTCTACCACTGGGATTAAAGACATGTACCACTATGCCCAGCTAGATACATTTTTATTGAGGTTAAGATTCATGGTCTTTGGAAAAAAGGAGCTCTGGGGTTAGATTTATGATGAAACTACTTTATGGCTGATTATATATAAGTAACATAACGTCTCTGAGAGGTTAACTAGGGATACTAACGTCTTACAGATTACACGTGAGATAGTTTATGCAGGATAAAACTATAAGTCCTAATTATCAATGTGTTGTTCAAAAGTTACTTGTTGTAATGATATATCAGCTCCTGCTAAAAATTATCTCACATGACTTCTCATATCTACTTTTAAAAAGGCCCAAACCTCACTTTTTGTTATTTCTTTCACAATTCTAATCTCCATACAGACTGGATGGGTTGTTATTATTCCCAAATTGCTGCCTCCTTAATCATCACTAGGCATAAGCTTCCACAGTTCTGTTCCCTTCATATGGATTATCATCTTTTTACTTCCCAGTTGCTGCCTATCTTCTAATTTACGTTCTAGGGTCTGCTCAAGTGTCACATTGAATAGACCTTTTTATGGCTGTATCCACTTTTTGGCTGACTGCTCAAGTACATTTTCATTGCTGTTAGTTTTTACTCATTATGATCTCATATCATAATATTTGGGAATATAGTATAGTAAAGGGCCTGAATGAATAGACCAAATGTCCAAGATTCAGGGGATGTACGAATGATTCTAGTAAACTCCATTGCTTACTATACGTGTAATATTTTTTTAATGTGCTGGGGATTAGACCCAGGGCATTGTGCATACTGGGCAAATGCTGTGTTTCTGAGCTACACCTTTAGCTCTAGCTGTATGATTTAAAGTAAATTATTTAACCTTTCTATGCCTTTCCTCATTTCTAAGATATTGTCTATAATATTACCATTAAACTTGACATTATGCATTGGAACAGGTGCCCCCCACCCCGTAAATATGTTGATTCCTAACCCCTAGTACCTCAGAAAGTTGACCTCATTTAGAAATTGTGTGGTTGCAGTATAATTAAATTAAGGTAAAGTCATGGGGAAGTGGAGGGGTGCTTAATCCAGTACTCAGTAGCTGCTCTAATAGGGACAACTGGTATTGTCCTTAATAGATGAGGAGGAAGACACAGAGATTGGCATGTAGATACAGACAGAGAGATTAGTGTTTTGCTTCCAGGAACCATGGAATGCCTGGGCTACCAGAAGTTGGGTGATGGAGAAAGGACCTTCCCTCAGAGGCTTTGGAAGGAGCATGACCCTGCCAACACTGGTTCTGGTCTTGTAGCCTCCAGCATGGTGAGAGAACAGGATGCTGTTATTTTAAGCCATCTATTTTGCGGTATTTTGTTATGGCAGCCCTAACGAAATAAGGCAGCCACAGTCAGTGTGAGAACTAATGAAATAAAAATATTCAGGAAAGTGCCTGGCTTATAGAACTCAACAAATCTTAGTTTTTATTTCTTATGCTCTAATATAAACTCCTCATGTTCAAAAGTTACATTTATGTTCTTCCTACTAGAGGACCAGCCTAATACATACCACACAGAATAGTGGCTCAGAAGAAAGTCAAATAACTATGAAATGTTGTTTGAATAAAGAATTAGTGACTGTTTCTTAATTTTCTAATCCTCTATAGGGAACACTGGAAAAAATGGAATAGTTGATATATTGCTTAAGAAATTTATGATTTAGGAAATTATTTTCTGCCCAAAAATGAGTAAAATTGAACACATCTATAATTGTATCTATTGTCAATTATTCAAAAAAATACATGAAGCACTAACAAAATTAATTACTAATCGATACCAAAGTAACTTTCACATTATATTTTTGGGAAAATAATCATTCATTTCTTTTCAGGGAAATGATGAAAATACTTGAAATACTTATCTTCTTTTTCTGTTGGTTGAAATTATCTATGATGACACCAATGAACAAGTTCAAAGTGAAGAATGATCCAAAGATGATAAAGATGACAAAATACATATACATGTAGAGATTGTATTCATATTTCGGCTGCTTGTTTACCTATAAAATAAATTTAAAAAGTAAATTAAAAAGTTAGCAATCACTGTTTTCATTTCTTTATCATGTGGTTTGACAAGGCAATCCTCAGTGCTAGCCTAGGCAAACTTGGTATTTCAGAAACCATAGCATTATTGAGGCTTAACCTGGTCTTTTTTTTTTTTTTTTTTTTTTGATACTGGATATTAAACCAAGGGATGCTTTACCACTGAGCTATATCTGAGATACATATCCAGCCCTTTTTATTTATTTATTTATTTTTATTTTGAGATAAGGTCTCACTAAGTTGCTTAGGGCTTTGCTAAGTTAGCCAAGGCTAGCCTCTCAAACTTGCCATCCTCCTGCCTTGGCCTCCCAAGTGGCTAGAATTACAGGCGTGTGCCACCATGCCCAGCTTAACCTGGCATCCTTAAAAATGTAATCAGTATTGAAAAAAAATTAACAGATGCTTATTATGTACATAGATGTAATCTGCAAATGATTATAAAGAACCTATCCATATATAGTACTTGTTCTCAGATTGGTAGAAAAGTTAGTAACTAAATGATCTATAGTATATTTTTTATTTCCAGAAAAACCTGTAAAGGGGATGACACTATACTTAGATAAATTTTGTTTTATTGTTTCTTCATTTGTTTACAAAAATATCTTCAGAGGAATCTGTGACAATATGAACTAGTTAGTAATCTTTAAATTTTCTTACCATGGAATTTATTTTGTATAAAATCTACCAAAGTGTTTCAAAATATAAAAACACTAAAAACTATTTAAAATTATTATTTCATTTTTATATCAAGAAACTAATGTTTATTAAGCATTTTTATTGCCACTAGTATGCTAAGAGCTCTATTTGCATTTTCTTGTTGAATCTGTAAAAGAACACTTTGAAGTAGGTACTGAATTATGTTATTTTTACAGGAGAGTAAACTAAGGCTCAGAAGAGTAAAGAATTATGTTCAATGACCATTGCAGAGCCTTAGAACCAGAATTCGAGTCAGGATCTGTCTCCAAATGCTGCACTCATAACCACTAGGTTACTATCAGGTGGAAGTTCTTTATTGTTTGCACATTCATAGGGCTCCATGCAGCTATAGTTTGAGGACCACTGAACTAAACTAAGGATATTTTTAAAATCGTAAAGTTTAGTGTTATGTTGATTAATACTTACATCAACAGAATCAACTGCTGCATACATGATGTCCATCCATCCCTTAAATGTGGCCTGTAAATAAAACATTAACAGAATCTGAATGTGAAGTTTATGCTCCCAAACTACCATAAATATAGTTTTGTCTATTTAATCTTACAACATATATTAAGTAATATTAAATTAGTAAGTTTTTCTGTATTTTCAAGCACCAACTTAATATAAAGATTCTCTTTTTAAAAGAGGACAGATTCCCAAATCACAATCTAAAGTTTAATTCTATTTCCAAATTGTTATAATTGCCTGTGAATTTGGGGTATGATATTTCATTTTTTGATAAGTGAAAGGGAATTTTATGAGTACATTTGGAAATATTTTTCTCCATTACTTAAGGATAGTCTATACCACTAGAAAGTCCCTCTCCTTTCCCCATAGGAAAAAAACTGGAAGTCCAAAAATTACTATTTTTGAAGCAATATTCAGATGGTGCAATAGGTGTCAACTCTCAGTTCATAATTCTCAAACACAAGAAACCTATACTTCTTAACCATGTTTATAGGGTTCTAAAACAGATCAACTCTATTTTAAAAGTTACACAGCATTTTATTTTTAATTTTTAGTTAATAAATTATTTAAATAATGTCCTATATCCTTCACCTAATAGTCAGTAAATTCTGAGTATTCATGCACGGGGGCACTTACAACTTGAAGCAGAGACAGATACCCAAGCCCAACGTTGTCAAAGTTCACTTTCAGGTTTTTCCATCGCACGTTTGTGCTCCCATTCATTAGGGCAAAACACTCAGAACGATTTTCAACTTGATTTTGAGGAAACCGTGTCCCATCTGTGGTGTTAACACACTCGTAGAACTTGCCAGCAAACAAGTTTACTCCCATGATGCTAAATATCAGCCAGAAGATCAGGCACACAAGAAGCACATTCATGATGGAAGGGATTGCTCCGATGAGTGCATTCACAACCACCTAGTGTTGAAGGAAAGAAAGAGTGGTTAGGACTGGTGAAACAAAAAAGGTTAAACACGCAACATGAAGGCAGTATTAAAAACATTAGAAAATCCCCTTTATATAAGGTATCAAATCAAGCAGCTGACGAGTATATATTAAATGCCTTCTATTTCAATAGTGTTCCAAGCAAGACAAGACCAGTTGAGAAATGACCTGTGATTAGTGATTTTATAAATTACATGTTTAACACAATAAAACTATTAACAAAAACACAAGACAAAGTGACTAAGAGGATATTTTAGCTTAAATAAATGAAAAAAATAATAAACCAAAAACCTGATATTGATAAGATGAAACCATAAAATCTGCACATTCTAGAAGAGAGAAGAACATATAAATATAAGTATTAAAAATGATATATACATTTAAAGTCTCATAATCCTAGAATTACCAGCATTAATTATTCCCCCACACAGAAAAACTACTAGTACACATTAGTGGAGATAAAACTGGGAGTCTTTCAGTGGTTTGAACTCTGTAGATTTATGTTTCTATGAAATGAAAGTAATCTTCTTGAATTCATTGATCTATCTCTAAAAACACATTTTACTAAGTCCTTGGGTAAGTACCGACAGTATTAGCTTCATTTAATAATGATACATAGTTTGTCTTAAATAATTCCTCTCTTTTCTTCTGCCACTCAGCATTTCCTCTCCTACTGATCACCAGTGATTTTGACATTTTGATTTTTCTCCAGAACAACTTCTGTAGCATTGTTGAGTCTCTAGATTTTCTTATTTACCCCATCCTTCAAAACTGTCTGTCTTCTTACACTGTAGTCATAGTCCCCATTTGAGAACAAGTGTGTAGAAGATAATAATGTGTCAGTACAATCACATTGTGGTCCTTCTTGTTTTCAATATATTAAGGAGCCTCTCAAGACATTTTCAAATGGGGACACACTGGGGCTTTCTGACTACCTATGAGATTATCTAGCACAGGGATTGGCAAACATATTTTTCAACATTTTTAGGTATTGGGTTACATGAGCTCTATTGCACTCTGCCATTGCAACCACACATCAGATATAAACAAATGGGCATGACTATGCTCGAATACAACTTCCTTTGCAAAAACAGTCAATTAGCCACAGTCATAAGGGCAATGGTTTGTTAACCCTGTGACCAGAACAGTAGGTATTTTTGAGTCCGTGGACCTATAGAGGCTCCATGGGAATGTGAAATGATACAAAAAGCATTTATGACTACACTTCTTTCTAGAAAGATGACATGTTTTCTTCAGTTGAGTTCAATATGGCTAACTTTCCATCAAGCCTACCCTTTTATCTCCATTTCCAGCTACCCACACCACTATGCTTACTGCCTAAGCACACTGATCCTTGTAGTCATTGCCCCCAAAACACCTTGCACACTCAATTCTGTGCCTCTCAACCACGAATGCCCACCTGCCCGTGGCTTGGGGCTTATTCTTTCAGTTATGTCTCCAATGTTATCTCATTGTGAATTCTTCTTAGTTTTTCTGGGCAGGCACTTCCTCCTCTGTAGGATTCCTGCACCATTGTGTGCTCACTGTTTTACAGCAGATATCATAGAACACTATTCCCCTGTCTGTCTTATGACAATCTGCTCTACTAAACCTTGGGGGACTGGAATCTATTTATCATTGCTCTGGGTTCTTTTTCATAGCACAACAGCCAACACATACTTGGTGTTAAGAAAGTGTCATAATGAAACAATGAGATTAGAAGCCATTTGGGAAAATAAATAGGCTTAAAGAGTCTTATGACTCCAAGGAAACTGGCTTCAATATGCTTCAAATGCATTGTTTTGTTAACCATGTGAACAAATATTTCTTTTCACATAGTTATCAAACATAAGTTGCTATTATGTTCTCAAATACACTAAAATGTTCTTTTCAATCCAATTCACCTAGATTTTAGATAAAAAAAGAGTAAACAGTGTAAATTTATAGACTGACTTAATCACCAAAGGCAGTGGTTTTGCAGGGACAAGAATATTCTGTTCATAAAAATGCCATATAACATTCCTCAAATCCAAGGATCATTCCTAAGTTCTAGATTAAGTGTGACAGTCTACTAATGCTCAAAAAATGAATGTCAAGAATTTCATTCTGCATAAAATGAAATGTAACTCTTCAATTTTATATTATAAAGAGCATTTGAATTCTTATGATTTTTTTATATAGTCATCTCTCTTCTATATATGAAAGTCATATTAGCTGAATATATTAAGTAGTAGAGGTTACCATCAGACTTAGGTTAACAGGGTTATCAGTGAGACCTGCTAGGCTGAAGGATTGGTAATATTCACATGAGGCTGGTTAAAGCTCAGATTTCTGAGTCCAGTTTCTGATTTAGTAGGGTCTGGGCTGGGACCCAGGGATTTTCATTTCTAATAAATTGCAGATGATGCTGATAGCTGGTCAGTGACCACAGTTAGAGAATCAGTTAGCTAGACTTATCTCTGCATGAAATTGGTCTGAGACTATAGGCAGAAAGGCAGTCAGGGAAACAAGGAACATTCAATATAATGGGAGTTTTGGGTGTGATCATAGAGGAAGGATGTGCAGTTATTCTTGGTGGTGAATAGACAAGGCAAATTCATATTAAGATTCGAGGTAAGTATGTGTTTGCTGCATCAAGTGGTGAGTTGGGATTGAGGAAAGCAAGGTGGAACATTCCAGGCTGAGAGAACAAGAGGTATGAGAAAATAGTTGCAAATCAGAGGAAAAAAAAAAATCCAGAAGCATAACAATAAATGAGGATATGAACTAATTATAGAAAATTCAGTCACTGCCCTCTGTGTGTGTCATTAACTTGTTGATTCAAAGCAACCTTAAAAGTGGGTTGGTCATAGGTGTTATTTATTTTATCTTGTTTGTCTCTGCTAAACAAATTTTGTTTTAGGTCCTGTGAAGTCTAGTGTAAATAAAGTAATTTTTCAGAGCTTTAGTTTTCTTTAAATGTAATTTTGACATAATTCCACTAACTTTGAACTATTATTTTAAGTATGAAATTCAAGAAGACGGCCAATGTTACTTCACTTCCTTGTCTTTTCTTATGCTTGCCACACAGGGTAGTTCCAAGTAAATTTTATTTGAGCTTTTGATACAGGAAAGTCCCCAACTTGTATATGAGAGTTGGTGTCAGGTCTTTTCACTTGACTTTTAGCAAACAGATTTCCATTTACAAAGGGAAGAGTCACTTATCTGCATCATCCAATTGCCTAAAAATAATATGTCTAGGAAGAATTAATGTCTTGATTCATTCTTCTGTTTTAAAAAAGTGCTAAAATACTGTATATATGTGGATATCGCACTTACTATAAATAGCCCATATCTACATATGTATATGTATATGTATATAAATATGAACAGTCCAAGATTACTACATACCCATTCATTTTTACACTATAAATATCCCATTTAAAAATAAGAACTTTATATTAATAAATTTACTATTTTCTTACCCTCATTCCTTCAAACCTAGATAAGGCTCTTAGAGGTCTTAAAGCTCTCAGTGTCCGAAGAGATTTAATGGGACCAAGGTCTGAGTAGCCAAGAGTGTTTGCAACTAAAGTAACCAAAGAAACCTATAAAAAAATAACATTTTTCATTAATTATTTCAATGAAATTGATAAAGGATCAAGAAGAAAAGTTAATTTCAATGCTCAGAGAAGCTCAACAAGAACAGTATAATTTTCTACAGAGTTATCTCATTGTTCAAAATTAGATTTCAAGGAAAGTTAACCAAAAATAATAATAATAATGGAATGAAAGATGTTTACTATATCTAAACAGAAATAATAATTTTCATACTTTGTTAATTGATGGTTATGCACTTGATTATTAAAAGTGAAAATTTCATTAGAACAACTATAAAAGTTTCAATTTAAATAACAGCTTCTGCCTAACAAAGTTTGTTTATTCTGTAACTGACACAAAAGTGTCACATTAAACTAAATCTAAGCCTGAATATAAAACTTACTCAAAAACAATCTGAAGACTCATTATTTTGAGAAGAGGCAAATTTCCTGACAGAATATTTCTATCCTTCAGTTTCTCAGTATTGGCACTAAAGACCTACCTTGTAATAATTTATGGAAGAAATTCTCAATTATATTGAACAGAGAATGAGTGTAGGTGGTCTCATTGGCTTCACCATAAACTTAAATATGTAAAAACTTTATTGTGGTAGGTAGACCAATCACAATGACCATCCGTGCCAGTATCTAACAGGAATCTAAGCTCTAACCATAAATTATTTCAGAAGAAGGAACATGATCAGAAATCAAAATATATTTTAGCAACAACAACAAAAAAAGATTTCCTCAATGGCCTTGGATTTGGATCTGTAAATGTTTTTAGTTTCTGGATAAATTCCACTTAAATATTCATTTATTTTATACTGGGTAGCCACAGATAATGCTGAAGAACAATGTCTTAAATATTTTCATTATGAACTGAGGTAACGACTAGATTTGGGTTTGTCAGGGAAGAAGAGGAACACTTCAAAGACAATTTCCTTATATTTAATTATTTAAGGAGTTGAAAAAAATTCATTGCTCCCAAGTCACTGTTGCTGTTACTCAAAGACAAAGTCAGCTGATTTACAAAACAGAAGATTTGAAAGTGCTGGACCTTATGTAGTTACTTCAGAATATTGAACTAAATGTGATATTGCATTTTCTTTTAAATTTCTTATAACTGGTAGAACTAATTGCTTCCATTCCCATTAAATTGCTTCTCCTATCACTGTTAAATTCAGTCATTTGAGGTCATTATTTTCCATTTACAGTACACTTAAAAACTAAATATACTCCCATTTTAATCAGAAAAAAACCCAAAAGTTTTAAAACACTGATTACAATTTGAATAGCCTCTGGAAGTAGTAGACCAGTACTCTAAACCACTGTTAAACCAGTTTTATGATATTGAATATATGAACATTGTTGAAAAAACTACAGTGTATCTGTGTCTGAGAATATTTATATGCTTTTCTATATATGCATC
This sequence comes from Callospermophilus lateralis, assembly GCF_048772815.1. Classification (NCBI taxonomy): domain Eukaryota; kingdom Metazoa; phylum Chordata; class Mammalia; order Rodentia; family Sciuridae; genus Callospermophilus; species Callospermophilus lateralis. The sequence continues at coordinate 64,067,990 of NC_135313.1, read as the reverse complement.
TATCCAGCTAGAAAATTATGCATACCTTTGTACATACACAAATATGTGCTCATGTTAATTTATAATGCTTAATCAAGTAAATTTCAAACAATCAAAAACTTGTAGAAACCAGAAGAGTCCATCCTCTGAACAGCAAATCAAATCAGTGATTGTGAAACCTGAATATGCATTAGATTAATATGTAAACCTTGTTACAACAGTTTGCTGGTTCCCAGTCCCAGAGATTGTGATTCAGTAGATTTTGGAGGGATTCTGAGAATTTACCCCCCAATGAGTTCTTACATACATGTGCCTATGTTTTTGGTTCAGACATCATACTCTGAGAATGACTATTGACAATAAGCTTCTCAATTTTTGAGAAATAAAAATATTCAGGCTGGGTTCAGGGGTGTGTGCCTATAGCCCAGCTACTTGGGAGCAAAAGGCAAGAAAATCACAAGTTTGAGATCAGCAACATAGTAAGACCCGGTCTTAAAAAAAAAAAAATCAATAATTTCCAAAATCTATATTCCTAGATTTCTATCTCTATCATCAGCCAGAATACTCTGTGGAACTTAGTCTCAAGGTTGTGTATTATTAAATATTGTATACATATATATTTCTGTTTTCAAAAAATAGCATTTCAAATTGAAGTCATATGCTTTCCTGAGTTCTATACATTATGTATTCCTAAACATTTTATTATACACATTGAGATTCTAAGTTCAGATTTTCAAGTATAAAACAAAATAATTGTTATAAATAGTCATTTCTTAATTAAAAATGAATTAATCTGTATTTGTAAATGTTTTTTATCATAAATTGAGTGAAAAAGTGTATACTTGCGATAATATTTTCAAAGTTTTAAGGTGTCTTAAATATTTTTATAACTGAAAAAACCCAATTGTATTAAAAGTTTAAGAGAAAAAATAAACTATATTCCTTTTCTTGTTTTTTTTTTCTTATTTTGGTTAGTTTTCCTTTAAAACTATTCTATTACAAAAGGGATTCATCTTATGACTTTTCTTTCTCTGGGTGGTAACCAAATAATTTTATTTATTAAAGGTGAATAAAAACAGTATAAAGTCATTAACGTAAAGTAACAAAATTCTGTGAGAATTCTACATTTGGTATAATGAAAATGTGGCTCAATGAAAAGATTGTCCATAATTTATATTAAAAAGTGATATTGTGTTTCATATTTTATGCTATTGAAAAAAAAAAAGAGTGGCTGAGTATGGTGGTGTACACCTGTAATCCCAGAGACTCAGGGGGCTGAGGCGGGAGAATTGGCAAATTCAAGGCCACCCTCAGCAACTTAATGGACTCTAAGTAACTTAGTAAGATCCTGTTTCAAACTAAAAAAATAAAAATGATCAGAGACTTAGCTAAGTGGTAAAACGCCCTGGATTCAACCCCAGTATTAAAAAAGAAAGTACTTAGATTCACATAATAGTTGATAAACTGAACTCTTGAGTAAATATGACTAGTTCTGGTTTCATTTTGTGGGAAGAATTTGCTGTTTATAGTTATATTTATAATTATCTATGAATGGTACTATATTAATTTATCATTTTTGAAAACAGTGATGGTGTACACTCTTGAATGTTAAAGCATTTATTAGTAGTATAAAAAATTTTAAGTGGCACTCTAATTTTTCCAGGCATCATATAGAAAATAACTCTCTAAAAACTGCAACTGAGTACTGAATATTTCTTTCCTAATCACAAAGACTATATTTCTGAAAATCTATGCAAAAGATTGAAGACCATATACTGAAAATAATAAAGGAGGGTGAACAAGGTCATACCTTTTCCAATAATATAAAATATATCAATATATATTAAATCAGATCATTAACGTATAAAATAAATTACACCAAATACAAATGAATGATTAACAATGGGTGGTATGCCAATAGTATCTATTTTAGATCCCTTCATCACATAAACTAGTTTAAATTTCTTTCCCAATTATCTCAAAGAGAAGCCTGTAAAAGCAGTTTCGTATTTTTAAAAATAATACATATAGTATGCTTATGTATTTCTATCACCCAAGTACTCAGCAGTGTTTTGAATTTATCATTTGAAATTATTAATGGCTACTCTGCTTTACTGCCATTCTGGAGGTAAAGGGCCGTTGTTTGTTTGAGACAGGAATAAAAATTGCGACTCCTTTCAGTTTTCTCTGTCCTTATAACAAAGCATTTTGAAATTCCTTTCTTTTCCTTCCCCCAATGTAAAGCCAGTGGGCCATAGCAGCCATTTTTTTTTAACATAAATTTCAGCTCACTGATCAGACAATTTGATACATTCTTCATCCTTTTGTGTCTTTTAATTCTATATTGTGACAAATTAGTATTTCTTGTCTTTAATTTGTGATAAATCTGTGATATTTAACCATCCTCTAGTTTTTTATTTTGTTCTTAATCTTAACAGGAATGATTTTCAAATCATATATTTTAAAAATTACATTTTCTCTGATTACAGAAAACACATACAAAAGTCCACTACAAATGCTAGAATGGTACAGAAGAGAATCTCCCTTCATTGGAGCGTTTTTCCTCATGAATATATTTCTTCTAGTTGTACTAACATTTCTAAAAACATATACCTATGGCCTGAAAATACATGAAGCTAACAAAATATGATAATAGGTAATATCCATGAAGATTTTCTCAGAACACATTTTAAGAATAAATTTCATATTGTCTTTTAAAATTGACTCCAAGGGACCTACATCAACAATTAAGAAATCCAGCCAACACCAGGCATTGGTGAAATATGTCTTATAACCATATGCCACCCATTTTAGAAGCATTTCCAGAATGAAGATGTAGGTGAATATCTTGTCAGCATACTCCAGAATAATCTTAATGGTCTTTTTCTTTTCAATATATATATCTTCAAAAGCCTGTGGAAATAATATTTGAATTTCAATTGAAGCATAATTTAAAATTAGAGAAACAGGAAATGCAATTCTGATGGGGACCACTGAAATGTAATACTGCTGTGAGCCATCTGTCCCTGCTCTAGTTTATGGATACCCAATGGCACTTTGTTCTGATTTTCTTACCAGTTGTTTCAAGCAGCAAAGAGAACAGTGCAAAATAATAAAATTACTAATAATTTATTTCATAGAAAAAGCATGATATCTGACCCCTGTAGGGATTTCTCCCTTCATCTAACACTTCTCCTCATTCAAATTGAATGAATCCTGATAATTTAAGGATACATCTCAGGTGAGCCTGTCTTATAAATCTTTCACATCTTACTCTCCACTTTACACCCTGATGTAGGATTTGAAACCTCGATATTGGCTCTGACAAGCTTGTGCATTCCAGTGCCTACCACTATGTCGAGAAAATAGCAGGCGAGAGGGAAAATTGGCCAAATTCATGATTGCAATAGCTTACTAGGGCTACAGAACACAGTCAGTTTACAGAACAAGATTTTTTTCCCTCTGACTCCTGCATCCATACTTCATCATCTCTCATAAGCTTTGACTCTACAAATCACCATTCAATTCATTGCACGAATGTGACAGTGACCTGTAGCCATAAGTCTTTTGGGAAAAAATTTGAATGGACTTAAAGAATTGAGCTCACTGAGACATTGAAAAAGACTGCTGATATAAATAGTTCCAAATTTTTAGGATTTTACTTTCAGGATAAAACACTGTTCACCTTGTTGGAAGAAAGAAAGCCAAAGGACCTATATCCTTGTTGGTTAACACTGTATTACCTGTCCATGGTTATGGGCATGTGTCATTCTCATTCTTTTGTTTCCAAGTTCTGCTCTCAATACTTTAAAAACTATGCCTAGTGCTTTCTGGAAACTTTTAATATCAGTACTGAAGGAAATGAAGAAGTTGGGGTGGAGAGAATTGACAGATCTACTAAGATGCACAAAGAAGATGCCAATAGTAGGCCAAGGTTGGGAGTCAGTGGAATGAGAGTGTAGCAGAAGGATTCTAGCTCCTAGGACCTACCTGCTCCCTTTTCCCAAGTTCTGGAGAAATTAGGCAAGCCATTTGAGCAGAAATGATGGTAATGACTGCCCTTAAAGCATGAAGTCAAGTAGGATTGGGTCTCAAGGAAGAAGGTTCCTATTCCTGCAACTAAGGTTCAGGTTCACAGCAGGACCAGCAGTGACTCTCTGAGAGGAGAAGCAGATGCCCTGATGCAGTATTGCTTACTGACTGGTCCCAGGGCAGGATGCAGGGCTTCACTGCAGGGGTCTTGGCTTCCAGGACCCATTTTGTGGATGTGGGAGCAGGAGGCAAGGATGCCATGATGTGGGCTCTGCCACAGTAGGGTTTAGGTTTTACTGATAGTCATTTCAGTTATAACTCATTTGTTTCTTCATGGTGTATTCTCATTTTGAATGAAAATGAGTTTACTTTAAAGTTGAACTTCAATTAAGTGACAGCTCTGTGGTTTACTAGCTTTGGGACATTAAGAAACATTTTAAATTTTGCATGCAGCTTCTTCTTCATTGGTAGAAGAAAAACACCACAATTTTATAGGATCATTGTCAACTAAATGAGAAAATTCATGTAAACATTTTGAAATACAATAAATATATCCTAAATGATAATGTTTTTATTTATTTTGTAGACAGGTATTTAAAAAATCTAGCCTAACTAGCAAACTGTCCCAGTGAAAACATTATCTTCTTGAAATACTTTTTTCCTTCATGTAACTCATTTGGATTCCATTTTTGAGAACACCTTCCCCCAAAATGTTATCTCCTTTTTAAATATTTCAAAGAAGAAATTACTCTAAACTTTTTGTGTTTTAAATCTCCTCTCTGTAAGTCTTGGTCATGTATATGACTTAGCATAGAAGGAACTTCAGTTACTAGGAATACAAGATGTTACAGAAATATTAAGATTCCTGCTTACACAATACCAGATAAGTAAGCGTGTTTTTCTTATTCTCTGCCTTTGAGAGGTGAGACTTGTTTGGAGAAGCAATTTACTGAGGATCCATGATGGTACCTGGGTGCTTTCGATGGGAATGCCAAGAGTACAAGGCCCTGACTGCTCTCAGTCAGGCCCTTTCTCAGGGTTGGGTTTGAGGCAAACAACCTTGAGGGAAGTGAGTAGGACAAAGAGCAGCATAAACTGGTATAAAAGGATTGTTTCCTTAAGCTCTGGGTTCTTCACCTATGATGTTTACCCTCTAGTGTACAGCATTCACCCAGCCCCATTCTGTGCTGCTACAGGATCTGGGACAGGACAACCAACACTCATGCATTCAAGCATATGCTACCTTGGTGCCATGAGTAAGGAAGACCTTTATCTCTAACCTGGCATCTCATCTCTGCCAGCATTTATGAAAGAACAGGTTAATGTATTAGACTGTGAGTGTTGCAAAATCGAATTCCAGATCTATGAAGACTGTCTATGAGGCATTGTGTAAAGTCCTTAAGTATTCTGCTTTCAGTATAATGGAATTTCCAGGAGCATATCTAGCTGAATGTGGGCTAATGGGCTTCTAATGGCTCCTCTTTGTCAGGGTCATAGGAATGAAATGCAATTATAAAAAGTGTCAGAAAGATTATAGTTCTCCTAGATCCCTTTTACAAGGCATGTATATATGAACAAGGATAAGAAACATCTTCGATTCTTGCCCTAAAACATTCATTTACTTTCCTCTATAAAAACTGCTTCAGGAGCTGACAGTGCCTATATTTCCCCAGTTTCTCTGGTCACCTGTACTTGCTCTTCCTCCCATGGCATTCTTTATAGCTCAGCAACTTTTAATTTCTTGAATATCTTATGTTGTTTTATGCTTTCTTACCATTATACGCTTGCTCCCTTCAACCCACCTTGACAGGCTGAAAACGTTTATTCTTTCTAGACCTTACAAAGCTTTGCTGTGTACCATTCTGAAATAACAAATGACCAATTGTTTTTTGTTGCTTTATGGATAATATTTACTTACAAATTCATCTCAGGTCTGTGAGCACCATGTATCTCTCTTCCCCATTACTCTATTAGCTCCTGGAGAATATTACCCAAATCAGATCTATCTTTACATTCAAGATAGCAAGAATAGTGTCTGACATGTTGGAAAACTCAGTAAATATTCATTAAGTTCAGCTGAAATTTTGTCCTTGGCAATCTGTAGGGATTTTTTTTTTTTTTTGCCCTTAGGTAAAACAACCTGCCATAATATTTTTATCTTCTAACTCATTTGTTAAAAATACTGACAATCAATTTATTGACTAGGTATCAGATGTCTTACCAGAGCTCCACTGCTGAGGAGGATCATGAGAACAATGAAGCTTTCAAACCAACTGTGTTCAACTATCCGATAGCAGGTTTTCCTGATGTTCCACCAGATTTTTCCTTTCCCTGATTCTATGTTAACTTGGCAGCATGGGAATCTCCGTACACAACCTGGAAAGAAAGACATGCATGCAACATCTTGATATTCAAAACAAGTAAAAAGCTTACACTGTAATATTTCATGAAAAGATTTTTCTGTGATACTTCTTTAACCAAATCATTTCTAACATGTAGGCCTGCCATTTCAAATTCCATTTGGATGTCACCTCTCTCATCTTCTTATTTCCATGGTGTTTTCTGAATATTTGTTAGTTATTTTTATATGTTATTGTTCTCTGTAACTCACTGATTTCTCTTAAATCTCTTCCACACTGTTTAAATCACTTTGATTTAATAAGTTGAATAGATGAAATAAACTCTGAGGGGACTATGTATTTCAGGGTCTTCTTGCTAACAGATTTTCCTAGGTGTAGATCTATTCTATAATTTGAAATGCTTCCACTCTTCTATTAAAAACATTTTCAGAAACACCATCCTAAACAGTATTATAGAAATTAATGGTAAATCCTAAAATTAAGTTCAAAAGAAATACATCTTCGTTGAAAGATGCAAATGAAACTATTTGAAGTATTCTAAATTAAAAACAAATCTGACTTGGGATTTGTTTTTAATTTATAAAATATATTGCTCTATATTGCTCTGAAAAAGTGAGGAAATTTTACTTTAAAATGTTTAGGTTTAGTTCAGACAGTGTAGAAACATTTGAGATGAAATGTTCTTTTTTTTTTTAGTACTGGGGATTGAAACCAGGAGCACTTAATCACTGAGTGACATCCCCAATCCTTCTATTTTTTTTTTTTTTTTTTTTTTGAGACAGGGTCTTACTAAGTTGCTTAGGGACTTACTAAGTTGCTAAGGCTGCACTCAAAATTGCCATCCTCTTGCCTCAGCCTCCAAGTTGCTGGGATTATAGGTGTGAACCACTATGCTGGGCTGAGATGGAATAGTCTTAATAGAAATTTAATGCTTGAGACTTCAGAATTTATGTTCAACCTGAAAACGAAGATTACATGCTGAACACTCTACTTGCTTCAAGTAAAGATTATTGGAAATAAAGTTTCCATTTGTTTAAAAACATTTTATAGTATGGAGTTTTTGTCAGCTTTAAAATTGAAGAGAAACAGTCTTACAAGGAAAGAAAAAACACTATTATACCAATTAGAAAAGTGGGTACATTTTTTATCTGAGATGAAGGTTCATAAATATTGCCCACAGGGTTTAGCACTCACCAGAGATTTTCCCTTTTATTTTGAGGCAAGAGTGCTCAACCGCCTGTCTGGCTTTTATGCAAGAGATTGTTAACTTAGCTGGTTAGTAACATTATCACACACTTCTCTTGAAAGGACTACTAATTAAATGTAAACATAACAGAGAACCTCTCAAACATTTAATGAGTCCCAATAGGTAAATGCTATGTTTTTGGGGTGGTTTCATTAATTTGCTCTCATGATACATTACATAAACTCTAACCTGGGTTTCATCATGTTAAACCCATAATCTCCAATAAAAAAAGAGCCTATTGGTTTCTTCAAAGATAGACTGCTCATTAATAAAAATATAATAGCATAATCAGTATAATTTATGTAAGAAGTTACTAGGAAAAACCCTTTTCTCCATTGTTTCATTAAAATGTCTAAATCCTCTACAATAAATATTTTATTCACACTTTCCTTTCAAAAGAAAGAAAACTGAAAAGGAGCTGGTTATTCTATTATTAAAGTCAGCATTGGTAATTAGTTATTTTGTAAGTTGATGAACTCAGAACATTTTGGTTAGATGAGCTGTTTCCACCTACCAAATTAACAGAAAATACATTATTTTAAGGAAAGGAGGTTATTCTCTTTAACTCAAATTCTGACTATACAATTAATGAATTGTATAATCCAAAAGGAGTACAATATAAAATTAAGGAGAATCAAGGTGACATGTCAAATTCAAAATTTTACAGGCTGCCAACACATGCAGAATGAAGGATAGTAAAGAACTACACGGGCCCTAGGCAAGTAGTCTGCAGTCTAGAATCACAAAACCATGGAACAGAGCTAAGGACAGACATGGCATAAGAGGAAAGAGGAAAGGGGAACTAAGGGACAAGACAAAATCAATAGAACACATTAGTAAGGTGATAGCTACGAAGCTGAGAAGGATCAATGGATGTGAGGCAGAGAATGACGAAATCATTTTAACAATCATCTGCAGTGGAAGCACAGTCACTCATTTATCCATCTTTCTTACTTCCTTTCCTTTTTCTCCTGCTTTTCTGGTAACAAAAATCTCTGGAGGCCAAATGCTGCTATGCACTGGCACTGGTTAGATGTCAGCTCTAGTGGTAGACCAGTCATGAATCATAAGAGTAATTTCCAATGTAAGTAAACAAGTTGACAATTTCCAATCCTGTAAAGTCTAATGTTCTCAAAGTTTTCATGTGGAGACAATATATTCCCATTTCTGAGATCCCCAAATATGAGCTCATCTTTGACTCCTTTCTTTCTTTTGCTTCCTATATCCAGTATATCAGCAAATCCAGCGCCAACTTCAAAATACATTTAGAATCTCATCCTGTCACCAATCCCACCATTCTTGACATAAACTAAGCTTCCATCATCTCTCACCTGGATAATTACTGCAGAGACCTCCAAGAAATCTCCCATCTTTTTCCATTGCTCTCTATCCATCCACTCTTAAGATGGCATATCATGAGATTTTCAAACCAGATTCTTACAATATTCTTCAAAGCTCTTATGATCTGGCCTCTACTACATCTCTTATCTCAAATTTTACCACCCTTCACATCTCTCAGTCTGTTCGATTCATACTGGCCTCTTGGTTTTCATCCAGTGTTATGCATATTTCTGCCTTGGGGCAGTGCCTTTGTTATTCTGCCTACAATAAACTTCCTTCATACATTCACATGGCCCAACTTTACTTTTCCTGAGGTCTCGGATAAAATGTCACCTTAATAAAAAGGCCTTCTCAAGCCATTATGTTGAATGCTAGTAAGTTCCAATCCCTTACCTTTAGTATCTATCCTTTCCTTTTATCACCTTTATATTTTTACATTATTTGAGCAAGGGAACTTGTTTTTATCCACAACTCTATATTCCTCTGGTGCTGGGAACTGGACACAGCATATAGAAGGTGTCTAATAATTCTTTATTGAAAGAAGGAATGAGTAAAAGAATAAGAGGTTGAAAAGTTGAGCAACCTGGCTGCTATTCTAAATTTATCAGGCTGAGTCTCTTAACCAAAGAGCTCTGGTGACTGTATAAAGTGGAGCGTTATCAAAATGATGTGACTAAGAGTTGGGTTCCCGCAATCAGTTTTCAATGACCTAGGCCAAGGTTCAGTTGAAAATGTGTCTTCATGACATCTCTTCTACACCAGCCTCAGGCTCAATTTAAAACTATAACTGATCTCAACATAAATAAATATATTCATTATTGTTTCTCAGGATTTAAAAACAACTTTCGTAAAGTTCTTAAGAAAGAGTATAGTATTAACACTTTCTGTGGAGGTTAAAAATTTTCTAGAGCCCTTTTCTGGTTTGAAGGCTTTATTTGTTTTAAAAACCCAACCTCTTTATAAAGAAAAATCTTCAGCAATGGTCATCATAAAATGGATAAGGGAAATCTTGGTACATTTACATAGATTTAACTATACAAGGTTGCTGCTTATTATTGAGAAACAACCAGACATGTGGATAAAATTCACAAGTGCTCTTAACATGAACAATTACAACAGAAATTCTGTGGGCTCTGCTTACAGCAATGAGTTCAGCAAACACAAAACTTGTAACAACTGGGTATGATGCTCCTTTGCTTCTCACATAAAATGATATTTGGCATATATTTAAATAAAATCCATGTACTTATTGCAGTTTGTAGATATTTTTATTTTTCAGTCACTTTGCTTAATGCATCAGTGTTTTAGAAGACCTCTTAAGAAAGTCTCAGAGACTGAAAGCAAATCAATGACTTCTACAAAAATAGTGATGTTGAAAGTAAGCCCATGAGTAAATAGCAAGTCATTAGTATCAATGCTAGTACAATTTCTACACGGGACTGTTAAAATACTTGAAAACCAATAAGGAGAGCAGAGTGAAAAGGAAGATAGGCATTATGCCAATTAATTAATAAGAATTATTTCATTTGATCTGTCCCATTCTCCATGATACAAATGCTGTTGTTATATCCATTTTACAGATGGGGTACAAGATTTTAAAAATGGGCTCACGGCCTCAGAGATGGTTACTAGTAGGCCAATTGAAAATCATGTTTACTAGGCTCAGATCTTCTGGAAGCCTACTCTAGGTTTGTGTTTTTTATTTAGATGACATAATGCTTATTCAGATAATATGGAACACTTTCCTAGATTGATGTCAAAGTTACCTCTTTGAATAAAACCCCTGGCAAATTTCAAGGGCAGTGAGAAATTGAGTATGGCAGAGAATGAAAAGGAGGGAATAATATTAGAAAAAAAAAAGACTGAGGCCAAATATAAAAGGCTTCACATGTCAGATTATAGACTTTAGATTTTATCCTATAAAACAAGGGTTCCCAAATTTAACCATGAATCAGAATCCTCTGGAGAATATGGGCCCTATCCCCAGTGTGTGTCTAATGAGCTTGTGATTAGAAAGAAGAGGATGAGGCTTTCTCAGCTTTTACCCTTAGAGGCAGGGTAGATCATGATGTTACCAAATAAAGTAAAGAATAGAAGACGCTATAGATTATGTGGAGGAGACCACACTAAATTTGTTTTATATTTATTAACCTTTAAATGTTTTAAGGCAATAGGAGAAGATGACCAACCAACTGTTGTAATCAGATCTAGAACTCAAGAGGGGTTCTGGGGTAAGATTCAACAGCACAGAAATGATTATTCAAGCCATCTCGTAGACTTTAGGAATAAGAAGACACCAAGGGCCAAAAGTGGGGGGATACATTATCAATTTCAAGAGGTGCAGAAAAATAGTCAATAAAAGAAATAGAAGGACTCAGAACTTTTATAAAAAAAATGATGTTGGACTGTGACCTCTGAAACCAAGTGGAGGAAGAGTTCTGAGTTGGGCTGTGGTAACATTATAAGACTGCTCACTGAAGTGTCAGTGAATTTCAGTTTTGATGAAAAGGAGGCAACAGTACCATCTGTCCCATTAACTTGAATTCTAGTGGTTCCACGATGCTTGAATGTGAATTAAGGATCCAGAATGAGAAAGATGAGATTCCCACAGCAGCAGAGAGCTTTACAGTGAATGCACTGTCATTGCAAAGCATTGCTAGTAGAGTAACATAAATGGAGAAACTGAGGCTTAGAGAGGTCCAGTGACTCACCTTTAAACAGTCACCAGGGAATCAACATGGAATGGAGCCTCATGACTTTTTGTAAACACGATCCTCCCAATTAGTACTAAGTATTAAGACAAAACACAAAACACCAATAAATGTTGGTGTTTTAATTTTTTTTCTTACCATCTGTAAAACAGGCTTCTGGCTCATCTGAATTTACAGGTTCAGCCTCGGCTTCCTCTCCTTCTCCTGGCAGAGGGTTATCAACTGTGCTGCACTCAGAGGAACTCGATTGGCTTAATCTCTGAAAAGGAATTGACCACCCCCCAGAGAGATCATTTAGGGTTCATTCAAGTCCTACATATAAGCCCCATTTAATAATCAGTCATGCAAAGTGTTATGAAGAAAGTTTCACAGTAAGATGGCCATACAAAATGTATAAACACACATTGAGGTCAAGGAACCTCACAATGCATCTGTACTTGATCTTTCTATCTACACATCCTGGGAAAAATACATTGTATTTTTATGAAGCTAACAAATATTTGGACAAAATTCTCATAGGCAATATTTTGATGTTAACTATGTGGTAAGTCACTGGCCACATCTTATTATTATTTTATGTTTAATATAAATATATATATATATACTTATATATATATATAAACAGTAATTATTTTAATACAACGAAGAGCCTAATAGAAATAACATATAAGTAACAAATTGCCAATTCTGCATAGTTGGAAGGTCATATCCAACAGTTGGAACAAAAAGTTTGCAAACATTAAGATAAAATAATAGCATAAAATAAAAGCTAAACATTCTCTATTTCTTGAATTAAAAAAATATGTAGCAGGATGATATAGATAGAAGGTCTCTAAAGGAGACCTGCCAAATCAAATAATGCATACAAATCAAAATGTGAAGGACCATACCAACACTATCCATTGTATTTTAAAATTTTAGGATACAGTAGGACAGATCATAATGTATTATTTATAATGCCAAAAGAGTGGATACTAAAGGGAACACCCCATGCAAACTCTGAAGCAAAGATTCAGTGAAATCAAACATGGCAGACTGATACACAGAACAATGAATTCAGTGTCATTATTATGATCATCTAGCTGATCATAACAAGCAACTCCCCCCAGAACTATGAAAACACGATGTCTATACACACATACATGGGAGTTTTTATAGCAAATACATACAGAAATTGTAGCAAAACTCTGTCAAATTTCCTTAATCTTGTTTTACAAAGAAATAGAGCAACATATTAATGAAAGTGTTCATTTTTCATTTTCATTTGTTAAATGACATGTGATTATGTAAAGCTATTAGTTAATACCACTCATGCTTTTCTCATTAAGATTACAGCTGTAATTTTGGAGCATAGGTAAAGCAAATGCAAGTACTAAGACAAGGAATTGTTCACTTCAGTTAAATTGATGCTTCAATCTATTAATCTGCATTAATATCAGAGGCTCATTCTAAATTATTAATTTTTAGAGAGTGATATAGAATCTAGAATATTTTTATGAATATCACATTAAATTCTTAGTATTATTATCATACAACCTCATTGAAAGTGGCATTGATGGGGGAAGGATAGATGAGAGGTATTAGGATGGGATATTGATCAAATTGTGTTCTATGCAGGCGAAAATGTACTATAATAAAACCCACTACTCTGTATAATTAGTGAGTACCAATAAAAAAATTTAAGTGACACAAGTAATGTACATAAAGAATAACTTAAGAATAAGTCCTTTTTATACATGTTTAGCCTCGAATAGCACAGATGAATTATTTCTACTAGGTTGAGGAGTTTGTTCAGAGTATCAGTTATGAATAACATTGATATAAAAATTCATTTAAAATGAACTTTTAAAACTAAATTAATTTAAAGTTACTTTAAAGTAAGAAAGGGAAAAAATCAATTATAACTGAATATTCTATAAAACTTAATGCTATAAAATATACATTAAGTCAGGAAAAAACATTGAAAAATCTTAGATATACTAATATTATTATTGTGTCAATTATCACAAAAACTGTTTTTTTCACCATATCAAAAAGACTGTAATTATTTGATATAATTCTCACCTGTAAGTGAACTGTCACTAAGGAACTGGAAGAGAAGACTCTATGTTTCTATGGTGCTGAGATGAAGTCCTATAACCCTGAAAATAACTACTGGCAAAACAGTAGGAAGAATTGCTAATAGAAGAATATCAAGGACCTCTCTGGTACTAGCCAAAATATTAACAATAGAAATAGTGGTTTTTCTCTCAACAGCCAACAACTTTTAAATAAAATTTTATCTGCAGAATTCTTACAGTCTAGATTAATGAAAGCATATTCAATATCAGGGTGACAGAGTAGTCAGCATAAATTATAATTAAAATAGATCACAAATCAAATAACTGTGGTCAATAGATTTTTAGATAGTTAATGCTTTCCTGCAAATGCATCAAGTATTCACATAGTAGCTATTTCAGTACTTTATATAAAATTAAATATATATAATACACATATCTTAGCAATGGAGACTGTTGAAGTCTAATCTATTCACCCTTTGAAATCTACACTTTTTAAGGTACAAGTTTCTTTAATGGGGTCCTAAAAGTATGTCTTTAAATAGAAGGCTAATATCCTGAAAATTTGTTTCATTTATTTTTACTACACAGAAAAGATCATGCCAACTATATATGTCTTTCTATATAACTAATTTTACGATTGCCTTCATTTTTATAAATTTGATCTTTTTATTTAGTTTTCTTTGTGGTTTTGGAAAAGAAAGAACATGTTATGTTAAGAGAAGTGAAATAAATATTTTAGTATGATGAAATGTCATTTTGATATCACAATTGACCTTTCTGTAATTTTCAAAGAGGTTTGATTTTTGACATAAAATTTTCTTTTTCCATTTTACTTACTTTTTAACAAAGATTTTTTTTTTAACCTTTGGCAGTCTTCATACAAATAAAATTAAAACTAAGCATAGACCCAAGAAGGTGAACTCACTGTTGTAAGGAATAGAAAGAGTTCCACAGTTACATTCTTTCCTTTTATTGAATAAGGTGATTTGAGTATACCTTCTAAAATTCTTCCTTTTCTTTTTATAAAAACAACACATTTGATTCAAAAATTTTAATCTTTCAATATTCTTCAATGTGTATCCATTAATCGTGGTAGTTCTGAAGCAATGCTTACCTTAATGATGAACTTATGCAGCTATCTAAGAAGCCCCTTTCTTTTATTGAAAATATGATTAAATTAAAACCTTTATTATTCTTTTTGATTGGCTTGAAGGTGTGTTTTCTACAAGATTATGTGTGAGTAGAGACATTATTAAATATGTGTCTTAGTAGAAAATGCCCTACGTCAGTCACTTACTAATTTATTACTGATATTTCCTGAGATAAGCATTAATATTACAAGGCTATTTCATGTTGTTATGAGTGGTAGTTAATGCTAGCCAATAATTTCTAGTTCCAAGAGGAGTGAAGAAATATTATCTAAGGACCTAATGATCTGCCACTCAAAAGCAAAATCCATCAAACACAGCAGCCCTGTAGAGAACACAGAACCTGAGAAAAATCTTTCTCAAAAGGAGGACTGACATTGAAAATATCTCAGAGATGTTACATTTAAAGTACATAACATAAGGCTGCTTCCTTCAAAACAGCAAATGAATATTCTTTAAGGAGCAGAGCCTAGAATAGTTATTTCACTTGAGCATCAACACAAAGATACAAAATAGACAGCAAGAAGGTTGAAAGAAGCAAACTGAAATAAAGGTATTGGCACAAAAAAGAAAAATTATGGGAGACATTAGTAATAAGTTAAGCTCCATTATGTATCAATAAGCAGGAAAAACAATTTGATTAGGTTCAAGTTCATTATCACTCATCTGTAATGATATTCCAGAATCATTAAGGAGGAAAATAAGGTTCAGAATAAAAGATCACAAGGACTGGGGTTGTGGCTCAATGGTAGAGCATTTGCCTCCCATGTATGAGGCCCTGGGTTCAATCCTCAGCACCACATAAAAATAAGTAAACAAAATATAAAAGTCACAAAAGAGGAAAAAAAGAACAATTCCAGAATAAAAGATCACAGTAGTCTTTCTCTACTTTACAAGTATCATGGTTTTTTAAAAGCCGTTGGAGAAACACAAGCTTTATTTTTGCATAGCCTTTTTCAATTAGAGATCACCTATGATATTATCACTTGTGTTTTCCATCTGGAATGTAATGAAATTTAGTTTCTTTATCTGATTTAGATTTCTGGACCCTCAATCTGTTTCTGATATGTCTGAAATTGCCCGTGTTAAAAAAGTACTCTAGATATTCTTGATCAATGGAAATATAACATTATTTTCTTTTCTGTAATCAGGATTCTCATATTCACTGACTTAACAGATAATGTTTGGCTTATTTACAAGTTGCAACAAAATATTGGCTCACATTATAATTATGGGTAGCTAAAATTCTGCTTTTTCAAATCAAGGGCAAGAAAACAGATTTTTTTTCTTTCCCTAGTGTTCTTTTGTTGTTGTTGTTTGTTTGTTTTTATTTTTGTTTTTGTTTGCCAGCAGAGGAATCTTGTATAGAATCACAGGAAACAGCTGCTCATCCCTCAGGAAATGCACTTCACAGTTCCCTCACAGGGTCAACGTGGAGATAGAGGAATAACAAGGTCACATAGTGGTCACCACCAGGGACATTAAATATAAAACCAATGGTTTTATCGAAAGGTCTTATTTTTCCCAGAGTCTTCCACCTAGGACACTTTCAATCCATTAATATGACAACGGAGAGAATTAAACATAAGACATTGAATATAAAGCAAACAGACAAAAACAGTAACATTTGGCCACACAAGAAGGCTGGACTCTCAGTTTCTTAGCTTCTAAGGAAAAGGGACAGGGCATTCACCAATAAAGTCTTGGAATACAAGGCACCAGTCAGTAGTCAAGGGCTCTGTGCCCAGTCACCAAAATGTTCTGCTGGTTGTTTTCAAAAAACAAGTATTGAATTAACTGGAATACAGTATTTCCAATTAGAAGTGTTCTGTAAACTCTGGAAACAAACATTTAAACATTGCTACTACTGAGACCTGCTGGAAAATTGCAATAAGTGGGTAAACAAGGATTGTAACCTAAATAAACCTGAAGGCAGAATGTGAGGTTAAAGTGTTGGTTCTAAGATTTGAACTTGTTAAATATTGTTGGTAATTTTAAACAAACCAGAAAAAGAAAGAGAGAGAGAGAGAGAGAGAGAGAGAGAGAGAGAGAGGTAGAAAGAGAGAAAGAAAGAAAGGAAGGGAGGGAGGGAGGGAGGGAGGAAGGAAGGAAGGAAGGAAGGAAGGAAGGAGCCACCTGCACATTGAAATAGTTTTATTATCTTCAGAAACTACTAATAATGATGACAGACAAATAATGAAGACAGACAAATTTCACTGAATGGTCATTTAAACACGTAGATTTCTAATATTGAAAACATAAGGCAAAATAAAAAGTTTACATGAATAATGTGTCTCTCCTAAATTTTATGTAGGCAACTTCTGACAATGTTCTGTATTTAACTCATTGTTTATAACTGAAATATTCAGTTTTTATTTCATCAAAAGATCATCTGTTAACATACACATCTTTCCTAACATTCTTTGTTGAAAAAAATAGTAACAATAATTTATGAATTTACAACATGCACATGTATATGTAAATATAGATGTAGGTAAGTATATTTCTGAAAAGAGTTTTCTCAGATGTAATGATTTTTACCTATATACATGTAGATATTGTTGTATATTTGTGAGTCTCTATTTAGGATCATTAAAGACAATTTTCTACATTGTGAAATAAAAAATTTCTTCAAGAATATTAGCTCTAGGGGCTGGGGATGAGCGCGATAATGCACTCGCCTGGCATGCGTGGGGCACTGGGTTCTATCCTCAGCACCACATAAAAATAAAATATAGATATTGTGTCCACCGAAAACTGAAAAAAATAAATATTAAAAAATTCTCACTCTCTTCTCTCTCTCCCTTAAAAAAAGAATATTAGCTCTAAATTATAACCAATTATAAATAGAAAAATTATCTTTTTTTAACTTAAGATCACCTTTAACATTAATTTCAAGTTTCAGTAAACACAGCAATAATTTTTTTTCCATTGTAAATTGTTAGCATTACTATTCATAGACGGTATCAATTTCAGGATAAAGTTTTGCTTTCATCATTTCACAATGGATAACAAATAATACGAACATTTCAACAATGATAGAGAAATTCAGAATATGAACTGGATTATAAAAAAAGGCAAGATTCTCATTAACATATATTTTTCCTCATTAGAAACAATTAGAATTAAAACTTACTAAAAAACATGATTATATATCTGAGTAATATATACTTTAATAATTTTTAGAAATATTAGAAAAAGCAACCCACACTAGTGCTCTAAGTTTAGCAAAAAAAAAAAAAAAATGTTTTCTATCTCACTGAAAGATTTAGTGCTCACTTCACAATCTGCTGTATTTAGACCTCCTAACTGCTTAGGTCTACTCCAGTCAGAAAATTATACAATTAGAAACTTATTCTCATCAGTGAGCAATATTGGTTCTGGAATCAAACATTTTAAGCACTTATCTCTCATGCATAGGTGGAATCTATTGTCTTTTAGTTGATGCAACTTATATATGAGCAAATAAAACCAAATGTAAATTATTGAATTGATTAAAAAAATAATGTCTCAGAGATCACTGTGCTTAAAATCATTTAAAAATGTACTGAAAGTTTATACTAGAAGCTAAAGTAATATAGCTCTCCCCTGAACTTCATAGCTGTGTTCAGAAAGCAGCTGAATCATATGAATCTTAAATCCCTTATATGTTAATATGGGAGTAAAAATGCAATGATCATTTTTTGCTCTGAATTTATGCTTATAGCTGAAAAATTTCTCCCACAAAACTTGTTTTTAATGAAGTTCTAACCTACTAAATTTAAAGTTGATAGAGATTTTCTTTTTAACTAAATGTTGCTTTGTTACATTCTGTATCTTACTTTTATAATCCATCCAATAAAAGTCTACAGATCATGCACTTGAAATCACCTAAGGACATGAAAAATATGTCAAAAAAGTCATCAAGAGAATCACAAAGAATGATGGAATTGCTCCCATGACATGCTGTGATGTCAATTCATCTATTGAACAATCGCTTATGTTTCTACTTTCTTGCAATGGATCAGGCAAAATAGATTTTGTAGCTGAACAGCATGCAAGACACTGAAAAAAATATCATATATGTATTATGTTTTTAGGTAACCTGTGTAAAAGTGGTCACATATGTGTCTGCCTGGTTAAAGCACCGATCTGCATCCTTGAATGATCCAGTTTGATTTTACCCCTGTGAGAAGTAAGAAGGGTAGTTACTGAAGTTTAGAAAGGCGGCATGAAACAGAGCGTTCAGTCAACTGTGCTTTAACAAGTTTAACATCATGTACCTGTAGATAGAAATTAGTTATCTGTTTGAAAATACTTCACATTAAGTAATGTATTTGGAACATAGTAGTAAGTTTAAATATAATAATAGACTTAATCAAAAAGTTACATAATTATATTATTTGAGAGATAAATTTAAATACTATAATGTGCTGATGCAAATCTTTTACATTCTGCTTGCTCTTCAATACAATCATCATTTAAAAACAGGTAATATACAGTGTGGAGTGGGGTAAGAGTAAATTGTATAAATTGGAAAAGCATATTGTAAAATTGGGATTTCTTGTTTTACCTTTAATTATCACATTTTGTTAACTTTGACATTCTAAACATCATTGCAGGAAAGTGATGTTTCAGACTTATTGAACTATAAACAGTAAGAAACATTGATTTAAATATATAAGATCAATATTTCTTTCTCTTTTTTTTTTGGCAAGTGAACAAATCCCTTAAAGATGCAAAGATTTTTAGAAAACTGGCAGCAAAAAAAAAAAAATGGTTTAAATCATTATGTTGAAGAGTAATTCTACTTTAAAAGAATCTATGAGTAAAATACAGGATCAAAGGCCAGCTTCCTCCCAAAACACAACTGTAAGTCAGACCTAGATCTTGCTGAGTCAAATCCATTTTTGGAAAAGATTGTATTTTCTAAAGTTCAGGAATAAGTAAAAACCTAAACTATTCTTTTGTAGACTAAAACTTTCTCTTTCAGAAAAAGACTTTGAGAAAAAAAATCAATAGATAGATAGACCTAATGATAAAGGAAGAAAAACCACCATTACAGCAAAAGGATATAAAATATTTAACATTGATTACTACAGATCTTTAAACAATTTTATTTTGTCAAATCAGTAGAATACACCCATTTCTTAACAAGAAAGCACATTTAAGTTTTTCCAAAGATGATGGCTTTCCAAGTTGAATACTCAATAGATGAATGAGTGGATGGATAAATGAAAGAGTGAATCAGGTGAACCATATGTATGTTTGCTCTTCTGCCTGAGATTTCCTTCTGACACATCTGCCCAGTGAATGTATCTCCATACTTTAGGGGCTGGCTCAAGGGACTCCCTACTCATGTGCTCCAGCCTGATACAGTCCCTTGCTCAGGGCATCCTCAATGGATTGGCTTGTTATTCTGTTATGTATGGAATGTGCTTTGCTTTGTTTTATGGTATAATTGTTTGCACAATTATCTTAGGTGCAAATTATTAAATTGTAAACATCTTCATGTTAATGATTACTTTCTATTTACCTTTGAAGTATATGAGGTTTTAGTGTAGTTTTTTTGGGAACCCAATATTTATAAAGAGCCAAAAATATTTCATGGGTATAACTTGGGAGAGAGAAAACTACACCTGTCATAATGCTGGGTACATAGTCATAAGAAAATTTCAAAACATTCTCTTGCCATACATAAATACAATAAATACATGAAATAATACTAAGTAGCCTAGTATTAATACAGGTAACTAATAAGGGTTACATTAATAGAATAGTTTGTTTCACATTTTTATTTGCCTTTATTTTACAATGAGCTATGTGAAATTTCTACTTTATGTAGGTAAAATGAATATTGAAGTTTCTTTTTGCTCAACTCAATATATTCTTATTTTGTATATTTTTCTAATTTAATAAGTAAAAATTAATTTTTCCTTCTTGGTAATTTTATATGGCTTTATTTTATTTTATTTTTTAGTTTTACTCATTTTTTAGGTATACATGAGAGAAAAGTGTATTTTCACATATTATACATATATGTAGTATAACTTATTTTAATTAGGACCCCTTTCTTGGGTTGGACATGATATGGAGTTTCACTGGTCATGGATTCATATATGAACATAGAAAATCTATGTCCAATATGGTATAATGGGCTACATGTTTTCCCAAGTTATATCCAGTGTCTACATCTTTTAGAAAATAAACTTACTTTCCTTCAATTTTTTTGACATTTTTGTAAATAATATTTCCTAAAGAAATTTCTTCTCAAAAAGGAATAATAACCAGGAGAAGTACAAATATGGGAGAAGCATATCAAACACTACTAATATCTTTTACAGTGTGTCCTACTAAGACAGTCCACATTTTAATCAAGGTGGCAATATATGCAGATAAATGTCCTGCTTCTGCCAGGCCACCTTGCTTTTAGGGGAGACTGTGTCTCACTGCTGTTGCCAATAGACACAAGCCATATAGTCAGCCGAGGATCTCTGGGAAAGCTTCAGCTTTCCTCAGACTAGTGTGACAAGCACCTCCTCTGCCTCTTTTTTCTTTCCTTCTCTTTCCTGCCTGGAAATTGAACATAAATATGGCTACATTCTATCAGTCATATATGAAACTGGGGATTAAATAGAAGAAAGCCACATGTGAAGACTGGAGCCTTGAACATGGAAGCCATGTGGACCGCTGACCTCCAGACCTTGTTAAATATGAAGGTAGAATATTCGGTCTAGTTATGCCAATGTATTTAGGTGTTCATTATATGCAGCCGAACAGAACCTTGACTTACACAGGATACAAAAGTAATGCCAGAAAAAAGCTGCATATGTGGGGATTGCTCATGCACCATCAAGTAAAGTAGTTTTATTCAAATAATTGGAGTCTGAATGGATAGGTATAGTTTAGTGCACCAGTGAGTGGGAGTACTCTACAGCCTATAAAGTTTAATTGTGACAAATGATATAATAACTAGTTAATTTTAATAAACACAACTCCCTGAAAAAGCATGAGGATTCAAAAACACAATGAGGGTTTCTTTAAAAGAAACAATGCCAAATTTGTTTAATGTTTTTCTGTAATAAGACAATAGGTCATGTAGACAAAGGAAAAGATTTAAAGTCAATGAACTGAAATTCAGTGATGCTTTTTAAAGTTATTTCATCATTTTTTTCAATGATGCTTTTGAATCTTATCAGTCTCATTAACAAACAAGAGAGAGTGAAATAAGCCTTAGAATTACTAAGAACCTAATAGCTACTGCAACGGGGATTTTACCAGACATGAATATATTAGGAGTGACCACTAGGGCCTGGATTTGGTCCAAAGAGTCTGTCATATTTATTAACAGTTTGCATGAGAAAATATGGCATTTTATTATAATGTACTATTATATTTTATACAAATATATATATATATATATGTATATATATATATATATATATATATACATATATATATATATGCACACACTCATATACACATAACAAATGCTGTAATATATAAAGTATACTGGTAATATTGAATGAATGGGAAGGGAAGAGTTATTTAGTTTTGAGATAAAAAGTATTATAGGATTTAAAATCAGTTCCATAAAGAAGACAATGAGATAATTTTGAGGAAACAAATTTAAATACCCAAAATATAAAAATTGAGAATGATTTCAGAGATAAACTATAACCTAATGAATCAGCATTAAGTAATATTAGAAGTGCAATTAGGAGTGCAATATTAGAATAAAAATGAACCAGCAAATGCATAATATCATTTTAAGGGAATATTTGATTCTAAATTGAACCATTATAGAGAGGTAATAGAAAATAATTATATTCCTACTCACTCTCCTGTCTTTCTGTGGCATGCAAGATAGTGACTAAAGCTAGGACTTCAAATTTTAGAAAGCCCCAGAAGCATAAGGAAGTAATAGCATCTTTTCTCATTGTTTTAGTCTCAGTCTCTACAAATACAGATTAATTACATGGACTATATAGGATTATAATGAGGAGAAAAATTTTATAATGTGAATTAAAGTGGCTAGTCTACATATTTCCTTTTGCATGTGTGCGTGAGTTCTTGCTTTTCTGGCATTGCTGCAGGTGATCAAGTGTCCTCTTAACTTTCTGTGCTCCTTGCTGTGTAGTAGATGCTGTGGAGAGCAATTCAGATCCCACTCTCTGATGAGCCATTGATTCTTTCAGCTTCCAGAAGGGTTAGATGCAGATGGCTCACCGCCTAGTCCTTCTTTGGAAATTGTCATGGAACAGAGGTGCTGCCTTACCCTCTTCCCTTAATTTGGGTCTATGCCAAAGTGTCATACTATTACTAGGGACACTGTAGGATCAACCAAGACTCTGTTGTAATTATAGCACTTCAACTTCCCCCTCTGCCCAACCATCTGGAATTCCTCACTTTTGATAGATGTTAGGTATTGTTCCTGAGAACACTGCTCATTAAATCTCCTACACAGAGATTTCTCTTTCATAATAATCCCATGATTAATGTAAGTTAACATACAAAATTCCAACCTGTCTGCAGCTCTGATTTTTTTTCTTAAGACATGTTAATAAATACCTACAATTCAGTTTCACTTTGCTGTCCTGCAAGAATCTCAAAACTAAGTGACCCCAAACTAAATGCTATATCTTCCCTACCCCATAAATTTTATCTTCTTTCTGCATATTTTAAGAGTATCGATATCCATTCAGTCTTCTAAGTCAAAATATTTTGTATGGATTGTATCCTCTCAAAAAGATACATTAAAATTCTAATTCTGGTACCTTTGAATGTGATCTTATTTGGAAATAGGGTCTTTGCATATATAATCAAGTGAAGTTGAGGTCATTAGTGTGGATTCTAATCCAATATAACTGGTGTCTATAAGAAGAGGAGAAGACAGAGACACTGAGGGGAAATAACACATCTAGAGGGGGACAGAAATTGTGGTGATGCAGCTGCAAGCTGAAAGGATTGTCAGAAACCACCAGAAACCAGGAAACTCAAAGAAATCTGAAGATTCTTCCTGGAATCTTGGGAAAGAGTGTGGCCCTGGTGAACCACTGATTTCAGACTTTCAGCCACCAAAACTGCCAGACAAAAATATCTGTTGTTTTAGTCATCAAGTTTGTTTCCTAAGCACTAAGACACTAATACATTGTTCAAACAGTTCATGACCTTATATCCAGGCCCTGGGCTCTTACATTTTAACTTATAAGTTAAGATAGATTTGTATTGCAGCTAAGTGAGAACAGGACATTTTCCCTTTGGAAATCAACACAGTGCCTGGAGCATAGCAAGTTGCAATAAATATTTATTGAATGAATGGATACATTTCATGCTTCACTTGAGGTCCATAATGAGGAAACATTCCATTGCCGGTGGTAAGATCTGCGCAGTGTGTTAATGTTTGCGTTTTGCCTTAAGGGCTGCCCTGCTCCTCGGTAGGAGGCTGACTGAGAGAAGCTGTCAATTCAGTGCTGACATTCTGAGAAGCAGCGACAGGAGACTTAGTCTCATGGATATACTCCAGATGACCATATGCCTTCTTGATTCAAAGAGACTGTTCTGATAAATGTGGATGTTCTGCTGCCACCTGTTTTCTCAGAAATGTTTAAATGAACCTTTCAATTGAACTCATTTCTTGGTAAGATGTTTTACTATTAAATATTCTGACTTGATTCTGGAGTGTACATTTAACTACGTACCCGCCATGGAAATCTGCCTTCTCGAGAGTTAGTGTTAAAGGTAGATTGAAATATCTCTACAACGTATACTGGGAAATGAGGTACTAGGTCATACAGACAGGGGATTTTAGGGAGAAAGAGGGAGAGGTGTCAAATGCCATTGACGTTCTTTCCCTTTGTTGAAAATACAGGTCTTTAAAGAGTCAAATGCGAAAGACATAACAGCACCTGAGTAATCAAAATGATATATCAGGAACATGAATCCAAGTCAGGGAAGAAGGTAGGTTCACTTCCCACGACAACTCCATCCATCACAGCAGTCACTAGGAACACTCTTGGTAAGGATTCAGAGGTTGCATTCAGATTTAGGCAGACTTCAGAGACTATGTCTAGAAAAGGCCTTTGTAACAAGCTCCCCAAATGTCTTCCACACACTAATTTGTGAACCACTGCCCGACATCATATTACCTCTTGTAAATTCTTTTCATATCAAATAGCTCTTGACTGTGTGTGTGTGTGTGTGATGATCCAATTCTATACTTACAACAATTGTTCGTTGAACACTTACTTTTTGACAGACATTGTCTATTAGCCTTGTAATCTTCATTGCATTTCTATTTTACACGTAAGTAAACTGAAAATAAGCCGTTTTTTTTCCCTCTCTCTCTCTTTGTGTGTGTGTGTATGTGTGTGTGTGTGTGTATTTTTTGTTGTTGTTGTTTTTACTGTCTTAATGAACTACTCCAGATAACGGAGTTTGTAAGAATCAAAGCTAGGATTTGAGGCAAGCATTCTTTCTTGAGAGCCTGTATTCTTAATCATGCCCCAAGGAAATTATCAGGACCCAGATGACCTGAATGTAAGGAATTCTGAGTTACATTTTATTAGGTAATCTAGATCTGCCTCTCTGGCTCATCAAGTCTCATCAGGAATGTGACAATCGGGATTTTAAAGACATCTAAGAGATGGAAACAAGAAGAAAGTACAAAGGAGAAAATAAGCAGTTTGAAAAGCTGGAAATTCAACTGGGAGCAGAAGATCATGGGAATTAGAGCAGGGAAGGTTCACACAGAGGGGATAGAGATACTTTAGATAAAGAAAATTTGCATTTCATGGGTTTAAACTGAAGCGCAAAACAAAACAATAAAGGAAAAGTTGTTCCAGAAACATTCTAATCTTAAACAGCTGGAAACGAAGATCCCAGACACATGGATTTCCCAGTTGACTATAGCTTAATATTTCTGAGCTATCATTTTCTATAGATGTTGAAACTTCCTCCTTGCTCTGTTCTAGTATATTGTCTAGTGGGTTTCAATGTCCTGAAGGTGGCACACTTCAAGATGATTTTTTGGAATGTTTCATGGGAGAGGTGGCAGAGTAACTTAATCAGTAACAGTAACAGTCTATTTCAGGTACCAAAATACTCAACAAATGAAATCACTTTGGTTTACTCCCTGCAACTCCTGAAGTGCTTCAACACCTAGAGTCCTGAGCTTGCACAGAGAGTGATTGTCTGACAGGCAACTGAGGTTTTTCAATCTTTTAAAATCTTTCTTCATTCAAAAATGGGTAACTGAGTTAATTTCCCTTTCTATATGAAACCAAGCTCATATACCTGCTACCATGAAAGTGTGCAGAATCTGAGATTCTACCTTTAAGATAAAATAAATAACTTTTCAAAGCATTATTTATTCTATATAAAGGACTTAAAATATAAAATATTTTATTCCTTATTTCAGCATCTTGGAAAAAATTTCATTGACTAAATAAAAAGTTCCATTTAATCACTTATTCACACAATATGTAAGCACTGAGCATTTACAATATACAAGAAATATATATGACTATATATATATATGTATATATACATATATATATATAATATACTATATATAGTTCATGATTAATAGGTAGTTCATCATTATTCCATATAACCTTCTTTTCTATATCCACTGTAAACTCACAGAGAGCAGGTCTTGGTGGGGTTAAATAGATATAAGATGTTTGGCAAATATCTGTCAACTAATTTTTAATGTGACCTAAAGAAAGAAAATTATTTTCAAGCAAGTAAATCTTGCTTGAAGCATCTTTTAAGCAATGACATAAAAAATAATTTATGATACTATTTACTTGTGGTAGTTGTATTTCATCGTAGTAAATTATATAGGTAAGATGGGTAAAGAGGACCCAAAAGAAAGCTTTTAAAGATGTTCCTGTTCTCAATGAGTTTAAAGTACAATTTGATGCAAACCATAATTTCAAAAACATTAAAACGCAAGAGTAAATAATAAATCCAAGAAAGACAGTATCGGATTAAAAATGAGAAAAGATTCCATCCATTTGGGCAGAGATTAGATACAATGGGAAATACCTTGGAACACTTTGGGTATTTTTCTAAACACTTTGAATATTAATGTAAATTATAGTTTAAATACTCAGTTTTATAGATGAAGAATCTGAGGACTATGCCTTGAAGAATGAATATAGGATTTTGGCTGCAGAAGGAAATCACAAGCATGTCACACAGGTAGAAAGTGTCTATGATCTGAAAGGAAGACTGGTCCAGGTGATGGTTCTACAGCTGAGCATGAAGACATACAGCTGGTTAAAGCTCCTGGAGGCTCTAGGGTGGTGGCCTTATATACAATGCATAATTCAGGAGAATTTGGAGATCATAAACACATCATGGGGTGATGTGTTTAAGATTAAATCTGAGTAAAATTAACCTAATAAGTGAATTAGGGTAGATGGAAAGTAGTGGCAGAGGGACCAATAGAGACTTCACTTTCAGTGGCCGGGGCTGGCAATGAGTATGAAGATGATGATGAAGGAGAGGAGAGGTGCATTCAATAGAATGTGGAAGGACTCTGATGTGACTTTACAATTGGTAACATGGGATGAAGGATGATGAGAAGATCAAAGATACCCTGTGCTTTCAAATACAGCAAAGTAAGATTAAATTGATTACTAACAATCAAGAAGAAAACTTTATCGGATGAACCTTCAGGACATTGTGTAAACTCACCCACACATTCTCCATTAGCCTATGTAATGTTGGAAAAAACTGAGGACAACAGACATCTGAAATTTGATTCATGTCCTACTAGTTGATAACATGGAACAATGTGTGTAAAGCAGTCTTACCTCTTTGCTGTAGTCGCTGTCTGAATCACTGCTAAGTTCCTCAGTATTCATATTTTCCAAATCAGATTCTCCAGGTGCAATTGGCACTGTCACTGTGAGGCTGGGATTATGAATAAACGATTGACAATCGCTTCCTTCCATCAAGCTTCTGTCCACACTGCTTCCAAACCCGCTGGTTTTATCTTTTCCCTTGAGGAAGGGGTGATCTTTGTTCATTTCAGCAAGTGTACGGTTTGAGATATAGTTGTGTTTTTTGCCATTTAGATCTTCTGCTCGTCTTATCTCCCTGGACATTTTTGGCTTTTTGGAAAATGTTTTTAAAATGAGTTCACGCAAGGTCTGTTTCACATAATTTATTCCCTTTTTGATTCTGGCCACAGCAATCTGGAGGTTGTTTGCATCGGTGTCTTCCTCAATTGCTGTGAGATTGTCAGAACTAAATGAACTCAGCAATAAAGCCAGAAATAAGTTCAGAACCTATAGCAGGGTAAGAATGGGAGGCAGAGAAATAAAGAGACAGGAAATAAAAAGTAAGCAAACTTTCCTGAAATATAGGCCACAAAACAAATCAGAAAAAAAAAAAAAAATCCCCGAACCTTCTCACCCACAGACCACAATGTGTGAGAGCAGTGGAGGAGAGGGCAAAATCCTCATTACTCACTCCATACACCAGAGAACTGAGAACTTTGGAGAGCAGTGTAAGCCATACCCATGAAGAATTACAGTGGGGAGCACAAAATGATCCCTCAGCATCAAGGTAGGTCATTTCTAAGTCCATTTCTGCAGCAGGAGTCCCTTTGTCAAATTGCATTTAGTAAACTTTAAAAATTCTCCTAATACTCATTTATAATTTCTACTTATTTCCAATGACAAACAAATAAAACAAGCAAATTGGCTTATTGTTATACTCAGGTCATTCAGACCAAGATCTGTGTTCACTTATCCCAGAATAATAGTGCCATTTATTTCAACAAAAGAAACACATGATACTTACAGAGCTCCTATAATAAAGCATTTTGCCGATTTTTTGTGCCAACTTGCAAATTGAAGTGACTTTTAAGGGACAGAAGAGGACCCATGCATTGGACTTATTCTTTTGAGATAATGACACTAACTGGCTTAATTTCTTATCATTTTGGCCCTGGAAGAGCTACAAAAGAAGTCACTACAATGTCTATCCTTGAAAAAAAATGTCCTGTTTATGAACAAGACCATTTCCATTTTTCCTCCCTGAAATAAGATCCAGGTGAACTCAACAATGTTTTTAAAGAAGAAGAATAATTTCACATAGGGTAGAAAATGCATAAATTATATTTAAACATTATATTATATAAAAAACAAAAAGGAAATTGAATTACTATTTGATTAAATCTTTTCATGACTAAAATCATCCACCTCTCATTTTAAAAAAATCAAAATCACACCTGAGAAGAAAGGACTCGCCCTTGATTTTAGCCACAACTTAAACACTTTGTGAGATGTGTAAGTATGAGAGAGCAGGTTGAAACTGTCAAACAAAGTTCTCGGGGTAGGGAGCTATGAATCATAGAAAACAATTTTGATGATCACTAACAAATTCTAAAATAGTTTATTTTAATTCTAGCCTTTTCATGTGTTACTATGAAATATATGGTTGCATATGTTCGTGTTTTAACAGGAATATTGATAATGTAAGTCTGTTAAATCATTATTGTACTTGACCTACGCAAGCATCAGCACACTTCTTTTCAGTACAGTGTTTTTGTTGTGTCATTTCATTGAAAGCAGATTCTTTTACTCCAAAAATCCTAATAAGACAAATTTTATCATAATCTAATGGATGGGACCAATGTAAATAATAAGTTCCAATTCCTATCATATCTATTACTGTGTTGGGAAAAAATGAAACAGTCATGAAAATATTTGATTCAAAGTCTCATTTTTTTAAACACATTAGTTTATTAATGTAACAGTTTCTGGATACAGATTTGAGCTGACTGAAATCTGTTTTTCTAAATTTCCCTCTAAAGTTTAAAATTAATAGACATTCTTTGTGTGTCTGTTATTGTGTTGTTATTATTATTCTTTATTATGATGATGCTAGCAAGCAGTGCTCTATCCTAGCCCTTAAACTTATGGTTTTTAACCATTTCAATTAATTAGTAATAAACTGACCCATTTGCAGTGAATGAACAGAACTAGAAACCATGATGCTAAGTGAAATAAGCCAGTCAAAAAAAGACAAATGTCACATGTTTTCACTATATGTTGAAGCTAATCCAAAATAAGAGGTAATGGGATAAAAAAAAAATAGAAGAAAGATCAATGGAATAGGGGACTGAAGGGGAGGAAGGAAGTAGATGAGATGAGAAAAGAACAAAGTAGTTAATCTGACCTAGCTTTCCTAGGTACATATATAAACATACCACAATGAATCTCACTGTCACGTATATTCACAAGACACTACTTTTAAAAATGTAAATAAATAGCAGAAAAATCAGTATAGTACAGGGAAGGGAACAGGGAGAGGGAGAGGGCAGGTAATGGTGACTGAATTAGAACAAATTATATTCTATGCTTTTATAATTTTGTCAAAATTAATCCTAGTGTATGTATAACTGAAAATAAATAATAAAAAGAAAAAAAAAGAATAAATGAGAGAAAAGATTTAAAAATTAGACTAGTTTAGGATATAGCTCTAATGTGGAGGAGCATATCAGTAATATAACTTTTAAGTTTCTTCTCAGATTCTAATTCTACATAATTGGTAGTTCCTTAATTATTCTAGAGTTGTTTGTCAACTTTATGAATTACAATTCTGTTTGTTTATTTATTATCATGAACCAATAGCTAATGAGTGACCTTATGAATCAGTCATCACTAATTCTGCATGGATTAAGCAATCACTAATTTATCTCATTTGTTTTTACTGTAAATCTGTATTGCCTTTTAAACAGAAACATTATCCTCACTCTGGTGATCATGCTCAAATATTATGTTAGTGTTCTTCAAAGGCCTGCTTCAAAGCTTTCCCTGAGTCTTAACTTAGAACTTCTTTTTCTTTTCTAAATGTCAAAAGCATTATCTTCTAACCTCATTGCTTTCACTTTTCACTTCTTCCTCATCTGATTTTTTTTGTGTACCATTTCTCTATATTCTAATAAACTCTAAACATAAATTATACCTAAAAATAACTAAATAGAACCTTTATTTTTTCACAGAGGAGGTATAAAAATATTGAATAAATAACTTGATGAGAGCCCAAGGAATCCCTGCCCTTTGTGCATACTTGAATATATAATAAATGTTTAAATTATTTGTGATAATTGGCTTTAGTCTGGCAAGTTTTTACCACTTATCTCTTTCAGGTATTCACTATTTTATGTTGAAATTGTGTGAGAAGAAATACACAAACAAATCTTGCTATATATGGCTCTATATGACATAAGATCTCTATAGTAATCACTCAACTCTGCCATTATAGTAAAAAAGCAGCCATTGGTATAATGTAAATGAATGAACATGTCCATGTTTCAATAAAACTTTATTTATAGACACCAAATTAAATTTTATATAATGTACCTGTGTCATAAAATATTACTCTCCTTTTCTTCTTTCTTTCTCTCTCTCTCTCTCTCTCTCTCTCTCTCTCTCTCTCTCTCTGATCACTTAAAGCTATAAAGATCCTTCTTATCTCACAGGATCATATTAAAGCATGGGAATGACTTTGGCCTATAAGCCATAGTTTGCTGATCTTTGCTACAGATCTAGATTTTGTGACTATAAGGTAGTGAAACCAGTCTTCTCATTTGCTTTAGTTCATTATACCTTCATTTTTGTTATTGTTAACATATTTATGCACTATTTACCAGTGTAGCTTTTTATCTGAAAAGGCTTCATATCTTTTAAGAGACATGAAATCACAGATTTGAATCACATGACACCACTATCAAAAAGAAAGAATAAAGTAGGAACTTTGTATACAATGAACAAGGGTTGATTTTGAGAAATATAAAAAGGGAGATTTTTCCAGGAAAACTAAAACAATATTTTGTTTCCTGTTCTCACTTGTACTAAAATCATCTGTATTTATTATAATGAATAATTTTAGATCCAGCTAGCTTTAAAGTCATAAAAATAACAGATTGTATTATTATAAAATAATTTCAATAGAGAATAGTAAATCTGTAAACATCTGTTACATACCACTAGGTTTCCAATCACCATGACCATCATGTAAACAATAAGGCACATGGCTTGACCAGCAACCTCCATACAGTCCCACATGGTCTCTATCCACTCTCCACACAGCACTCGGAACACAATCAGGAAGGAGTGGAAGAAGTCGTTCATGTGCCAGCGTGGGAGCGTGCAGTCTTCATTGATCTTGCAGACACACTCTTTGTAGCTCTTTCCAAAGAGCTGCATGCCAACCACGGCAAAAATGAAGACAATGATGGCCAACACCAACGTGAGGTTTCCCAGCGCCCCCACGGAATTGCCAATGATCTTTATTAGCATATTCAGTGTGGGCCAGGATTTTGCCAACTTGAAGACACGGAGCTAAAAGCAAAGATAAATTTTAACATTATAATCATAAAAGTTTCAATGTTTCCATTTTTGATTTTTGTCCTAAATTTAAAGTCGACTTTAGTCCTGTAAGATTGTCATTTTTTTTTAAAGAGAGAGTGAGAGAGAGAATTTTAATATTTATTTTTTAGTATTTGGCGGACACAACATCTTTGTTTGTATGTGGTGCTGAGGATCGAACCCAGGCCACACGCATGCCAGGCGAGCGTGCTACCGCTTGAGACACATCCCCAGCCCAGATTGTCATTATTATCTGATTAAAATCGATTATTCCTTTTTTTCATTTTCATCTCTTTTCAATCTTTCTGTTCTTTTGTTAGACTTGGCAGAATATAACTACAACACATATTACAAAGTGTGCAATTTTAGTTCAGGATTGAAATAGAAGTTTCTTCATGTTGTTAGGTATTATTTCTTTTATAATTGATAATTTAACCTTAATTTTATTTTATAATACCTTTATAATTTTCCTCAAGCTGATATTGGGAAAAAGCCTAGCATATTAGGAAAAATATGTTTTCAAAAGTCTCTTTTTGTTTTCATATCAATCAATTATTTTGGGAACAGTGAATTAATCTTTAATTACCAAATCCATAAACATAGGAACACATTATGGATGAAATATTTAAACTTCCCATTGTGAAATAAATTATTTTCCTGCTAGGTAAAAAAAAAATGTTTCTTTTATAGTAGCATATGCTTCAAATTAAAATTAATCATATCATCAAGATCCTAAAATTAAAACATTCACATGGTTTTAGCTCTTTAACTGTACTTGTTAATGAATGGACTCAGGGAAAAAGTACAGTTTACTAAATATTTAGAGCAAATTTTGCTTGTGACTCAAGACCTGAAAGCTTTAAATAATAATAATTAAGAGCCAAAAACATTCCTTCATTGCAGAGTATAAGGGTAAGGTTGTTTATATTTACCAGTCTGAATGATCGCAGAACTGATAATCCTTCCACATGTGATAGAAAAAGTTCTACTAAACTTAAAGTCACAATGAGGCTGTCAAAAATATTCCAGCCTACTTGGAAGTATTCATATGGATCCATGGCAATTAGTTTTAAAACCATTTCAGCTGCAAAAATTCCAGTGAAGACCTAAGTAAGAAATATACTTCTGTCATTTTTAGATGGCATGGAATAACACAATGATGATAATGCCTGTTTGCTTAGCATTGATTGTTCCAGACAATGTGCTACACACTTTACAAATGAATATTATTATTTCATTTAATTCTCTAAAGGAAGTGTCACTCTTCTTTTACCTTCATACAAGTGTCACTCTTCTTTTACCTCCATACAAGTATCAAAGGGTTAAAAAGATCTATGCTGTCAAATTTTATCAGCATGACATAGCATTTTAGAAGAGCACATTAAAATTCCAGAGAAGTAAAAGCTTCCACATTTGACATAGTCACTCTTTGCAAATAAGTTCATGTGGGGTCACGAGTTGTTTGGAAGAAGATAAAAAAGAATCATGGATTGATAGTTTCATTTTGAGCCAAGCTTTCTTCTAATCTGACTATTCTTACAAGCCATGAAGAACATGTTGACTCACTCTCGAAAGATTTATCAGTAGGAGAGAAAAACATAATTAACTGACACTGTGGCAGCTAAAGTTAGACATCCCAAATTTTGATAAAAGGGCATTGCAAAACATAATTGATTCCTGACACTGGTATCAAAGGCCTCACTTGAAGTGGTAATGGTGAAAAGCTTGCTTATGAATCATTCAGGTACACTTTGACTCAAAGAATCAAACCAAAGATGGTTCAAAGGGAAATGTCTAGGTCAATAAATGCTTGAGACAATTGTAAAACAATGTAGCACAAAGAGATTAGCAGGGGTCAAATGAAGTTGGGATTGTGATAACAGAAAGAAGACAGGGTGAATGTCTTTTGAGTTCACAGTGATGTTGCCAACTCAGGGGAAAAAGTATGGATTTGCATGATCTAGACCTCCATGAACAAGGAAAAGTAGGAGGAAAGTAGAATACTAATTCATGGAGTTAAAGTTTTCAATTATTAGACAAAGTTCAAATGATTTGATCAAGTTCATATAATTAGTATGTCACACAATCAGCATCAAATCCAGGTCTTTGAAATCCCAAAGTCCCAGATACTTTACCATGATTATTCAAACTAATGCATCCACATTAAAAAAAAAAAAAAATGAAGTGTGCACTAAAAAGGAAGATGCAATGTATGTAAAAAAGTATTAAAATGTCAGTGTTGACAGACATTCTGGCAGTCTAAGACCACTATTAACTTCCCAAATGATGACAAGCATGTAAATAACATTATTATTTATAGAACTCAAGACTATTGCAAAATTATTTGAAAATAATAACTTTAACCAGAAACTTGACCCTGCACATTTATTTATAAGGGTAAATTCTAGGTATGTATAATTATCCAGCTACAGATCCGCTGACTTAAAGAAAAAGAAAAGAAATGGCAACACTGAAAACCTATGAGAATAGCTATGGATATAGAAAACACTATAAGAGACTCACCAAATTTCCTACAGTGAGCACATGTTTGAATTCTTCAGTCATTGGGTGGTGCTCCATAGCCATAAATAATGTGTTTAAAACTATGCAAATGGTAATTGTAAGATCTACAAAAGGATCCATTACAATGAAATAGATAAACTTTTTGAATTTTATCCAATAGGGAGAGCAATTCCAGATCAAAAATGTGTGTGCAAATCTGTACCACCAAGGTGGACATTTCTGTCTGGACTCTTCAAGTTCTGGGAGAAAGAAACAATAGAGAACATGCAGTCAGTCATTTGTCTATTTATCGGTAACCAGATAAACATCAGTAATACACAGTAATATTCAAACAAGGCTTGTGGCTTAGACCTTGCATAACAGTGCTGTGTTACATGTATATTCCACCAATATACACATGTATTTTTATGTCTTTAATTTCATGGCAATAGTAAGAAAATTCTATTATCTTCAGAAAAATTTTTGCTTGTGTATAAGTGAAAACAATCCCAAAATAAGAGAATGGAAATAAGTGAAGGAGGTACCCACAAAACAGACATTTTACCCCATCAACTCCTTTACTTTTCTCCATAAATTTACAGGATAGATAAAAAATTGGGGGCCATGTGGCGAGTGAAGTGTTAGCCAATGGAAAGGTGAAACCTGGGGCATACTGTTGTGGGAGAGGGTGGGAGCCGGCACATTTTTAATGTTGTTACACTTTGACTCTCTTTGCTTATCATATGAGATAAATTCAGAGAGTAGAAGTAGTTTATAAGATTACATAGTGAAAGAATCACACAGTTCTGGGATAATTTGGCTTTCTGCATCAATCGTCATTAAGTTATTTATCTTTGAAAAGTTATTTCACCCAATGTTCATTCTTAATCACAAATAATGTAATACATTTTTAAGAACATAAAAATAACTCTATCAGTTTCCCTTGATTATCTTTGTGATTGCTCAAAGCCATTTTATATCCTTTGAGTTCTTCCTAAGAATATCTTGTACCTATTTAGAGGTGACCAGAATTTACATTAATTTTATTTGAGAATCTGTACTGTAAAGAGCCTATTATCACATACCTTCTACAGTGTTGGTCAATATGCTTGCTCTGCTCATTGCTCTTTGTCTTAGATGGGGATCATTTAGCATATCCTCTGAAAGGAAATAAGAACTGGAACGTCTTTTTTTGTGTATTTGATTAGATGTTCCCTAAAAAAAAAATGCTTAATTAGAGTCTTAAGAATAGAATTCTAATAAAGTATAGGTATAAAGTTAAATCTTGCTTAGGTAGCTATAGTAAATAAAAGTAGAGACTAGATTGCTGGCTCAAATTATGGCTCTGCAGCTTTCTGGCTCTCAATAACAAGGGTGACTTACTTAACTCTCCATTTAATCATGGGCAAATGAGGATCCTACCAGTACTTGCTTCATGTTCCTGTTATGAGGGTTGAAGGAATTATAACTCAAGTATATAAGTAAAACAGAACTTGCTTATACTGTAGGATGATGTCCATCTCTCTGTCCTCTTGTGTATGCAATTTGTTTAGATTTTTTTTACCAAGGGAGAATCCTAAAGGAAAGCAGTGAGACAAAGGTGGTGGTGGCATGTCTATGATGGGGCAGAACCTCAGTATTCTCTGATAACTTTGTCTGACTGTTCTTTTGAGCATTAACAAATGTGACTGTAATGACTGTCTCTTACCAACAAGATGGGCACCTCACGAACTGAGCCCAGCATATAATGTTGAATGACTCAACTTGAAAAGGACCCTGAAAGACTTATGAAAACTATAATAAAAGGGAGAATGTAAGCTCCATCTGAAGCAGGTGACCAGTTCATCTCTAAAACACATTGCCATGCAGAAATATGAGCTCAGACACACAGGGTATGTCCACTTTTAAGTGAAAATGTCTGATGTTTTAAGTATGGCAACTAAATCAAACTGAAAAATCTACAATAATTTGGTATAGGCCAATAATACACACACTCACACATACATGCTAACACACACACATATACACAAACAACCATATAACTCTATATTCATCATCTGTTTTATATGATATGTGAAATATATTTCATAAACATATATATATATATGTTTATATAGTTCATATAACATATAGTCCTTGAGTTATAAAGTTATATGGTTGTATAGCCATAATCCTGTGTATACATGCATCAAAACAGACACACTGGAATAAATATGTATATGTGTGTATGTATACACAAAGGCAGATACACAATAGCTGCAGGTGACTTTATACAGCTCTCTCTATAATCACATTTTCTGTGCTATAATCTCCAAATTACTGACATTCCAGAAGCAGAAAAAAATTTCACCTAATTCAACAGGATTTTGTTGGATTAAACAAATTCTTTTTCATGTAGAAATGTCTGAAGTATAGAGATTATATTATTTGCAAAACAGTGCTTTCATCTAATCTGTTATGTTAGGCCACATATTTATGCTAATTTCATTTATGAATCATCTAGTTTTGCAGTTTTAGCTTTAAGATTCATTGAGGTATCATTTTTCCCCCCTGTGGTAAAAATAAGCTGTTAAATGAAAACACTTCATTTAAAAATATGAAATAATTTTCAAATCTCATATAAATTACATTTTATAGTTTATACACATAATTGAAAAATAAAATAATAGCAAAAATATAATAAAATATAACATAGAAATTTAACATGCTCAGCTGATAAGAACACCTTAATAGAAAGGATGAAGCTGTATCAAGCAAGCAGACAGGTCGCACAAGACCCAGGAGCACATGCATTCAGTCAAACTGAAACGTATGTGTGGCCATGGCTTTGATGGAACTTTACTCTCATGTAAAATACTGCATGGTCTGCAAATGAGAATGTATCATATGTTTGAAGCTTGCTACACTAGTAAAAGCCATTGCTGACATTTGTGATGCAGTACAACATAGTGAATGAGCTAAAGAAGTTTCCTGAACTTCCAGGAACCAGAAGGATCTCACTTTCAAGCCTAATTAGATTCTTTCATCTAACCACTCAGTGACTCTGAAACTCTTGAATTATTTCTTTTTACTAGTTGTAATATACTAGTTTTATGTTTGTTTGAATTAATATGTATTGGGTATTTTGTCAGTATTCCAGAAACATATTTTTAAAAGTGAAAATAGTATGGTTAAATTTATGTAGAGGAATGAAGCATAGACATTCTGAATTATTTGCAAGAAGCCCACTGTCCTAGAGAGTCAGTGGAGCTTGGTGGTGAAGAGCTCAAGCTGTGAAGAGCACAGACAGCCTGTTTAAACTTCAGAGCTCTCGATGGCTGGATGAGGGCAGGGAAACTGCTTGACTTCCCTTTGCCTCAATTTTCCCATGTAAAAACAGTAATAGTAATATATCACCACATAGAGTTGTTGTAAATCCTAAATATGCATTTATTGCTATTTTTATTCTTAACAGCTCAAATAAGAACCCTTGCTATAAGGTACATATTAAGTAGTAACCTAAAAAAGAGGGTAAAAAGTGGCAAATAATTCAAATTTCTTTACAGAAATGGGACCGAATATCAACTAGTAATATCAGCATCCTCAACATATTTTCTGTGCTGCTACATATAACTTTTATAGATTTTTGTTTAAAGGGATGATTTATAATCTCCAATTATAACATCAAGAGATAAGTACTGTTTATCAAAAATGGGATGTAAATTATGTTTTGAATTAAATTCCTACAGCATATAATATGAGGATTAAATTAATTAAATTAAAGGTGTGTTTCTACAGAGAAAGTGCTGCAAAATGCAGAGCCATTCACAGGCCAGAGAGAAGGCCCCTCCAGCAGAGACACTGATTGATGCAGGAATAAGGCTCAGCCATGCCTGAGCTATGGAAAAAGTCCTTACGCTGTCGTCAGAAGTTGCCTTATCTATTATCACCTCTGGCAGAAGCTGTCCATTGGGGAGCATGAGGGCTGAGGGTCCATCAACCAGGGAAACCACACCATTGCAGTCCACGGCACTGTGCTTCATCCCGTTCACCGGCAGCCGTTGGGGGGACCTACTGGCTTGGCTGATGTTACTGCTGCGTCGCTCCTGGGGCCTGTGGGGCACGAACAGGGAGCCCCGTCTGCTCTCATTATCTCCAAAAATGCTGTGCTCATCATCAGCAAATTCAGTCTCAGATCCTATATCTTTTCCTCGACCCTTGAAACTGAAAAGACTTGTTCTGCTGCTGCGCCTTCCAGAAAACAAGGAGCCACGGATGCTGAGTGGTGACTACAGAAACAAAATAAAAGATCACATGTATCTCAGAGTGCCTACAGAGAGCAGTGTTCTTCATGAATCTGCCACTGAACCCACTGGCCCAGAGAGCAGGTGACTTGGTGCTGGTTTAAAGGAAATATGTTTAAAAGCAAAGCAATTCAACCAGAAGAAAAATTCTCCCCAGAAAAGGATAAAGGAATTTGAATAGTTCATTCCTCAGGAGCAGGTAAATTGTATAACGCTCTCCTATTATGTCTTACAGTACCCTTTCCAGTCTTTATGCACCATTCATTTTGCTATACAGATATGTCATTTAAAACATGTTGTATTGATAGCTGTCATTTCATTTTTCATGTATCCACCCCTAAGTGCTTAATGTCAAAGTCCCGTGCTGTGTGTTTCTTTGCATTATGTTGCTACAACGCGACCTTATGCACTGAGAGCCCAGGTAAGGTGTGTTGAAAAGTACTTTTATCAGCAGTGAATTTACAAATTCATGAAATTCTAGAAGTCAAAAAAAAAAAAAAAAAAAAAGGCATTCATGACCAAAGTGGCAGTGGGCACACTGATATGAATCACGTCCAAAATAAACTATTTCCACAACCCAAAACTGAATGGAAATTCTTTGGGCATATTAGGTTCAATAAACATTAATGCTTGCTATATAAAGGACAAAGGGGCAGGCACTGTTAACAACGAGTATGACAAGGTCTTTGCCTTAAAACTAATAGTCCAAATGACATTTATCATATTTATTTTTATTGACATTATATGAGTTCAAGTTTCGTCTCACCACTTAGATTATGAAATCTTTGAAGGTAAGGAATCATTTTTATTTATATCTGACAGAGTATTGCAGTCTTCAGTGGTAGATGCTGGAAATTTTAAGTAAAGGAAAAGATGAGGAAGATAGTAATTCTGGCTGAGGCACTGAGGAGCAGACTGGGAGAAATGGAGAGGGGAGGAACATGTGCATGATAAGGGGCACCTGAGCAAGGGGTAAAGAGCCAGTGGTGCTATGATAGAAGGAACAAAGCAGAAAATGACTTCAGTTAGAGAAAGTCATGTGTGCTAAGTACTAAAGACCTAAAAGTACTGAGACTGCAGGAAAGAGTGAGCCCCAGACTGATGGATTGAGGGTGTGGGGAAAGGAAGGCTGGAGGACAAAGCCCATCCCAGCTCAGGCATGGATAAGGCGTGGATCTTGTTCTATGCTCAGTAGTTATTCAACAGGAGATGATTGACTTTTCTCTCCTTCCTTCCTCCCTCCCTCCCTCCCTTCCTTCTCCTTCCTTACTTCTTTCCAAGCATGGCAAAGGGACACCTAGATTTTCATTTTAGAAAAGTGATTTGGGGATAGACGGAAAGGTCAAGAATAATAGAAGGAATAGAAGCAATGATTCATCTTGGAGGTTTGTGCAGAATTGAAGGCAAGAGGGCCTGAGATATGATGGTTTCAGTAGGAAAATGAAAGAGGGAAAGAGAAATTCACCCAAGCAGTATTAACAGACTCTGAAGTAGTAGCTGATGAAGCTGTGGGGAGAGGATGTCAAAGGTGTCTACAGTTACAAACTGAGTGCTTGATATTCTGGTGATATCATAACCAGATGATAAAAGTGGTGAAAAAAGAGAAGCTAGTTTATGATCAGTTTTAAAATCAACAAGTTATTTAAAGACATAGACTAAATAGAACCATGAAAGTTAACTTATAATGTAAATAGTTTCTTCATCTTTTCTGTGATTCTCAGAAATATTTTGTTTAATAAAATCTGATTATTGCTGGGTATGGTGTTGTACTCTTGTAATCCTGGAAAGCTGGGAGGCTGAGGCATGAGGATCACTAGTTCAAAGCCACACTGGGCAACTTGGTGAGACTCTGTCTCAAAATAAAAAGAGTTGGGGATGTAGCTACGTGGTAAAGGACCCCTGGGTTCAATCCCCAGCATGATAAAAAAAAAAAAAAAGAGAGAGAGAGAGAGAGAAAGAAAAGAATATTAGATCACTAAAGAAGTTAAGACAACCAAAAATGAACAAGTTAGAAAGCTGAATGTCTGATTTCTTTCATAAATGTCCAGTGATAGATAGGACTTTACTTAAACATCCCAAATAAACCACTCAAATTCCTCTTCTCATGGCCCTTACTCCAGCACATAGCACTGCACTCCACCACCCCATCCAGCTCTGATGACATAATCCAGCAGTTTGGGCACTACCTGATTAGGGGTGGACAGTCTCTTCTCACGTGTCCGTCTATGACCTTCCACACCAAGGTGGACACTTTTCCTTCTGATGCTCTCCTCTGATCCTGATTTGGACAGCTTCTCATCATCTCCTTTTTCCTCCCCACTGGAGAGCTTCTTTTGATTCTTTTTCCTTCTTCTGTTTCTTCTTTCTTTAGCACTTTTTGAGCTCAGTCTGGATGTTTCAGACGAACTCTCTGAGAGGCCCGTAATTCTGCTTCGCCCAATACTTGTATATTCAGCTGCTGCCACTGCTATTGCCTGTTGGGCCCAGACATTACACATGTGTCAACCACTTTCAAATTCTGAAGAAACAAAATTGCTTGGATGGGCACCTATACCCATCCATTTAATTGCACTGTGCAGCTTGCAAGGCATATACCTGCTTCTTCCACATTGTGGTAAAATTCCAGGGTGCTTTGGAATTTAACTATGACATGCTATGAATTTGCTTACAGTATTCAGATTTAAACATTGTATGTCAAAATTTTACTATGCAATTAGGGTACATAAAACTCACATAAACCATGTAATGAGATAATGTGTTTA
The DNA here is from genome assembly GCF_048772815.1 of Callospermophilus lateralis. Classification (NCBI taxonomy): domain Eukaryota; kingdom Metazoa; phylum Chordata; class Mammalia; order Rodentia; family Sciuridae; genus Callospermophilus; species Callospermophilus lateralis. The sequence continues at coordinate 64,026,194 of NC_135313.1, read as the reverse complement.
TGTATCAGGTAGTTAACTACTCAACATTATCAGTAGAATCAGGCATTCTACAGTTTAGTGAGATTGAGTTATCTAAAAACTGAAATGAATTATTAAAAATTAATAGTAGCTCAAGAGAATGGTAAGGTTGATGATTATTTTCTTATAAGAGACTCCTAGGGGTTCCCTAGGAAGTACCTGGGATAACCCAGTATCTGAATCCGCTCTTTATAAAGTTGGTTGTCAATAAAAAAATAAACAATTTTTGTTTTTAAAAAATTGGGGAAAAGAGGTAAGTGAAAAACAGAAAATTTCTCAAAATCATGCCTCTCAAAAATAGGTGGTCTTAACATTTAATTCAGCCTTTTATATATGTATACAGTTTTAAAATTGTGATTGTAACCTATTATTTAATTCACTGTTATTTTATAGCTTTTTTCCCTCATGATATAATTTTTTTAAATGTTTAATTTTGGGCTGAATAATACTCTTAAGGTACAAAAATATCATAATTCCCTTAACTGTGTTTCTAATTTTTAAATATTTCTGATTTTAATGTTATTAAAATACTATGCTGTATACATTTGTATATCAAAGTTTCTCTGTATCACATATTGTTACCCTGTCCTTATAATCTTAGAATCCTTGAAGAGCTTTAAATAGATCAAATCATCAAATAAGTAATAATCAAATAATAATCAAATAATCTTACACTACATTAGAAATTATATTTCTTTTAGTACATTCCTTCCCAAGTTTCTCTACTGGAGTACACCTTTGGAGAGAGCACTACAGAGGAATCCCCCAGAATCTGTGACTTTACCCTAAGTGACTAAAACCATTAGGACTTGTTAAATTTCAGTTTTTACCTTAAAAAATCCCTGCAACATTACTAAAAAAAACATTTTGGTGCACATTTTGCTTTCTACCCCACAGATTATTAACATTAAAAGAATTTTTCTTAAATCTTTGCATATGATTGTTATTCTGGGGAAATGCATCTTTTAAAAATTTGAGGACTTTGCATTGCTGATAACAGTTTTAGAGGCAATCCTTAGAACAGGGAGTGAAATATGGAGAAGATGTCAATTTTAGCTCAGTCCAGAACTGATTCTTACAACCACACTAGAAATAAGGATTTTATTTTCATATAGAAATTAATTAAGAAAAATTTACCTGGAAAGGCTGAACTTAGACCAAGGACCTCTGTTGTTACCATTTGCATTTCTACTTTTAGGAAGAACCTTACACCAAATAACAATACCTCAGCTTCTTCTTGCTCTTTTTTGAGGCGATCCAACATCTGTTGAAATTCTAGCTCTTTTTGTTTTGCTTCTTCGATGTTTGCTTGGTTCTGTTCTTCATAGGCCATGGCAACCACAGCCAGGATCAAGTTTATTAGATAAAAGGAGCCCAGGAAAATCACCACAACAAAGAAGATCATGTAGGTTTTGCCAGCAGCACGCAGTGTCTAGGGAAAAGTAGAAATTAATGCATTAGTAAGACAAAGTATTTTTTCAGTGAATTATTTTAACATGAATGGTATATTAGACATGGTAAATTGGGTGATTTTGCATAAATCATGTTATAAAAATAAAAAAGATTAAAAATTATATCTTTATGGAAAACAATCTGGATTAAAACAAATATTTTCAGTACAATGAATATAGAAATCTAATAGATCTAAAGATGAGTCTTAGTGAAGTATAATTATACAATTATCTCATATTTCTCATGTCTGAAAATTACTTAAAAAATTAGCTCCTATGCTTACTTTTAAATTTTGAGAGTAGATAAAATTTAAGGTACCTTTTATTGTTAAAATCCTATCTTTTCTTTCTTTAACATGAATTATTAATGGTAGTGTTTAATGTTAATACATGACAGGTCACCTTACTGAATAAATCTATCATAGGTATTTATTTCAATACCTAACATTCTTGTTAATAATTTTAAAATGCACTATACTTTTATCATATTTTATATTTTTAAATTAATTCAAAATGGAGAAACAGTTATTAAATGAAAAAAAGTCTCCCTCTCAAATTTCTGATGCCAAGTTAACTCAATTCCTTTTTCTAACAGTTTACTTTTATCAATTTATTCTCTCAAGTAAATTCCTAGTTGTAGGTTTGTTAGGTCAAGTAGTATATTCATTTTACTCTTTATAGAAATTCCCATGTGAGCTTCTCAGTGGTCACCAGTGATATGAGAAAAAACCTACTTTACCTTAAATAATAGAATTTGTCTCTCTTTTGATCTCCTTTTAATTTTTTTAAAAAATTTTGTCATTCTGAGAGGCAAAAAATTACAAGTCACTATTGTGTTTCTTTGATTTTGAGTAAGGTGACCTCTTTTTGCATAGTTAAAAATATCAGAGCCAGGTATAGTGATGCACTCCTAGAGTCCCAATGACTCCAGAAGCTGAAGCAAAAGGAATGTTAGAGCCTAGAATTTCAAGGACAGTCTGGCAATATAGCAAGACCCCCATCTCAAAAAAAGAAAAAGAAAAAAAGAAAAATCATTTTCAGTACTTTTTATTTCTTATGAAGTGTATTTTCATCATTTCTATATTTATTCATAATATTCTCAGAAATTAAATAAATATAAAACTGTCCAAAAAAATCTGTGGAAGTTCTGAGAAAAGAGATTTGTTGTTATTTATTTTACAGAATAATCATTTCAGTCTCTTTCCTTTGTGTTTGGCTGCTGATAATATATAAATAAGTGGCTAGAATCCACAACTCCAAGAGGTTCACCCTGAAGTAAGAGGAGATAAACATGTAAATGAACAATTTTAGTAGTAGAGACTGATGATTTCAAGTGAAGGCTATAAAAGAAGCCATTGGAGTCTAGAGGAGAGAGAAATGGACTTGGGAGAGGAAAATTTAGAGAAGGGAATTGGATCTCTAATTATAAATAGGAGTTCAAAAACTAAAACATGGTGGACACATGAGCAGAGGAGATTTCATGTGTTCAAGAACACCCCAAGCATGAGATGAAAGCAGTGCATACAAGGAGTGGATTGAGAGAAGAATATAGAATGTTTTCTGCTGTTTTTCTGGGATTACATGGAAAAGATACCAAATATGCTTAGAAAAGATGAGAAAAATATGATTCAAGAGGAATCTGCTCTAATAGTGTTGAAAGTAAAACTTTTTTAAATTTTAGTAATAAACAGAAGAGTTTTTCTATTCTCAACAGAATTAAAGCAAAACTTGTATTATAAGACTGGTATACAATATATACTAGATTTTTATGTCATTCAAAAATGCACGTCTTTCTGGGCACCCACCTGTTGGTAAAGGTTTTCCCAGTAATCCTGGGTCATTAGCCGAAATAAGGCTAAGAAGGCCCAGCTGAAAGTGTCAAAGCTTGTGTAGCCATAATCAGGGTTTCTGCCAGCCTTCACACAGGAGTATCCCTCTGGACACTGACTATACGTGAAAAAGAATTTGACAGGTTAGAGTGTGTTCAGCATGCAAACCACAGCGCACTTTACAAAAGTCACCTACCCAAGGTTTCTTTTATGGGGACAATATTGTGTGATGACTAAGAACATGTGATTTGGAATCTGGAATAACATGAGTAAAAACCCCACCCTATTATTTACTAGTTGATGACTTTGCCAAAGCACCTAAATTCTCAAAGACAGAGTTCCCTCTTTCTGTGAAAACAGAATAATAGCACAGAACACAGAAAGGATAACACTGGTTTTAAATTTAACGAAGATACAGTGTGCAGAATACTTAGCCTACTTCCTGTACATAGAAAGCATTTAATAAATGGTGGCTGCCATTAGCAGCAGCAGCAGCATCATTGGTGGCAAAATTTGGAAACTTTCACCAGATGTTATATAATAGTGCCTGGGTGAATAAAGATTGATGAAGGCCTTTGCCAAAACTGCTTCCCCTCAAATTATTCTTAGAATAAATTAGAATCAATAATAGTCAAAATATATCAATTAAGTTCATAAAAATTAGTAGCTTTAAGACTTTCTCCTTCTAAAATTGGTGGTTTGGCTTCCATGATGCCATAGTATACATATGTGTTCTGAGGTCTGGGAGGAGCAGCAACATCTTCTTTATTTCTATGTTCTCAGTGTGCACAGCAACAGATGAAGAGCTATCTAGACAAAAGTAAGAGCAGCAACAAATGTCCTACTGCAAAATGAAATTGGCATATGTGTATAAATAAGAGGTTCTTAATTTTTTTTTACCCAAGCCTATGGGATTCTTTTCTATAGAAAGACAAAAAAACTATACTTCATTACCCACAAGCTATGTTTAACTAGAGAATGAATAGAACTTTGGGGCTGTTAAGAAACATTGATTTTGTCACTCTTCTTTGAAGAAAGGCTTGAAACTATTCAGCCCACTTTCCATGCGGTTATTGGGAAGTGATTCCTTTCTATTTTTACATAAAAAAAATATAAAAATTGTATTTTGTTTTAATTCAAGCATAGCTTTTAAGATTGCTTTCAGGAATATGCATTAATTATAAACATTGAAAGCAATATAAGAATCAAAGTTTCTGGTCAGTAAATTGAACATGTTTTTTCTTCTTTTGCAGCATTTAGACTAGAGACAAAACAAATATTACATACCCTGAATCTGTGCTGAAACCACAAAGGAGAGCATCTTTGGATCCCTCCAAGTAATAAAAATATTCTGTTTAGGAAGAATTTAAATAGAATGTTACAGAGTGTAAGCTTTAATTGTGATATAACAGGTAAATTAATAAATATAGACACACATACACATATCCAGGCTCGATCCCAAGCAATGAGTAACAATTTACTGATTATATTTTCATATATGCTCCCTCAAATATTTACTTCATATATGCCAGTCAGTGAATATGACAAAAAGATCGCCAAATAACACTTAACAGATAAATAAATAAGTATACATGGTACTTTCAGATAGTGATAAAAGCTCTAAACAAAATAAATTAAGACCATATGATGAGCTATGGTCAGGGAAGAGGTTTTTAAGGTGTTGGCATTTGAACAGAGACCTAAATGTGACAAAGAAGCTGGCAATGCAGAAAAGAGGCATAAAGGGTATAATGATAGGTATGAAATGGAAAATTTGCATTTATTTCTCCAAATCTTTCTCTCTACCCAAATGGGTAGGGACAAGGCATGAGGAAAGGCTCTGAGGCCAAGATGAAATCAGTGTGTAAAAGAACCAGTAAGATGGCCCTATTGCAATGAGTGGGGGTACCGGTACACACAGGGACCAGATTGTGTAGCACTCTGCTTATCACAATATGCCTACAACTCAGAGAACAGCTGTGGATATACAGAGGAGGGATGGAAATACGGTGGACAGAACTGCTGATGGAGTGTGTGGGGTGCGTGCAAGAGAGAGGACTTGGTGACATGGTGGTGCAGTTACTGAGATGAGGATCTCTGGAGAAAAAGCTCTGTTTTAGCCATGCCTAGTTTGAGATGATCATTAAGAATTAAACTCTGTTTTTCAGGTAGGGAGTTTGATGAGAAGCTGGAGGCCACTAGAGCTGTCCAAGGTGCATCATTATCAAGGAGATGGTCTTCAAAGTCAGGGGATTTGAGGAGTTTATCCAGAGAGTAGGTGTAGGGGAGGAAGGGGAAGAAAGGGAAAGGAGAGTGGGTAGGGGAGGGAGAGAAAAAGGAAGGAGAGAAGGGAGCTCTTAATTGAGTCCCAAAATACTGTAGAAGAGGCAAAGGATCAGCAAAGCAGTACTATAAATGAACAATTATTTTTTTCTGAAATTATCTTATTGTTCATTCCCCAACCAATGTTTATTTAAGACCCACTCATTTCTAGGCATTGAAGTTCTAACAGTGAAATAAATGCAAATTTTCCACTTCGTAACTTTCATGATACACTTTATGCCTATTTTTGGTAGTAAAGGGTCTCCTATTGGCTTCAAAGCTTTGCCATCACTCCAAAATATTTGTTCTTTTAAATACAAGTCAAACTTCCTATTTCATTCAAGTTGAAGGGAAAAAAATGCTATTATGAGGGAACTTAGTGTAAAAATGAAATTAAGACGTTGAAGTCAGATATTCTTGGATTTGAGTGTTGCTTCTACTCTTCCTATGAAAGTGAATTATCTTTAAGCCTTCAAGCCTTGGGTGCTGTAAAATGTGGTTGATGATACCTACTTTATAGAGTTGTTGAATAGTTTAAGTAGGATACAATATGTAAAGCAATATCAGAAAGCCACACATCCTATATTAGTCATTCAAGGAGAGGAACATTTATTACTAAACTGTTAATCCAGTTTCAGATAGGACTAGGTTACTTACTCCTCATTGCTGTTTTACTTATGCAAATTAAACAGTAAAGTCTTTTAGTCTGAAGTGGAAATTTAAGCCAGAATATGCATAAACATCTTTTTTTTTTTTTTTTTTTTTTTTGGTGTGGGGGGGTCCTGTGCCTCAGGGTAGATGGGCCTGGAAGCTTGAGGATAGGAGAGTCTAAGATGCAGACTTGTCTTACGTAAACCTCCAAGACTTTTCACTAAGGAAGGAATACTTGGAGTAATCCTTTAAGCTAATGGTTATTGTTCGCCAATCATAGAGAAGCTGCAGTACAGGAATGGGCTCTAGAGCTACTTGTACTAGCAGGCTGCCAGGCTGCCATATTTGACTCAGTATAAGAATGATGAAAGGTGAAGCAATGCAATTGGCTCACTCAGGTCTTATAGAACACGTCACAATAACTTCTAAACAAGTAGACATGAAATTGTTAGAATAATTGGCCTCTGGAGAATTTAATTTTAATATCTAAAGAAACGGGGAAAATGGAATGCAAAAAAAAAATCAAACTCTGTACACACAAAGAAAGGATGACTTTGAAAGATAAAGATTGAATCATGACTCAATTAATTTCACTACTAGATAGCAGATTTCAAACTATACTACAGAGCAATAGTAACAAAAACAGCATGGTACTGGTACCAAAACAGGCGGGTGGACCAATGGTACAAAATAGAGGACACAGAGACTAATCCACAAAATTACAACTATCTTATATTTGATAAAGGGGCTAAAAGCATGCAATGGAGGAAGGATAGCATCTTCAACAAATGGTGCTGGGAAAACTGGAAATCCATATGCAACAAAATGAAACTGAATCCCCTTCTCTCACCATGCACAAAAGTTAACTCAAAATGGATCAAGGAGCTAGATATCAAATCAGAGACTCTGCGTCTGATAGAAGAAAAAGTTGGCTCCCATCTACATATTGTGGGGCAGGGCTCCAAATTCCTTAATAGGACACCCATAGCACAAGAGTTAATCACAAGAATCAACAAATGGGACTTACTTAAACTAAAAAGTTTTTTCTCAGCAAGAGAAACAATAAAATAGGTAAATAGGGAGCCTACATCATGGGAACAAATTTTTACTCCTCACACTTCAGATAGAGCCCTAATATCCAGAGTGTACAAAGAACTCAAAAAATTAAACAATAAGATAACAAATAACCCAATCAGCAAATGGTCCAAGGACCTGAACAGACATTTCTCAGAGGAGGACATACAATCAATCAACAAGTACATGAAAAAATGCTCACCATCTCTAGCAGTCAGAGAAATGCAAATCAAAACCACCCTAAGATACCATCTCACTCCAGTAAGATTGGTAGCCATTATGAAGTCAAATAGCAACAAGTCTGGCGAGGATGTGGGGAAAAGGGTACACTTGTACATTGCTGGTGGGACTGCAAATTGGTGCGGCCAATTTGGAAAGCAGTATGGAGATTCCTGGGAAAGCTAGGAATGGAACCACCATTTGACCCTGCTATTGCCCTTCTCGGACTATTTCCTGAAGACCTTAAAAGAGCGTACTACAGGGATACTGCCACAACGATATTCATAGCAGCACAATTCACAATAGCTAGACTGTGGAACCAACACAGATGCCCTTCACTAGATGAATGGATAAAAAAATGTGGCATTTATACACAATGGAGTATTACTCTGCACTAAAACATGACGAAATCATGGAATTTGCAGGGAAATGGATTGCATTAGAGCAGATTATGCTAAGTGAAGCTAGCCAATCCCTAAAAAACAAATGCCAAATGTCATCTTTGATATAAGGAGAGCAACTAAGATCAGAATAGGGAGGAAGAGCATGAGAAGAAGATCACCATTAAACAGGGTCGAGAGGGGGGAGGGAAAGAGAGAGAGAAGGGAAATTGAATGGTAAAGGAAGGAGACCCTCATTGTTATACAAAATTACATATAAGAGGAAGTGAGGGGAAAGGGGAAAAAAAACAAGAGAGAGAAATGAATTACAGTAGATGGGGTAGAGAGAGAAGATGGGAGGGGAGGGGAGGGGAGGGGAGGGGGGATAGTAGAGGATAGGAAGGGCAGCAGAATACAACAGACACTAGTATGGCAATATGTAAATAAGTGGATGTAGAACCGATGTGAATCTGCAATATGTATACAGGGTAAAAATGGGAGTTCATAATCTGCTTGAATCAAATGTATGAAATATGATATGTCAAGAGCTTTGTAATGTTTTGAACAACTAATAATAAAAAAAAAGAAAAAAATAATTTCACTACTAGTCTACGCTGAGAATTGAAAACATAAGTCCACACAATAACTGGTACATGAATGTTCATTATAGCCTCAAAAGGGAAAAATGTCTGTCAACTGGTAAATATAAACAAAATATAGTATATTCTCAAAATGACATATTAAAGTATTATAATAAAAAGAAATGAATTGTGAGGCTGAGGATATAGCTCAGTTGGTAGACAGCTTGCCTCACATGCACAAGGCCCTGGGTTCAATCCCCAGCACTACAGAAAAAAAACAAAAACAAAAACAACCAAACAAATCAAGCAATGAATTGTGGAAATGTGCTACAACATGGGTGAACTTTGAAACATGCTAGGTGAAAGAAAGGATAGCAAAAGCCAAATATTTTTTTATTTCATCTGTGTTTCACGTACAGAATAAGTAAATCCAGAGACAGAACCCAGCTTAGTATTTTTCAAGGCCAAGAGGCAAAAGAGAATGGGGAATGACTATGAATGGATACTGGGTTTCTTTTGGAGAGATAAAAATATTTCACATCAGTGGTGAGGTTTGCACAATTCCACAAATGTGGTTGAAAAAGGAATTGTACATTTTAGAAAGGGGAATTTTATGGTACATGAATTATTTTCTCAAGTCTATTTTAAGAAGACAATGCAGTATAATAGCAAAGGTTGTAGAATTCCTCACATGTGTGAGGAATTAAGAGAGAATTACAAAACTTACTGTAACAAAAATCTAAAATTGTTAAATACTCTAGTCAAATTTTACGGAAATATTCTATTAATTGCAGGATCAGTAGAGCAAAATGGCAAAACATATTCTATGGTTAGGTCTATCTGCCCTTGCTTAGAAAAGCAGCTTGGAATAAATGTTGGGCTTTGGGAGGTGGAGGGTATGTTTTCCAGTCAAGAACCAATAAGACAACTCTGAAAAAACTAGTGCTGAGGAGCAGATTGGGGTAGAGAGTCCTCAAATGATACTCTGCATTCTGTGAGATAAAGTCCCTGAAGAAAAGAGCTATAGATGGAGACAAGAAAAAAAAAAGTAAGTGAAAATCAGCATTGTGGTTTCTGCAAAAACTTTCTCTATTAAATGTCAAACACTGAGAAAATAATAGCAACACAAATCCCACTTTAACCCCATAGAACCACATTATATTAATGTATGACACTGAAAATTTAGCTACAAACTACAATTGAATCTTGCTTTCATCTATAGGAGCAAGAAGGGTGTTTGATAAGCATTGAAGTAGATGGTAAGTAACATCAAGGGAAATCTATATATTGCACATTTTTAAACAAAAGTCTAGACAATGAGTTTATTTATTTGATAATGGATTTTTAAAAACACCTCTGAAAAGGTTTTGCTATAGGAACAAGAAAACAATATCGATTATATTCAGGCTTCCTATGTAGGTTGCCTTTACCATTATAATTCTTTGATTTCTTCAGTAATGCCAATTCACTTACCTCAGCACTATGCATGATCTAGCAACTGACTCTTGAGTTCAATTCTTTCCTTGTCCAGATTAAACCCATGGGCGCTCATTATCATCATTCCCTTAATAACCTCACCTTCTATGCATCTTTGTGTTTATCATGCTAACCTGGCAGAACCACAACCTACACATAATCTGGCACCCATAATTTTCATGTTTGCTTCAAAATGACTGAATATTGGAGGAGAAAATTCTTCCAACCAAATGAATGGTTTTATTTTGAATAGATGATTTTAATATCAAATTGTCATTCAAAATAATTTCAATTTCCCATTTCTTAATATGATCATTCAGTTCATTTCCTCAAATCCTTTTGTAGATTTCTTCTCTTCCTTTTTGCACTCTTAGCCAATGACTCCATTTTATACTTCATTAGGGAAATAAAAGCTCTTGGGTTTAAATTTAATTGTCTTTCAATAACTCTACAGCCTACCCCACCATCTGTCTTTCTGCTTCAGCAGAGATATCTTTCCTCAGCTCTGTTACTTTCTCAAGGCCTTGATTTTGCCTATCTCCTGAATTAATCCATATATTAATAGTCTTTCATTTATACTAGAGAATTTCCAGTCAAAACCCATATTTAAAAAAAAAAAAAATGCTAGCCATTGCCCCATTATTTAAATGCCCTTTACAATCAAATTTCTTGAAAGTGTTGTCTATACATACTATCCTTTCTTATTTTTGACCTCATTCACCTCTGTCACTGTCTCAGTCTGACCTTGTGCCTCAGCAACTCCCCCAATTTTCTCATGCAATGCTCTGTTCACTTCCAGAGCAGAGTTAAGGTCACTAAGATTTAATAATTCTAATATATAAGTAGAATTACTAGAAATAGGAAGAAAACAACTCTATATGCACGTATATGAGGAAGGTAAGTTTTACTTTGGGTAGGGAAAAGCTATAAGATTGTGAATAGGGGCTGGGGATGTGGCTCAAGTGGTAGTGCGCTCGCCTGGCATGCGTGCGGCCCGGGTTCCATTCTCAGCACCACGTACAAAAAAAGATGTTGTGTCTGCCGATAACTAAAAAATAAAATCAAAAAATTCTCTCTCTCTCTCTCTCTCTCTCTCTCTCTCTCTCTATCTATCTATCTATCTATCTCTCCTCTCTCACTCTCTCTTAAAAAAAAAAAAAAGATTGTGAATAGCTGCTTTGTTTTGTTAAGGAAGTAAGAGTGTAATCTTTGTCCTGAAGTCAAGTAACTGGTTATTTCAAAACAAGAAAGGTGAAAAGTATAGAACAAATAACTGAAGGATTGCACCAAGGTCAGATGTGCTATGGAAGATGAACTTTGTGAAAGAAATTGTATATGTGATCTAGTTGGATAAGATTAAGAGAATTATTTTGTAAGTTTTTCTAAAAATTTTTAGTATAAATATAAAAACTACACTGATACAAAATTAGAATTTGGTTTTCTCTGTTAAAACAACTAAGTTTTCTTGGGGTTTTTGTCCATTCTTAATAAGAAATTTTGAAAAAAAATTCTTCATCTTTTAGGTAATTGATCTAGGAAACCAAGATTCTGTGTTTTACCAAGATAATTCTATGTTATCAATCCTTACTGCATTTTTAGGCTTTTGATGGTTTAGAAAATTTGAGTCCTTTCTATTAAAAGACTTAATATTTTTCTATAACTATGTGATATTTTGTATTTCCTTTTGAAGTCTTTAAATTGTCACTCTGATTAAATGAATGACTATTGTTCATGTGATCTGTGTTTTAGACCTCTGTGTTAAATGTGGTCTCATGCAGAGCCTAGATGGACACTTGGTCTTGGCTATGTCCTTAAAGCTTCCATACTTAAGAGTTTTGCACTCCATGACTCATGGAATAGTTAAGATGATAAAAAAAAAACATATGAAATAATTGCTTAAGTGACTGTTCTAAAATTGCTAAAATGAATTAAAGCCAATGTCTGGATTATCAAACCCATGAACTTGTTAAGACAATAAAAACCTTGGGTGATACATTTCTGTCACCTATAGCATCATTTGAAAATTTATGAATGGATTTCTTCCAATTATCAACATAAATATTGGGCATATGAAAGTTTATCCACATAGGAAGGTCAATGCTGTAGCATAGCTAAAACGTTTTTAGAAGGTGTGGTTTCTCCATGAGGCATTCCTAGAGAAATCTCCAGTGATAGGGAAAACTTATTTAACTCAGAAGGTTACAAAATAGTTAAACGAGATATAATAAACATAATGGCATTAGGCAAAACTGAGAGGACTGACTGGATTGTCTTGGCTAAAAGTGTCCCTATTGGTCTTGATAGAGGTGAGATCTACCCCTAGTGGATTAAACCCTTATAAAATAATCACTTGAAGGTGTCTTCCCCTCACAGTACTACATGTATTTCCTGTTCTTACATAGAATTTGAACTGATTCAACATTACAAGGCTGTTATGTGTTATTCCAAAGCAAAGTATGACAACAGGGAATAAAAGCCCTTGGTGACAACAAGTGATGGCAGGCAAACCCTTCATGAGTTAGAACCCAGAGACTGGATCTTTTCAAAGTAGCAACAGAAGACGTTTGCCCTTGAGCCCTTTTGGAAGAGATCATACCAAGGTCTCCTCATCACCCCTACTGCAGCAAAACTTCATGGTTTCAATCTTGAACTCACATCTCTTAGCTTAAGAGGACCCTACTGTACATCCATTTGAGACCTGAAGATAAAACTAACCTTTTGAGATTCCTTCTCAGAAGCAGGTAACAACCTAGATGTGGAATGTTTTCTTGAGATGAATCCAGACTTTTCTTTTCTGTCATCATAAAAACTTTGCCCATTTCCTCTTTTCCCTGTGCTTACTTTCTGTTTGTGCTTGGCCAGATAATATCATAATTAAGACTTCATAATCAACAGCTTTTGTAGTGAATCTATCTAAATGTTGGATATGTCATGGAAATCCTAAATCCTTACATGAGCTTAAAAATTTTTCTAGTTCACCCTTTAACAAATTTCACTTGTATTCCAACTGTGACTATCTGTTTAAATTGCACTTTTAATCCTTTTTAATAAATTTTCATATTCTTGAATTCAGATTCTTTGTGTAAATGTGAAAATAGGTAAAATCTATAGTGAAGAATATATAGCTAAATTATACCAGAAATTAAGTAAGAAAAGCAACAAAGAGAACTTGAAAGTTTGTAAGCAAATGTATAAATCTAATCCCTTAATTGATGGTAGCCTCCAACCATGCAACAATTATATAATGGAGCCTTTGATAAATATCACTAGGTCTTGCCTACTGCTGACTCCTAATGTTCAATGCACCCACAGGGAACAGTCTCTTGTGCTCTTCAGAACATTTTTATCTGTGGAAGATTTAATGCTATCATGATCATTTAACCATATGCCAAGGCAACTTCCTGTCTCAATAAGTCACAAATAAGGGGCTAATGTGGGTTATTATGAATTCTAATGTTAGCACTGTCAAGTCATAATCAATTGCAAAGTAAACATTCTTCTTCACCTCTAATTTGCACAATGGATTAAACAGGAAATTTCCAGTAGGCATAAATCCCTCAAAATGGTCATCTTTTGGTAGAACATTCCTTTCCTGGTTTGACATAAATGTAAATAAGGTTATGATTTTAAATCAGTCTCAAACATTAACTATTATAACTGACTCTTGAAAAGACTACAGTTGCCCAGCAAACTTCTTTAAATTTTCTTACCAAAGTTATTTTAAATAATAGGATAGTTTTGAACTACATATTTACTGAAGAAGTAGTTAATATATCCTACTGCACTTTGCTAAATATATACGGTATGAAAGAAACTTGGTTTCAAGGCATCAACCAACTACTTGATTAAAGGAAGTAAATTTCTCTTCTAGCTAATTTTTTACATATTTGATTTTGATCAGTTCAGTTTGTGGGGGCTCCTGTTATGGAGTATTCTTCAATATCTTAATATTCTAATAGCCATGTAAAGTTTCTTTGGTGCTCTGAATATTCTCAAGAGTTTTAAATGCTCATATGCAGAAATCAATTATACATCAAATGGTCTCACTACAGTTAAAATATGAAAACAATAGAACATAAAGAAACATCCAGCAGACAAGACATGAAAAATATGAATTTCATACTGGGATCAAATAAGTTGGTTATTATGATGACAGAGAGCCATCAATGCCCAAGGTTTCAACCAAACTCTCAAAATTGGGAAGCTGACCAGAAGGAGGAAATTATTAAATTAAATTTGTCCTAAAGCTGCCTCCATACATAGGAAACTGCAACCTTGCTTAGTATGTAAACAAATTATAAACTAACTTCAGGGAACATTCTTATAACAAGTGATTGTGTTTTAGCCAATCATAGGCTGCCAATTTATCCAGTCTGCCAAGCTCTACCTAATTCAGCTCTTTCTGTATGTCACTTCCTTCTCCTGTCTATAAATAGTGCCTGCCTACATTATTGGGTACAGCTCTCTGAACCTCTCCTGTTCTGAATTCTGCCTGATTCACCAAACATTTTGCTCAGATAAATTCTGTTAAATTTATCCAAGTTTTTCTTTTAACAAATGTTTAAAAACATTCAAATTATAAACTCAGAATGGAATAAAGATTCAGAATAAAAGGAATGATAATGATACACTGTGAAAAAAGTTAAATTTAAATAAATGCTACAATTTCATAAAAAGTAATGTAAATATCAACAGTTATCCATCAGATACATTAGGTTTACAATATGTAAATTAAAAATAAAATTCTCTGGAAATTCAAAGTAGAATCCAATATCATATTTATAAAAATCAGACACTAGAAAAGTAGGTGTTATGGTTTGGATGTGAGGTGTCCCCCAAAAGCCCATGTGTGAGACAATGCAAGAAGATTTAGAAGAGAAATGATTGGATTCCAACAGCCTTAACCCAACCAGCAATTAATCTCCTGATGGGGATTAACTGAGTGGTGATTTAAGGCAGGTAGGGTGTGGCTGGAGGAGGGGGGTCTTTGGGAGCATGCCTTTGGGGTATATATTTTGTATCTGGAAAGTGGAGTCTCTTTGTGTTGCCTAATCATCATGCAAGCCACATCCCTTTACCACACTCCTCTGCCATATTGTTCTACCTCATCTTGAGCCCTGAGAAATGGAGCCAGCTGTCTATAGACTGAGATCTCTGAAACTGTGAGCCCCCAAATAAACGTTTCCTCCTCTAAAATCATTCTTGTCTTTTTAGTCACAGCAGCAAAATACAGACTAAAACAGTAGATGAAAATGAAAAAGAAAGAAAAGTGCCAAATTCCTAACGGAATGGTGGTATTAAAGGAAAATATATTGGTTACTTTTCTTATAAACCTTTAGCTTTCCTGTTTTCATCTTCTTTTTTCTGCCTTCTTCCCTGGATCAAATTAGCTATTAAATTTTATGTGTTCATGTGAGCATCAACATAGAGAAACACTATAGGTGTTAGAAAGTAAAATTTTAATTTCATTTTTACCTAATATTTATCAATAGTTTTTGTGAAATACACTGTCATAAGGAATAACTGTTCAGTGAATATGCAGTTCATGCTTTATATATGACACTCTAAAATATAATTCAGAATTAAGCAGACTCCAAGACAGAGCATACCATTTCCTGTTGTACCTACAGAATTAATTCTACTGAATTAATAGTTGATATGATACCATCAACCTATATTGTAAGCCATCATAAAAAGCTATAAAACTTATCACTGGTTATAAGAGTGGAATTGATAAAGCAGAGTAAACTGCTTTGCTTTAGACAAATCCATAGAAATATTACCAGGAGATGTGGGAGGTCACTCCTGGGCTATTTAGCATCTTAACTTGGACTTGAGCCAAGGAGATTTTGGTCTGACATTGCATGCTATTTTGTGGCCCCTCCCACTTAATGGATTACACAATGCTGGTGATCAGTGATCAGTCTTCCCTGGGACAGGAAGTAGCTCTGGAATTGGGTATGATCCATTGGGCCTGGACAGCCCACCTCCTGCCTTATTTGGTGAAGAAGGTTCTGTAAAAAACCTTTGAAGTTCCCTTGTATAAAAAAAAGGAAATTCGGCTTACTCCCTCTCTCTTCCCAGTGTGGAAGTTCAACCCCTAAGTCATAGAGCTGTCTTGCCCTCCCTTTTTAAAATTACTTTTGTATATAGTGTGATCCCCCAATCCCTATTCTTTTCTTAGAGCTTTATGTTGCAACTGGCCTGCTTCAGGTAGAGGAACTCCGACTCCACCACCCCCATAGGACATGGATGGGAAAGAGATAGATATTTTAATATTTGATTATTAATATTAGCACTTTTCTTATTATCTATGTCAATTATAATTAAAGTGTAAAATGTAATTTTATTATCAAATAATATATCAAATTATATAATAAATATTAGCATATGTTATAATAAAACTATAACATAAAATATATCATATATAGTTAGATGAAATGGCTAATATTATTAATTCATAGATATATTTATTTTTCTATAACAAATTGATTCTGTTTTATCTTACAGAAATTGAGAATTATGGAATTATCCCTGTTCCTATTGCCAGAACTGCTAGAAAGCTAAAAATCAGGCAGATTTATAAAAATCATATATACCATGATAAAAATTCACATTGTAGCAACTTTCTTTATATTCGAATGATTTTTAAATAATTAAAATTTAAGCAACATTTCATTGTTAAAAGAGAGCAATGCTTTTAGTATTATTTCAACCTTTTAACAACTACAGAGACATTCTTACTTTTCAAGTCTTCTTCATTCTCATATGTATTCATTATGCTTTCTAATGTTTCATTATTTTCAAGTTCATTCCGGAAACATTTATGCTTTAGGTTGCCCATGAACAGCTGCAGCCCAATTAGAGCAAACACGCTGAGGCAGAACACAGTCAAGATCATGACATCTGACAGCTTCTTCACAGACTGGATCAGGGCCCCTACAATGGTCTTCAGGCCTGTAAATAGAGAAAAAAGAATATGTTCATAATGACAAAACCTCTAAATGAAAAACAAAAACAAAACACCAGCTTTCCTAGAAATGCATGCACTCTATCAAGTCAATGATTTTAAGTTATCGAACTCAAAAAAAGACTACTAGCTCACAAGGGCAGATTTGACATTTTATGTATACCTTGTTTATACATAGAAAAGCAAATGATTAATAATAGCAAAATATTCCCAAGGAATATTTAAGATGTCTAATGAATAGTTTGGTTGCTCAAATCATATTCATTCTCACTAGTAACATAATTTTTGTAACTTATAATTCAAACCACTGGTCAAACAAACCATCTCTTTATAATGGCACCAAAACAAATAAGAAACTGCATTGCAGCACATAATGACAACTTAGAATGAACTCATTTTCAATTAAGAAATGGTTTGTTGAGAGAGATATAAAACAACTGTGTCATGCAATACCCCCATGCTGATGTTTCTTACTTATTTTTCAAAATATATGGGAGGCATTTAAAATTAATTGAAATTTTTCTTCCTGGAAAAGCAAATGGAAAGTGAGCCCTTAGACAGGAGGGAAAATTTCAAGTGGAGATGTGAGCCAAAGTGGTCATCTTCATTCTCCAACATCCATGCAACTGATTAAACTCAAAGGCTGACTTTTAATAGTGATTGTGGGAAA